>NC_060181.1:57765251-58100251 GCF_021184085.1 Oncorhynchus gorbuscha | reverse complement strand
GTCGCCAGTCAGAGACCAAACTTCTAGCAGCTTCCCAAATAGGAACTTACTCCCTACTTTTGACCCGGGCCCATAAGGGAGCCATTTGGGATGCATCCATTGCCTTCAAAAAGGGGGGCACTGGCAGGGTGGCTAGAGAGTGAGAATAACCTGTACTACAGCTGGGTTGCAGAGTGATTATACTTACTGGGCAACCATAACATAATACCCATCTACGCCTTGCATTATGGGTGGGTGGATCAACGGACACCGCATTGAATCTGTAAGTGCACAGCCTTCTAATTCTGTGTATTTTGTTTGTACATTTTCTTTACCACACTAACTACAGTCAGAGATTACCAGGCCATGCTTCATTTGCAGTAGCTTTAAAACATCCAGAAGGGGGTGGTAGCATCAAGCTCAAAATGTCCATTACCTCAGACAGCCACTTGTGTTCCTCAGGACCAGAGACGAGTGGAACTTGAGCTTGTGGTCATTGTCAAACGTCGAGCTGCTCCATCCAGAGTGAGGTATGATCACAGTGTTTGTCAGAGTAGTTAAGGCATCCCGAATGATTGTCATCTTGACGGAATCGCAGGAGGACAGGTTCCACAGCACCCCTGCAGAGAAGCAGGAGGGACAGGAAAGGGGGGGGGGGCACGTTAGAGAGAGAGAGAGACACCGGCCCACAAACCCCTGGTTGTGTCAGCTGTCGTGTGCAGTTAGGCTAGCCCTCCAGAGCTGCCAAGATCCAGGGTCTTTTTATAGCTCAGTACCACACAGGGAGAAGAGAGGATCAGAGGAAATAGCCCTCATATAACAAATGAAAGCCATCCGCCAGCAGAACAGGGACGTCAGGCATCAAATAGGATCTTAAAAAGCTTTAGATATCCTCAAGGCAAGTGAGGAAGAAATGTCTCTCTTGAAATGAACACAAGACACCACAAGATACTGGCTCAAAGCATCATCTGGATAATGTAACATGTCTCCCGATATTCTGTAATGATTGTATTAGTTTTAAATGTACTTAGGGTAACCAGTAATAGTCCTAGTAAAATTTGCGATGGAGGCGCCCTGCATCTGCTCCAGATTAACCCGCGTGGAGCACGTTCTTTTAACTCAGATGGCTGTTCCCGGAAGGAGAAAACACAGGCCGATTTCTACAGGGCTGCAGCTCAGCTCCTGTCTAACCACAGAGAGAGAGAGAGAGAGAGAGAGAGAGAGAGAGAGAGAGAGAGACTCACAGAATGCGTCCCAAAATAGGACCCTTTTCCCTATTTAAACGCGCTACTTTTGACCAGAGTCCAATGGCACCCTATTCCCCATGTAATGCACTACTTCTGACCAGATCCCTATGGGAACCCTATGGGCCCTGGTCCAAAAGCAGTGCACTATACAGGGAATAGGGTGCCACTTGGGAAGCACCCATAGTTACTACCTACACCCCCACTGACTGGCTGATCTCTTTGGATGTGTGCGGATAGGAAAGCATGGGATGGGAGTGATGCCTGGTGTGTGTGTGTGTTTGATTGTTTGTGTGATCTTCGTCGCTTCCTTGAGCTCTCCTCTATCCACCCCAGTGTTTATGTACCCTGGCCACTGTTTGTTTTCTCTCCAATTAAACCAATGGAGGTCATCACACCCATTACTATAGCCCAAGGGCGATTCCTAAAGAGGATGCCAGCAAGGCATAACAGACAGCCAGGTATCCCTATCCGTGGAGTTCCCCAGTTCAATACAAGGTCCATTCACACTTTAATGAAATAGCGGCAATAACAACCTTACGGCCGTTACTATCATTGGGGTCCATCACAGCTTGGCCCGAGCGACCCATGAAAGCGTCTCTCCGCGGATAACATCTGCACCTGCCAGTGCCGTTTGAGGCTTCATCCCGCAGCTGTAAGCTCACCTAGAACGTGTATTCTCAGGCCCTGTTATTCATTTCAGTCCAACCCCTCTGCGGTGACTTAGTGCCGCTCTCTACTAGCTTAGCCTTTGCCTTGGCTTTCTTCGATGGCAAACTCCTCTTGAGAACTCCCTTGGGATGAGAGCCTCGTAATGTAGTGATAATGCACACACACACACACACACACACACACACACACACACACACACACACACACACACACACACACACACACACACACACACACACACACACACACACACACACACACACACACACACACACACACACACACGGCTAGAATAAAGCACCCAGGCAAACTGAAATGATCCAGGTCTGTCTCCCTAGCCATCACCCCCCCCCCCCCCGCTCCTCCTCATCGCCCCCTAAAGCTCTACTTGAAGAAACAGCCTTTAAACTGGCCCTGTTCTGCAGTCTTTTGAAACTTGGGATAAAATCTGCAGCAGAGTCCAGTGAGGTGTGACTGACAGTTGTCTCTATAAAGCCCAGCGATTCCCATGTGTCACATTTGAGAGTCTGATGGAACCGCCTGTGTGAATTGTGCACGGAGGCTTGAGCTCTCAGCTTGGTCTGGGCTCAGTTCTTTATACTGTATGTATACCAGAGGAGGCTGCTGGGGGGAGGACGACTCCTAATAATAGCAGGAACCGAGTAAATGGAATGGCAACAAATGCATGGAAACCTTATGTTTTGATGGATTTGATACTGTTCAACTCCAGCCATTTACCACGAGCCCAATTAAGGTGCCACCAATTAAGGGCGCCATCCTCCTGTGATGGATATGTTACCCAGGCATGGGAACACTAGCCCAATGTAAACGAACGCCCGAGCTGGAGAGGCAATACGCTGTGACACGGGAGCCAATCACCTGCCTTCGGATCGATCCTCGAAAGACATATCATTTGACTGTGGCCTAGATTTATAAAGTTAGGGAGTGTGTGTGTGTGTGTGTGTGTGTGTGTGTGTGTGTGTGTGTGTGTGTGTGTGTGTGTGTGTGTGTGTGTGTGTGTGTGTGTGTGTGTGTGTGTGTGTGTGTGTGTGTGTGTGTGTGTGTGTGTGTGTAAGAAAGAGTGTATGTGCACTTGTTTGCGTGAAAGAGAGAGCGATAGGGGAGGGGAGTGTGTGTGTCTCATAGCTTGGCTAAAGGGCTCCATTCCGCCCCATAACAAATCCACTGCGCTTGTTATTCAGTTATTGTCTGCAGGGATGAGGTGCTGAAGCCAGGACAGCCATTATAGTACCCTGGGCTTGAGCTGGCGTGGCTTAGACATTCAGCCGCTACCGATTGGCCAGAGTAAGGGTGCGGTGAGCGTGGTCGGGTATTAACAGGCTCTGATTGGGCGGATTAATGTGCGTCGATCAGGCATTCGTTGGCTCCGAGAGCGAGCGATTTAGAGGGGCATGTGTGCTGGCGTGCTGTGGAGCTGGTATGAGCGTGCAGATCCATTGCAATGCCAGACCCAACAGTATCAATAAGCAGATGAAGTGGGGGGAGGGGCTGGATAGCGGTTGCTAAGAGGCCGGGGGCCATATGTTGACCTGGCCCTGCATCCCAAATGCCACCCTATTCTCCCTACAGAGCGTACTACTTTTGAACACAGAGAATAGGGTGCCATTTGGGTCAGTGCCATCTCTGGTCAAAGCCCAGGGTTTGCTCTAACATACACAATCAGATATCAAGACTAGCTCTGACAGGGTTATTCTCCAAGGCCAGTGGGGGACAGAGGAGAGAGGTGGTTAGTACTATGAGTTTAGTTGTCCCCACCCCCCCCAGTCCGTCGGGTGTGGCTGACCACTACAGTATAACTGTGTGCCTGAGGTCTCAGTGTATTTCCACAGCGGCTGCAGGGTGAGCTAGGTGAAAATCTGTACTCTGCCTTACATCCGAGGAAATGGATGCTTTGCAGCAGCCCCAGTGTGCCTTCCTTGATGAGCTCTATTCAATTTCAAAAAAGGAACACTGCCCAGGAGATGAGCACAGCGGGGCGGTTTTCCCCATCAGCACGCTGGAAACACACACACACACACACACACAACACAAGGTTAGGCTTGTAGCTGACTGTCTCCTGAACTCCGACACATAGGTACTTCTATTCGAGGGGAGCCTCGTCAACATAGGAAAGCAGGAGCAGATTCCACACATGCACACTAAATGTAATAGAATGTACTGTCATTCTGTTCCATCCCAGGTTGTGTGTATATCGCTGCTCCCGGTGTAGGCAGTCATTGTAAAATAAGAATTTGTTCTTTAACTGACTTACCTAGTTAAATAAATATTTGCGACAGCAATGATAACAGTGGGGTCACATACGGATAGACTGTGTTCTAGGACAGGCCGTTGTGTGTGTGTGTGTGTGTGTATAGAGAGAGGCTGTGATGACACAGTTCAGGGCCAAGCTGGTCCGTCCGTAGGGGCCAGGTGACACCTGTACTGCCACTGGGGTGACGACAACCAGGGGAGGCCTGTCCCTTTAATCTCAGAGGCCTTTTGAGGACAAGCCAATAACCACAACAGCTGCTATGGGAATCAGGGACCAGGGCTAGATTGCTTCACACGTCCCCACAAAATGACTCCCTGACCTGGGTAGAAAAGAGAAGAGAGGGGGCTCCTCCTGCTACCGTAGTGGCTCACATGGAGCACAGCTGATGATCCCACTGGAATAAAGGACCACTGACATACCGGGTGTAGAATAAACATGTCCTGCCAGTAAAGCTCAGAGGTGGGCAGGCTGAGTGCACTCTGGTACTCTTTTACCATACAGCACATGGCTCTTTTCAAGGGTGGAAATGTGTCAGAGGGGTGTTGGTGAGAAAATGCATCCCAAATGGCACCCATATGGTTCCGGTCCAAAGTAGTGCACTAAATAGGGAATAGGGGACCATTTGGGACGCAACCTACGTCCTGTCAGTCCCCATTGGCTTTGGCCAGCAGGAAGTGCAGCAGAAAGCTCCTCGTGTCAATTGTTCTGATTGGTCGTGAATATCCAGAGGGGACGGTGTGATCACAGACCTTCTTAAAATTGCATGGTATTCTGGGTCCTCAACTGCCTATTAGCCGTTTATTTTTGTCACACACACAGTCGTAAGAAGTACTCACAACACATCAAAGCAATTTAGTCCAAGATTTGTACGACACACATCTGCATTGAACTGGCCTCCCTTGTGAATGAGAATGGATTAGACCGGCAAGAAGTGACCGCAACGCCAGTGATTCTATCCCCCCTTAAACCCTTCTGTTATAGACTGCATGTGGCTCGGATTCGTTAGTTCCTTAATTCAACCCATCAGCAAAGAGTTTTCATAACTAACCCAAGATAGACCACAAGCCTGTCATTTCAAATGGGAGCACATTCATCATAGTGGGCAGAACAAGCAAGGAGGTGGGCAGAGCCAATCACGAGCTAGCGAGATCCTATTGGCGTGTTCTAGCATGTATTTGCGTATTTCCATTAGGGACCGCCTACTCTGGGTGCAATGACTCAATTCGTCCTTCAAGTCCCTAGACAAGACAATATTTAGAAACTTTGGCATAGGGTAAAGTCTACAAAATAACTTTGTCCAAACATTGTCCACTCTCTCAAAACTGTATTGAGATCAGACGTTTCATCGATGAGAACATTTGCAGAACGTCGGCCAAAATCTCTCTCGCTACCATCTTCTCCCACTGCGCTTCCTCTCATCACCATTTGGTAGTGAGTGGAAATGCCAAACGGATGCTTCAGATTTATACAGTCGTGAAGCATGTTTTCAGGGCCGAGGAGACCCTAAGAACAATTGGCTCTTCTTTCTCCTTTGGAGTTCACCGTGCTCTGAGAAAAATCAAAACAAACACCAACTTGATTGACACGAGACTCGAGCCACATCTCCACTTCACTTCCACAACGTATCACTACAGAACGGAGCAATTGGATTCTGCACTGTGGTAGAGGTAGAGCTAGTCAGAGTAGAGCATGGAGCTGAGCTGTACACAAACAGCTGATTCAGCCACCTTGGCAAATAGCACCCTATTCCCCGTGGGTCCCGGTCAAAAGTAGTGCTGCATATAGGGAATAGGGTGCCATTTGGGATCATGTGTATTCTGGTCTGGCCTGGTCCTGACCAGTTGTCCCCTAGTATCTGTCATTCAACTCAGGGGATTGGAGTTCCTCACGTCCAATGACTAATGCCAAACGACTGACGAAGCGGACTGGCAAGGCTGACAGGCAGGCGAGAAGATTAATAATTGAACAGCTCTACTTTAAGTTGTGTAGTAATGTTCCTGTCCCACAAAAAAAACCAGTAGTGGAACTCCAGTGGATTTGATTTTGGCAAATGTCACTGAATAATGGATGAGTGAAATAACTGTGACCACTGCGAATACACCAGAGGGCAGAGAAAGAGAGAAAGAAAGAGAGAAAGAGAGAGAGAATAGCACAGATCCGGGCTGTGGGAAGGAACGCTCCGTGGAGTTCCAGGGTTAAAAAGGGCCATTTTAAGTAAATGCCGTTTCTTACCCAGAAAAATCTGGAAAAAAACAAGACAGAGTAAATTCACCAACGTGCGCGCACACACACACACACACACACACACACAATGCACCACGCGGACACACTCCCTCTCTTACCCGTGACCAGCTCTCTCACTTCAGCGTCTACAGTCTTCCTCAGCAGTCTGAGCAGAGCGGGGACGCCACCTGCGTTTCTCACGGCCACCTTGTTGTCGTCCGTGGCTTTCCCGTAGACCAGGTTCCTCAGAGCTCCACAGGCGTTCCTCTGGACCTCCAGGGTTTTGTGGTCCAACAGGTCCACCAGGTGTTTGATTCCCCCTAGACGGCACACCTAGAGGGTGCGGCGAGTCATCAAGAAGGCCTTGAGCATAACTCATTGGTTTGTGCAGTAAAAAACCACGAGAATGACAAAACGGTGAGGACAGAGGTTCAGTCATGCAGGATCAATGTCACAAACATTTGATAAGGAACTGAACATGGATTGTGCAGAAACGTGTAGTGACTATGTTCTGAGTATCGCTCTGACAACATAAATCTGGGCTTTGTATTTATTCATGTAAGGGATGCGGAGAATAGATACCAATGGCTTTCTTATAACAGATGAAAGACACATAGAACATGTACTGCATATCTTCAGCGGTCGCACAAAAAGCCTAAACGATACACTGAGTATACCTAACCTTCCTAATACAGACTTGCCCATTCACCCTCTGAATGGAACACATACACAATACTGTCTCAAGGCTTAAAAGTCCTTCTTTAACCTGTCTCCTCCCCTTCAGCTACACTGATAGAAGTGGATTTAACAAGTGACATCAATAAGGGATCATAGCTTTCACCTGGTCAGTCTATGTTATGGAAAGAGCAGGTGTTAATGTTTTGTATGCTCAGTGAAGCCACTACGGATCTTAAGAGATCAGCTTTTCCAGCCGGCAACTCCGGCAACAGTACCAGCACCCTGTGAAATTCCAGAGGGAGCTGGAGTGGAATGGAGTCCCCACCCCAGCCCAGCCAGGGAGGGAAAGAGAGAGAAGGAGAGAGCCTCTGCAGCAGCATAGTCTCTCAAAACCTGGGTGAATCTCAATTGCATTTCCTTGATTCCTCAAGTCCTCTGTCAATGGCCCCTTCTCAAAATGCATTGCAAGAAAATATCTGAGGTTCCTCCCGTACGTTATGAGAAGGAGACGAGAAGGGAGGACGTGAGGAATCAAATACATACAATTGAGATTCACCCCTAGGGTGGTTACAGTGAACGTAATACCGCCACACCGGCGGTCATGGGTCCTTTTATCTTTTACAAATGTGTAAAAATGTCAAAAACCTGTTTTCCCTTTGTCATTATGGGGTATTGTGCATAAAAATAAATGTTATCCATTTTAGAATAAGGTTATAATATAACAAAATGTGAATGGGAAGGGGTCTGAATACTTTTCGAATGCACTGTATTTATTTCTAAACAGTCCTAATAATAAGCACATTTCTTTGCTTACAACATGGAAATTAACCATGGAAAAAGTGTCCATTTGCAATTTAAGTATATAGACGATGTGTCTTTTTTTGTGGTTTATTTTACCACCTTTGTCTACCCAATTTCGTGATATCCAATTGCGATTTCGTCTCATCGCTGCAACTTCCCAATGGGTTTGGGAGAGGCGTCCTCTGACCTGCCAAACTGCGCTTCTTAACACCCACCCACTTAACCCAGAAGCCAGCTGCACCAATGTGTCGGAGGAAACACCGCCCAACTGACGACCAGGGTTCAGCCTGCAGGCGCCAGGTCTGCCACAAGGAGTCACTAGAGCGCAATGAGCCGAGTAAAGCCCCCCCTCTCGGTCAAACCCTCCCAATTGGGCGCTGCCCTACGGGACTCTCGGTCACATCCTGTCATTACACAGCCTGGTATCAAACCCATTGCGATGCTGCACTACTCAGGAGAACTGACATGTTCTGAGACAGGCTCAGGATAATCGTCCATTCTAAATCGAAACTCATTTCACATACAGTATATTATTTACTATATGTAAAAAACAATATTAAATTAAGAATAGTCTGATGGATGACAATATCACTTGTGAATGATGCCCAACGTGCACAGTGAGGCAAGAAAGTTTTTTTTTCTCCAAATCATAATCGCACACCTCATGTAGCCTAGCCCATAGGCCTACATGTTTTAATAAGGTTTGTATGACAATTCAAATTAAGCCTAACTGGCATATATAGCCGGCGAGTGAGTTTCAAGTTTGGGGGAAGATAATTTTAATCATTAAAATGCAGCTATATAAAAAAAGCATTACATGCATAAATGAGCTTATAACGTGAAGAAAGCGACAGGAAATGTTCTGATCTGTTGAGTCAGCCTCACATTGTCTTTTTTAATAGTTTGATGCGAGTGGTTGTATTCATTTGGGATCTATCGCATTCCACAACTGTCCTAGAGTTTGTTTGGAATATTTATTCTCACACAGTAGGACAAGTTGACCAACTTCTGTACTATGGGGGATAGGAGATTGACATACTCTAGGCTAGTGCTTTTGCTGTTTGTTAGGCCTACTCATCTTGTTGGCTGAGTAAATTGGGACCGTTCTTGTAGCATCTTCAATGTGCGCCTCGGAATTCGATAAGGATGCGCACAGTCGCGTCCCCGATGTGTCTGTCTTCACTTGTAGCCTACTTTGGAGCTAAATTGCCTGTGAGAAGGACTTGATCACGTAAGGCTAGAATTGAGATATCTGAAAAGAGCCATGTGAGTGAGAGGTGCTTCGGAGCACAGCGATTGGCAGCCGGGAGAAGGGAATTATAATTATTATATTCAGCCCGAGGGCACATTGGGCCACTTTGGTCGCAAGGCATAGATTGATTTATGGGGCATTACGTCCACACAAGGGGGATGCCGCTGGGAAATTTGAGGCCTGGTGAGAATATTATCAAGTGCTTGTCAAGTGGTGAGTGAAAGACTGATGAAGTGTGTGCAGCCTGCGCAAGAAACAACGCAGAACTCATGCCTTTCATGCAACTTTGCATCATGCCGCCTTAGAATGTATTCAAAATGAAAACATCTAGCCCAACGTTTGTGTCACAACTAAAGTTGCATAAATATCCCTTACCAAAGCATATAGGAGGACCTGTTACTTCGTTAACCGCTCAGCACAGAACAGCCGCATGTGCGCATCACGTCGGAAATCATTTGGAGAAAATAGCCTTTCTATTTTATTCGGCTTTGTTCAATCGTATCCTTCATGCTATAAAATATTGCCACGGAATCCTAAGCAAATCTTGTCTGCTAAATTAACTTGTGTAGCCCACAGCCATATGGCATAGCCAGATCAGGACCTAACATAAGGACAACTCAGAGTATGCGATTCTGTTCTTCTGAAATAGGCTACATTTTCTTCACATCACGTCTCTTTAGATCGGTCTAAAATAAATAACGGATTTAATGTGAAGGCGTAGGCTATGTTACATGGATTCGTTTGACTTTTTCCAAAATGTAGATGTTCCAAAGGTCTGCATCAGTGGCGTTTAGGCTAAGCGTGGAAGTCAAGAGATGCTAATGTTCATTGATGTTCATTAAACGGTCATTTACCATGAGACCGGCAGTTATTTACATGACAACCACTGGCTGACAGAATGTCATGACTGCCACATCCCTATCCCCCCCTGGGATGGGCAGCACATCACAGTGATTTGCATGCTGGGGACTGAAGAAGGATCTGGGGAGTAGTGCGTACGTAATGTACCTCCGCCTTGACTCGATTATCGCCGAAGCACAGGTGCTGCAGGTATGCGGCGGCGTTGGCCTGCACCGAGGGGAACTGGTGCTGCAGCATATGAATGACCTCGGGCAGCTCGGGGTCACGCCAGGCAAACTCCCTGGAACACAGACAGAGAGATATTAGACACACGCGCACAGAGACACACACAAAGCAGTACAACGTCAGCACACAGCTATATCCACCCACGGTCCACAGGGCTGGGGCACACGGCTACACGTTTCAAGCACCAGGAAATGACAGACATCTATTACACTGCAGGATTGTTGCTTTTCTCCCAATATATAAAAAGGCTGAGATTTCACTCCGGTTTCATTTGTAAGACCAGAAGGCATGTCTTGCCTTTTGGAGAGTCACTGCGATGAGCTTCTCCTGACTCATGAGGCTTCGTTGAATCCGTCTAAAAAGACGTAGACTAGAACGAATGACCTTTGTGACAAGAGAAAAGCGTAGATATTACCAAGTCTGCTTCTGGTTCAGAACTTGTATTCATCTCTGACCGCCAAAAAAAACCTCTTGACTAGCGGAGTAAAGAAAAGGAGAGGAAATGAGAAAGTAGGAAAGTGGGGAGCACGTCCACATTGTGACAGAATTGGCTGTTTTGATGTGTGTAGTGTCGGCTGTAAAGCGCCTGCCCTTGCCTCAGCGTGTTACATGAAGCAAGACGCCAATCAAATCAAAATACAATTTTCTTCTAAATTACCCCGAGGACACAAAAAGTTGATACCATCACCACTGCTACATGTCATCCGTTTGGCAGTAGAGACCCAGTTGATGAAACATGCCTTTTCTTAGTGCAGGTGCTTTTAGGCCTGCCTCTGGAATGCAACCCAAATGGCACCCTACTCCCTTTATAGTGCACTACTTTGACCAGGGCCCATAGCCACTATATAGGGGAGAGTCAGGAGGCCCCCTTTGGTCTGAGCATGGTCTGCTGTGTAGAGCAGGCAGGGAGGGAGGCCTGCTGTCACCCTCTCACTGCTCTCAGCTAGAGCAGGACTCCGGGTGTGAACAGCACTCCCAAGGTCAGGGGTTCAGCGCTCCGGGTCCACAAACCCAGCCATGCTTACATAGTACACACGCCTCTGTAGCAAGAGCAGACGCAGCAGTTCACTGAATCAGGGGGTCCTTTGTAGAGTGGTCCGTCTAGCCATTTGTGCAGGAAATTAAAACCTCTAGTGTATTCAAGGTTTTCCACTTAAAAATGTTACTTGATTTGCCAAATCAAAAAAAATGTATCAACTCCTACAAAAAAAACAGCCATTAATTATAATCCACATAATAATTCACATTTCCTGTTGCTGCGGGATTATTTTCCTGCAGTGGCAAACTTGGCTCAAATTAAGATCCGACATCTGTATCTTAATGGCTAAGGCTCTGGATGGCTGCCCAGGGGGCTGTGTGTGTGTGAATAGTAACACTAGTGTTGACCCAGCAGTATATACAGTAGTAGCCCCGTAAACCAGGTTAGAAGCACTGTTAAAAGCACTGTCAGAATTCGTCCAATAAGAAACGGATGTTTCCGTTTTACGGTGCAAAGTTTTGCTAAGATGCGGACTAATGACAACGACCCAACGCTTGTAGCTTAGTGCCTAGTGCTTTACCTCGGGTCCTTCTGGATGCTGTCTATGGAAGGCGAGCGGGTGGCCCCGTCATCCATGACGACCGGCTGCCTGACGTAGTTGCCCTCGGAGGGCCGGTACTGAGCCAAGCGGTAGGGCTCTGCGTACGTGGCCGCCGTGTTCAGAGCGTAGTTGCTTCTTTGGTACGTCATGGCACTACGCTGGCTGGAGGTCCTCTGGAGGGTCCCCACGCCTGAGAGACCAACGAAAAACAACTCAGATTGATATCGAACAAGACAAGTATACAGCAGCTACCAGACCTCATCTACAACTCCCTGGGCTAGTGAAGATTAGCAGTGTTCTTTCAAACCTTTTTCACCTCAGAAAACGTGACCAAAACAGAACCCCTTTTCTCTGAATAGTGCACTACTTCTGACCATGGCACATAGGGCTCTGGTTAAAAGTAGTGCACTCTATAAGGAATAGGGTGCCATTTGGGACACACACACCGAGGCGTGCTGACCGGAGCGGAAAACACTAGGCACACACCGTTTCTTCCAATCTGGATCCACTTAATGAAAGAGGGTAAAATGGTGCTCCCGTGATTCCACACTACTCCTCCTTCAAAAAGGGACCGTTTTGTTGTTGTCGTTTCGTTCATTAACGATGTAGGACTGAGCAAAGCCATTTCCGGCAGGTTTTTTCACAGGGCTCGTCTGCCTTGTAGTAGGTGATCCAGCAACACACCTCCTCTCATCCCTCTCTCCTCTCCTCCCTGCTTCAGTGTGGCCTGAGGCCAGTGAGCCCTAGCTGCGTCCGACACAGGAATAGACACACAGTCCTCCCTCTTTAGGTGAAACAGCAGCAGTGCTAAGCTAACACACCAACAGGATATCCTTCCATCCAGGCCAGGGTAAATATTTAGTCTGCCATAATTTTAACTGTGTCATCGTCCTTAAACAATGTCTATTTTTCTGCCCCTCTCCCCTCCTTGCGTTGTGATATTGTGACCTAGTTTCTAGCACAATATGCCCTACATACTCTCTCTCTCACACACACACACACACACACACACACACACACACACACACACACACACACACACACACACACACACACACACACACACAGCTTTCCTGCTCCGAACAAACAGAGCAGAGACCATGTGACTGCTGCTCTCCTTCCCTCCGGTCAGATCCCTATCCTGCCATGCTGCAGGGACTGTGCCTGCACAGAGCACACACACACAGTCCCTCCTACAAGAAACAACACGTCAACTTGAAGATGCACTCCAAAAATTAAAAATGCTCACATCAATAACTCTCTCTATTTGGCAGTTCATAGGCCAGATCTGTGATATCATGATGACACGCTACTAAAATCCTCTTTAAGAAAAAAAAGCTACATCCATCTTAAATGTCATACCTGACCTCTGCGACTTGCTTTTTTTGCAACAGGGATCGATATTTCCATTTAGCATAAAAACCTTGGTTGTCACTCCCCAAAAAATACAGACCACCAGAAATACTGTAGATAAAGAATTTATGGAAAGAGAACTGGGGAAAAAGTCCATCAAAATTGAATTTCACACTATAACAAAGGGTGCTTGGGGATCAAATTAGATGTTTTATTTCAAATGATCTTCGGTAAAGACTCCAAACAACCTTTTTTGCCTTCCTCTCAATATAGCCGGGCCGCAAGCGTAACATGGGTGCTAATCGTTATCTGAAAGGAGTCGTCTTCTGAGCATCAATACCATTTATTACTGAACTTATCAGTCCGTGAGGATCTCACGTCTGCTGTAAAGAGGATGCTAAATGGCTGTGTGCTGGAGGAGCGATGATAGAATTCTAACATCCAAACCCAGCTGGCCATGGCTACCTCCCAAATAGAGCCCTGTTACCTATAAAGTACACAAGGGATAGCATGCCCTACTTTTGGGCCCTGGTCAATCAAAAGTGTCGAGCACTTAAAATAGGGAGTAGGGTGCCATTTGGGACGCTGACTGTGTGTGGACACGCTGCTGTTCCCTGGCCCCTCATCCCTCTTCTCATTATGAGTGTGACACACAGGTAATTGACTCCTTTGTGGCTGGCGTATCAGCCCATGCCTGTCTCCTTCCTCTCCCGTCTCAGACCCATCTCTGACGAAGGAGGGAGGAAAGGAGGGCAAGATAGGTAGACTGGCAGGCAGGCAGTCTGGCTGGGCTGGATGGCTGTCTGGCTTGGACAAAGTGTTCCCAGGAGAGATCACATAAGAGAGAAAAAGAGAAGGGGGAGGGGAGTGGGTGAGCGAGAGAGAGAGAAAGCGCGAGAGACAGTGAGAGAGCGAACGAGAGCAAGAGGGAGAACCTGGGCTAGAGTGGGAAAGGCAGGGGGAGTAGCCATGTAACAGCTATGTTTAAACTATGACAGAGTCATTGTAAATTATTTAAAAGACTGCTCTCTCTCTCCTCAACATCCCCATCTGTTTCTCACCAACGCTGCTGATCAAATCAGCTTATTGATGCCTTGGTTCCATCCTGCTTGCATTAGTGTTCTCATCATTAGACATTGAGATGACGTTAAACTTTCCCAAAATGCCTAGGTTTAGAGAAATCAACGGTTGGAATAAGCAGCAAATCCTCCAAACAGGATTTGTGGAAAACCTGGACATTTTTTTTAAATTACCTGAATTTTGCAACCTTAAGATGAAGTGTAGAGCAGTGTTTTTCAAACCTCTCCTTGCGCGCCACAAGCCATTCCATGCATTTTAAGTTCACTATTCAACTTGTCAACTAATCATTCAGCGCTTGAATAGGTGACTCAAGTGAGCTAGTTCAGAGCTACAACTAAATTATGAAAGGTCTGGGAGTCCCCAAGGAGAGGTTTGAAAACCAATTGTGTACAGCAGGGCTGTCAAAGTAATTCCATGGAGGGCCTAGTGTCTGCTGGTTTTCAGGTTTTTCCCTTTCAATTAAGACCTAGACAACCAGGTGACGCGAGTTCCTTATTAATCATTGACATTAATTCATCAATCAAGTACAAAGGAGGAGCGAAAACCTGCAGACACTCGGCCCTCCGTGGAACGAGTTTGACACGTGGTGCACCTCATAGCAGTCGAGTGTTCTACCTGACGGACTCCTGTAGATGGCGCTCTGTGAGGAGTTGTTGAGGTCCACTGGGTCGTGGTGGTTGGGGCTATGGTACAGGGGCCCCTGGAAGGTCCTGTCCTCGTAGATGGGCGTGATGTGGCGGTCAGGGGACATGGCTGACCTCAGGTCCTGGCCCAGCTGGCTGTGCTGACTGGCGTACGAGCTCCGCATGCCTAAAGGGACGGAGAGCGTAAGTCTGCGTCCTGAATGGAAACGTATTCCCGAATTTCAGTGCATTCGTTTTTGACCAGAGCCCATTGGGCCTTAATAAGGAATAGGGTGTCATTTGGGGTACAGAATCAGACAGTAGTACAGGCTCAGGGTTAGAGACTGCCACCAGCCGTGTGTGTCTTCCTGTGTGTCACCCCTAATCCCCATTAGCATCACACAGTGACAGCTACTACACAGCAGCACACAGCACAGATAACTAGGGATAAACTGCAATAATTCAGACACGCTCAAATTGCTAGCGAGAGCTCAGAGAAAAAAACGCCATGTCCGTGCTGAAGTTTGACAGTTAAGCTGCTAAAGACGGACTTAATTGAAATTAATTCAGGGCTCATTTCCAATTCTGTGCAACGCTAAGGCAGTAGCTTTATGCCATTTGTCAAGCCGCACCGCCCCCATCTCTCTGCTCCGCTCTCGCTCTCTTAATGATCCAGCTTTTTAACCTCAGAGTTGATGTCCGTGCCCAGGGGGAATTTGAATTGGCACAAAAAAAACAAATATCAAACAAACAAAATCTGTCAGTTTAAGCTGCAGATATTGCATGGGATGTCTCTCAATTCACCAGCATCCTCCGGTGTCGCACTTCCGCATCTGCGGTGAAAGGTGACAGCTAGAGTGGTGTTTGTAAGAGCACAAGACGTCCCAAAATTCAGTCTTCTCACAAAACCGTCCAGCATCCGAACGGTTTGGCCAACAAACTACACTATATATGCAAAAGTATGTGGACACGCCTTCGAATGAGTGGATTTGGTTATTTCAGCCACACCCATTGCTGACAGGTGTATAAAATAGAGCACACAGCCATGCAATCTCCATAGGTAAACGATAGCAGTAGAATGGCCTAACTGAAGAGCTCAGTGACTTTCAACGTCATAGGATGCCACCTTTCCAACAAGTCAGTTTGTAAAAATATCTGCCCTGGTGGAGCTGCCCCGATCAACTGTAAGTGCTGTTATTGTGAAGTGGAAACATCTCGGAGCAACAATGGCTCAGCCTCAAAGTGGTAGGCCACACAAGCTCACAGAACGGGACCCCTGAGTGCTGAAACGCGTAAAGATCTTTTGTCCTCGGTTGCAACACTCACTACCGAGTTCCAAACTGCCTCTGGAAACAACATCGGCAAGATGTTCATTGAGAGATTAATGAAATGGGTTTCCATGGCCGAGAAGCCACACACAAGCCTAAGGTCACCATGCACAATGCCAAGCGTCGACTGGAGTGGTGTAACGTCGCCACCATTGGACTCTGGAGCAGTGGAACGCGTTCTCTGGCGTGATGAATCATGCTTTACCATCTGAAGTCCGAGGGACAAATCTGGGTTTGGAGGATGCCAGGAGAACGCTACCTGCCTGAATGAATAGTGCCAACTGTAATGTTTGGTGGAGGAATAATGGTCTGGGGCTGTTTTTCACGGTCGGGCAAGGCCGCTTAGTTCCAGTGAAGGGAATCTAAACGCTACAGCATACAATGACATTCTAGACCATTCTGTACTTCCAGCTTTGTGGCAACAGTTTGGGGAAGGCCCTTTCCTCTTTCAGCATGACAATGCCACCGAGCACAAAGAGAGGTCCATTTCAGAAATGGTTTGTCAAGATCGGTGTGAAAGAACTTGACTGGCCTGCACAGAGCACTGACCTCAACCCCATTGAACACCTTTGGGATGAATTGGAATGTCAGTGCCGGACCTCAATGCTAATGGCTGAAGGGAAGCAAGTCCCCGCAGCAATGTTCCAGAATCTAGTGGAAATCCTTCCCAGAAGAGTGGAGGCTGTTATCGCAGCAAAGGGGGAACAACTCCATATCAAATGCCCATGATTTTGGAATAAGATGTTCAAATGGGCAGATGTCCACATACTTTTGGTCATGTAGTGCATCTGTTGTTCCATCCTTATGGGTTAATGAGCTCTCTTTGCAGCTCTCAGCAGAAAAAACAACACTTAGCCATATAGACTGTACACAAACCATTAGGAACACCTTCCTAATATTGAGTTGCGCCTCCTTTTGCCCTCAATTCGGGGTGTGGACATGCTGGCCCATGTTGACTCCAATGCTTCCCACAGTCAAGTTGTCTGGATGTCCTTTGGGTGGTGGACCATTGTTGTTATACACAGCAAACTGTTGATCATGACACAAATCGGTACATCTGGCCTGGCACCTACTACCATGCCCTGTTCAGAGGCACTTCAATATTTTGTCTTGCCCATTCACCCTCTGTATGGCACACATATACAACCCATGTCTCAAGTAGAGCTCGATTAATCGGAATGGCCGATTAATTAGGGCTGATTTCAAGTTTTCATAACAATCGGAAATCGGTATTTTTGGGCGCCGATTTTGCGATTTCTTTTGTTATACCTTTATTTAACTAGGCAAGTCAGTTACGAACACAATTACTTTCAATAACAGCCTAGGAACGGTGGGTTAACTGCCTTGTTCAGGGGCAGAAAGACAGATTTTCACCTCGTCAGCTCGGGTGATCCAATCTTGCAACCTTATGGTTAACTAGTCAAACGCTCTAACCACCTGCCTCTCATTGCACTCCACGAGGAGCCTGCCTGTTACGCAAATGCAGTAGAAGCCAAGGTATGTTGCTAGCTAGCATTAAACTTATCCTATAAAAAACAATCAATCATAATCACTAGTTATAACTATACATGGTTGATATTACTCGTTTATCTAGTTAGTGTGTCCTGCATTGCATATAATCGATGCAACGCTGGGGGATGATTTAACAAAAGCGCATTTGCAAAAAAAAGCACAATCGTTGGACGACTATACCTAACCATAAACACCAATGCCTTTCTTAAAATCAATACACAGAAGTATATATTTTTAAACCTGCATATTTAGCTAAAATAAATCTAGGTTATCAGGTAATATTGACCAGGTGAAATTGTGTAATTCGGTGTATATGCAACAGTTGGGGCAGCCTGGCTCATTGCGAACTAATTTGCCAAAATTTTACGTAATTATGACATAACATTGAAGGTTGTGCAATGTAACAACAATATTTAGACTAACGGGATGCCACCCGTTAGATAAAATACCGAACGGTTCCGTATTTCACTGAATTAATAAACGTTTTGTTTTCGAAATGAAAGTTTCCGGATTCGACCATATTAATGACCGAAGGCTCGTATTTCTGTGTGTTATGTTATAATTAAGTCTAAGATTTGATAGAGCAGTCTGACTGAGCAATGGTAGGCAGCAGCAAGCTCGTAAGCATTCATTTAAACAGCACTTTTGTGTGTTTTGCCAGCAGCTCTTCGCAAGCACAGCGCTGTTTATGACTTCAAGCCTATCAGCCTAATGGCTGGTGTAAACGATGTGAAATGGCTAGCTAGTTAGCTGAGTGTGCGCTAATAGCGTTTCAAACGTCACTCGCTCTGAGACATGGAGTAGTTATTCCCCTTGCTCTGCAAGGGCCGCGGCTTTTGTGGAGAGATGGGTAACGATGCTTCGAGTGTGGCTGTTGTCGATGTGTTCCTGGTTCGAGCCCAGGTAGGGGCGAGGAGAGGGACGGAAGCTATACTGTTACACTGGCAATACTATAGCGCCTATAAGAACATCCAATAGTCAAAGGTATATGAAATACAAATGGAATAGAAAGAAATAGTCTTATAAATACTATATTAACTACAGCCTAAAACCGCTTATCTTGGAATATTGAAGTCTCATGTTAAAAGGAACCACCATCGTTCTCAAGTTCTGAGCAAGGAACTCAAACGTTAGCTTTTTTACATGGTACATATTGCACTTTTACTTCTCCAAAACTTTGTTTTTGCATTATTTAAACCAAATTGAACATATTTCATTATTTATTTGTGGCTAAATTGATTTTGTGGCTACACCTGGGGGTGAATCCCAAATGGCACCCTATTCCCGATGCAGAGCACTATAAAAGGGAGCCATTTGGAACTCGTCTTGATAGGCTAGACGTTGCCTTCCCCATCAGGCTTTCTAGTGAGAGTGAATGGATATATGGGCTAGTAGAACACACGGCTGAGCCAGCAGATGTCAGGAGGTGTGTGTGTTTCTGTAAATGGAGGAAGGGGGTGGGTTCTCCTAACCATAAGCTCATTTACCAGGGGAAAGCCCTGATGAGGTCAGTCAAATTAGAAATTCACACCAGATGACCCACCATGACAACAGTATTTGGGGAGTCACAGCCCAGCACGCCTGACTGACGGAGGTCTGGTCAGTCCGGAAGTGGAACAATGTCTGCCTGCATCCCAAATGGCACCTCATACCCTTTAAAGTGCACTGCTTTAGACCACTACATAAGCAATTGGGTACCATTTGGGACGCAACCTGAGCCTACGGCAGGAAAGCAGCATCTGCCACTATGCATCCAGGCGTATAAATCCAGCCTGCAGTTATTACCGCCGCGGCCGGCCCAAAGCTCACAAGCCTTAGCTCCTAACAGCGCAATACCCTCTAGTCCCCTCTGCTTCAGGGTAACAGATCCCATAAACATGGCTCATGTGGATATGTGACCTAACCTCGCATCAAGGGGACTCAACTCCCCAGCGCAAGAGAGACTGCAGTGGCCGAGTCACTGAGCACTCACTGCATACTTCGCTCACTTCAATAGAGCCCAAACACGATTATTTTTTGGCTCAGGTCCAACACCGCTAGGCGAGCAGAGGCTCTCAAGCTGCTCAACACTGCCATGCGTTAATGAGATAAATGAGGGATTCTTATCAGAGTTCAGAACAGCGAAAATGAATAAATATAAGTGTTTGTCTTTCCGGGGAGAGCTGAAGCCCAGAAAGGCAGCTGTAGGCTGTGTCCCAAATGACACCCCATGTGGGTCCTGGTCAAAACTAGCGCTCTAAAAATAAAAAGGGGAATAGGTTGCCATTTGGGACACAGGTATAACCACTCAGCAGCAGCATACTTGCCTACTCTCCCTCAGAAACAGTGCCAAATAAACATGACCTCTGGAGCATCCGCAGCGTGCGGTCAGCTGTTGAGAGAGACCCAGGGGAGAGCTTCGTCTCTGGGGGGGGGGGGGGGGTTCAGCGAGACCCCGAATAACCACCAGCTTCGCACACTAGCTAATGAACAGCTAAGTGGCGAGCCAGTGGAGAATAAACCCTATTCAAACAATTTACTGGGGGGGACAAGATAAGCATAGATAATGTCATCCGCTAAAACTGTAGTTCTCCATGGGTTACTAGAAAGCACATTAATACATTAGATCAAAGAGGATGGTAAAATAAGCAACTAGTGGCAAAAATGGTAATATTCCCCAAATTCCAAGGTTTCCCAGAATTCCTGGTAGAAAGCTTTCAGATTTCCCCATGGAGGGGTTGCAAAAGAACGGATGAATCAGCGTTGTTCCAATGTACATTTGTCAATGTGTTATGACTTGGAATCTACATGGAAAATACATTGGATTTGAGGGTGAAATATCAGCCAGAGGATTATGGCATCATTATAGCCAATTTTCAACAGATATAAAGTATGTTGAATTTGTACCTTTGAAACAATGTCAGATCCCCAACATTATATCCACTGAGAAAAAAAACAAATCGGCTGGGCATTACCTCCTACTGGAGAAATGATCTATCTACAGCTATTCATTTGGTCTCAGATCCAGGGTTTGAACCAAGCCCAGCCCTGCTTAGCTTCGACATTTGTCACCGACTATTACCAATATGCTATGGTGAGAATGATTAGAGAGATCTCTTAATAACAAAATATATTCACTGTTGCTATCGAAGTCAATTCCAAAAGGGTAGGTTTAACCGAGCAAATTAAATGTATTTGCTATTTTATTAGGATCCCCATTAGCTGTTGCAAAAGCAGCAGCTACTCTTCCTGGGGTCCACACAAAACATAATGATATATCACAGAACATCAATAGACAAGAACAGCTCAAGGACAGAACTACATAGATTTTAAAGGCACATGTAGCCTACATATCAATGCATACAAACACGCACAATCTAGGTCTAAAAAGGGAGAGGCTTTGTGTCACGAGGTGTTGCTTTATCAGTTTTTAAAAAATCAGGTTTGCTGTTTATTTGAGCAATCTGAGATGGAAGGAAGTTCCATGCCATAACGGCTCTATAAGATACTGTACGTTTTCTGGATTTGTGGACTGTGAAAAGACCCCTGGTGGCATGTCTGGTGGGATAAGTGTGTATTTGTCAGAGCCGTGTGTAAGTTGACAATGCAAACCATTTGGGATTTTCAACAATGTTTCTTACAGAAAGAAGTGATGCAGTCAGACTCTCCTCAACTCTTGGCCAAGAGAGACTGGCATGTTTAGTATTTATATCAGCCCTCTGATTACAATTAAGAGCGAAACATGCCGCTCTGTTCTGGGCCAGCTGCAGCTTAACTAGGTCTTTCCTTGCAGAACTGGACCACACGCCTGGACAATTATCAAGATTAGGCAAAACTAGAGCCTGCAGGACTTGCTCTTTGGAGTGTGGTGTCAAAAAAACAGAGCATCTCTTTATTACAGCTTGACCTCTCCCCATCTGTGCAACCACTGAATCTATACGTTTTGACCTTGGCATTACCTTCGGTTGTAAACTGTCAAGTAATTTAGTCTCCTTAATTTCTTCAACAGCCATAACATTCATTACCAGATTCAGCTGAGTTCTAGAACTTAAGGAGTGATTTGTACCAAATACAATGCTCTTAGTTTTAGAGATGTCCAGGACCAGTTTATTACTGGCCACCCATTCCAAAACAGACTGCAACTCTTTGTAAAGGGTTTCAGTGACTTCATTAGCTGTGGTTGCTGATTCGTATATGGTTGAATCAGCAACATAAATGGACACACATGCTTTGCTTAATGCCTGTGGCCGGTCATTGGTAAAAATAGAAAAGACTAGAGGGCCTAGAGAGCTGTAACCATACTTTGTAAGTCAAATATCGTCAATGATACTACTTAGGCCTTTATATAGCATTTGAAAAGTCATCAACTTAAACAAGCCCACTAGGAACAGTCTAGTTTTGATTTACATTTTGTTGTCGACGGACGTGAATTCAATGTGAAATCTCCCCACACACATTTTTAAAAGTTGGGTGAAAAATATACAAAATTCCCTTAAGTTGATTACTTTTTTCAAATCCAAATCAGTTTTCTACATTGATACAACATCCCAGGTTTTTTGTGTGGAAATGACGTGGAAACGACGTGGAAACAACATTGACGCAACTTGTTTTTGCCAAGTGGGAGGGTTCAACAAAAAAAGGACAGCTTTGGTCGATTTCAAATTGAATCAAGTTAATCATTGTCTGATATACATCTCCACCTCAACCAAAAATCGAAGTAAAAAAAATAGAACTAAATCAAAGGCAAACGCAAACTTTTTTTTAAAAAGCGCATTTAAAGTTTGATATGATTAGATTTGATTAGATTTAGTCCTATTCTTTAACTTTCATTTTTGGTTGAGATTTATTTGTTTATTTGGATCCCCATTAGCTTTAGCAGAAGAAGCTGCTACTCTTCCTGAGGGCCACAATAACACAAAACATGACGAGTAACAAAACACTGATAAGACAAGGTCAGTCAAACAAATTTAAAATACAACAACAAAAAATCTTGTGTTAGTGTGTTGGTGCGCGTCCCCTCACAGTCCCCGTCGTTCCATGAGACGTTTGGAATTGTCTTTTTTCAATTTTATTTAAAGTAATTTTGCTTTTTGCTTGAGGGAAGGGCGTTCCATGAGATCATGGCTCTGTATAATATCGTGCGTTGCAGTGAATTCGTTTTGGACTTGGGGACTGCGAAGAGACCCCTGGTGGCATATGTATTGGTGTCTGAGCTGGATGTTATTTGATTATGCAGACAATCTGGAGGTTTCATTACAGCAATAACTCTCGTAAAAACTAGAAGATAATCAGTTAATCGCTCATCAACACACAACCAGGAAAGACTGGCATGCATGTTGTTGAAGTTAGTGCTGTATGTGCAGTTAAGGGCAAGGTGTGTTTTGAGCCAGCTGCAGCTTTGCTAGGTCTTTCTTTTGTGAGACGTGAATCCAACACTGTGGCCACTGACTTAATTCCAGTTCATCTACAAATTCATAATTAAAATGTTGGATTCCCGTCTCAACCAAAAAGCAAAGTTAAAAAATAAGACTAAAACAAATGTTCAGAAACTTCACACAACGTTTGACTTGATTTTGTCCTATTCTTTCACTTTGATTCTTGGTTGAGACAAAGACGTGAATCCAACATATCAATTATTAATTTGTCGACAAACTGGAATTAAATCCAGACTAAGTGGCACAAAAGATACATCTCCTTTAAAATGTTGATTTTTGGTTGCGTTGACAACCAAGTACAATATCACTTTTGCAATTAGTCTACAACTAAATCAAAAATAAAAGTTAAACAATATGATTAAGCCAGTAGCTCAGATTAAACTATCCAAGCATTAGATATCCTTTAAAATGTTGATATTTGGTTTGCGTTGTCAACGCAATTTAACATGACTTTTGCAAGAGAGTAAATAGCCTAAAGTTAAGGCTCTTTTACAAACTAATGTAACAGTATTTATTCAAACTCAAAATGAGTAACACATCCACTGCCACATTTTGAGGTTAGCATACTGTAACTATAAATGTCTTATCTAATCATAGAAAGCGTGCATATTCAAGATAGCCTGCAAGGGTCGCAGGTCTGTGGAGATCTTCACAATTGCTATAAAAATTAAAAATAAATCGGTGATAACATTTCAATTGTTGTATTTTTTTTTAAACGACATTGCACTTTCAATCATTTTAAAAAGAACAACAAATACAGTGATAAAACATTTGAATGCCAACTAAACCAAGAATCAAACATTGCTTTTCCATTGGAATTTGGTTGTGCTTTTAGATGGTTGAAAGCATAGTGATAACACATTGGGAATTCAACAAACTTCTAGCTGTCTTTTTGAGTGGGTGAATAAAAGGTTGAAATCTCATTGATCAACGTCTCAACCAAACATTACCCACATTTCCACGATGAAATGATGTGGTGTGCCCAGTGGGTTGTCATTGGAGAGGTTGATGTGGGCTGCTGTGGTGACGCATCCAGGCGGTGGCGCAGGCTCATATAGTCAATCTGCAACGCTTCAGACAACGCCGTTTCGATTGGCAGTAATTTGCTTGGGTTTCTCTTGTTGAAAGGTTTCTGATTAGAGAAGGGGAATATCAACGAGCTGGTGTTGGACACCACATCACAGCCCGCCACAGCCAAGTAAATCGGCTTATCCGTTGGACATGATGAGGGCTTTCAGTAGAACCGTAGCTTGAGGGGAGAAGAGGAGGAGAGGAAAAGAGAGAGAGGGGGAGAAAAAGGAGGAGGAGAGGAAGGAATCTCCCAGAGACAGGAGCTTCCATGCATATCCATCCCGCTCCGCTCTGCAGGCTCTCTCACCGCCCTCTCCCCCATTCTCTAACTAACAGTACCATTATAAACCTTAGCACACACTAATCCCAGTGCCTTTATTCTGCTCCCTGGTGAAACGCAGCAGTCAGGTTCTAAAGCAGCTGCGAATTGTCTCTGAAAATAATATATGAATGGTGAACATTCATGGTGGGTTAGACTCGTTTAACGCTGCCTTCACTTCCTCCCGTGGCCCGAACAGATTGCACTTGGCTAGACGTGCTGTAGGGAGGTGGCAATTTGGCACACTGACTCTGCAGAAACAAACATTTTAAAAAATGGATGCAGCGGACTTACATTCCTCAGGCAAAATAATTTGCTAAAACTTTTCCCAACATAGGGGCAAGAAATGACCAAATCCATTAAGACAATCTGATCTGCTCTCGATCATGCAGAAGATTACTAACTTAAGTATGGAAATCAGCAGGCTATAAGTAAACGCCACTCTTTCCGTAAACCAAAGCATAAGGCTTTACTAGGCGTAGGCTGAGCGCCACACGTGCCTAAAATGCTGTTGATCCACATTTCCCTTTGCTCTCCTCCAGTGCTCTGAAATGGACATCGGACATAATTACAGGAACGTTTTTCAGAGAGATGACTTCCTGCCAATGCTGGAGCTTGGGGGGAGCAGGGAGGATGGTGGTCTGGATCTGGCCAAAGTGAGAGAGGGAGCTGCAGCCAATCTGCAGTCTCAGGTTTTAGCTGGCATTTGCCAACTGAACGCCAACGAGTGCGGGCATGTGAACGCCAACGAGTGCGGGCATGTGAACGCCAACGAGTGCGGGCATGTGAACGCCAACGAGTGCGGGCATGTGAACGCCAACGAGTGCGGGCATGTGAACGCCAACATCCCAGTCACTGGTGCCACAGCTGCTCAAGCATCTGACATAATCCACGGGTCACTCAGGCTGTCCTGACCCAGATGAGGAGAGGAGCCGTGCAATGCTGCCATCAAAGGACATACAGTATGTGACTTTGTGTCGGCTAGTTTCTATGGGGACAGCTAGGTGAGAGGAGGCATGAGGGTTTGGGACAGAGGCAGACAGCAGAATTCAGAAGATACCTAATTGGGCTTGGACGGGCCACAGTGGCCAACGTGTCTACAGACTTCGCACCTCAGAGAAGAGGTTTAAAAAGCCATGAGATATCAGTCATCGTAGAGGATGTGGATTATGGCCATCAGCAGAGAGAGAGAGAGAGAGACTGAGTACTGCAGTGATATAACGGCCTCGCAGAGATTATCATTATTGGGCCCCGATTTACAACAGTGCAAGAATGTAACAGGAAAGAAATGGGGAAACCACAGACTTACTTGATCTGGGAATGATAACTCCGCACTTGACAGCGTTTCTCCATAGTCTTTTAAAAGTCTCCCATATGTGAATGGGGTTTTAATGCTTGTAAAAAAGGTAATAGGTTGGACATTGGGATCATACTACAAACAAAAAAAGGTAACACGTAGTAACCCACACATGCCATGCTAAGACACTGATGAGAATACAGCCACGGAGTCGGGTGAAGTTGCCCCTATACTCTGATCTTGGGTCAGTTTAGCATTTTCCCCAACTAACGGTTAAGGCTAGGATTGGGGCAAGGTAAGCTGATCCGAGATCTGTGCCTAGGAGAAACATCACCTCGGAGTCAAACACATTATAAGAGGGGTGGTGGATCATGACGAAGTTAGAATTCACCTTGAAGGTCATCATCGACCAGGGGTTCTGTAGATATCCAATGGCAGCAGGAAAAGTTGGTCAAAAACACAACACATTAAATCAACCTTTTCACAATAAAAACCTGGATAAATATTGCTGGACTAACTGGGACAGCTGAAATAATTTTTAAAAAGAAACAACACAAAGTCATATGATTATTTGTTTGAAGGCAGGAACCAGACTGTATATACAGTAAATAACGGAAGGCCCTCAGTAAAATGTCATAGGCCTAGTACCGTAAATTGACTGTCTACATTTCAATACCAATCCGCAAAGCAGCCCATTATGAAAACAGCAACCATATGTAATGTGCCTCTCCTTTTATGGTCCGTGTGCCTTGGAATAGCAGCCATTTTTCATAATCTACCTACCTTCTTATCTAGAGCAGATATCTAAAAACAGCTAATGGAAGAGTTCTTGGACTGAAAGGAAGAGGACAATTTAACATCGGCTGAGCCATTACTCTTACTGTAGTGATGTGGCTGGCCCGCAATAGCTGAGAATCATTTCCCGCTCTCTTCAAAAAATAAACACTGGGAATGCATTTTTGTTTTCTAGCCTTCAATGGAAAACTAATCAATTAAACCTCAAATGATCCATTAAAAAAAAAGCCTCAAAATATCAGAAGATTATTCTGGTGTGGAGAACAAAACGGCGCCCTACTCCATATGTAGTGTACCGGGGCTCTGGTCAAAAGGTAGTGCACTACGTAGGGGATAGGGTGCCAGTCGGGACACAGCACGCCGCTTACACGTTCTGAATCAGCTGGGTCTCGTTCTCCCATTACAGCCTTTGTACCAAGAACAGAATCCCTGTCGTGAGGAATTATAGAACGGCGTTTCCTTCAAACCGTACGCACCACAGTGTTCTTCCCTCCGAAGAGGAACAAAAACACGACCGAAAAGTAGAGATAACACGCCCTACCCAACACTCACGTCTCAGACGGGAACGACAAAACCAGTGACAAATGCTCACTTCTGATGCAGTGGAAGAAGAAAAGCCTACCATTATTCTACCATTCATTCTTCAGACTCCCTGTCAAGCAGCTCATATTTACCGGCATTGAAATGTCAAGTCAGACTCCTATGGCTGACACCCGCAAAGAGAAACGACAACAGATCTATCAATCAACACACAACATATGAATTACTTAGTGGAGCTGTCAACCAGAGCACACTGATGTTCTCTGTATCTCAGGGGGAAGGCAGGCAGACATGCTTGCACCCGTTGCTTAACGACTCATTGCAAATTTAATGAAGTTGACAGGGGAAACAAAATCCAATCTCAATATCAAATCATTTCTGGTAACAATTAAGTACATTTTTGTAATTGTCTTCAATTAAAATGGTCCTAAAGAAACAAAAATAGCTTCTTGGCAAAGAGCAATTGCTCAAGCAAGATGTTTTTCTGGGACTGAATGGAATAGGTCTGAGTGGGGAGGGGAAAACTGAAAACTAGCTGTTATTGGCATAAAGGTTTTCAACTATTAACTCATTTACCGCCGGGTGATGTCACCAAGCAGGCCAAAACTTTCCCACCACAACACGCTGAAATTTCAGGCAGTCTTTTCAAACTGCTCTTACACTAAAAAGGCATTATCATCATTTACACAATTCCACAGTATTATTCCAACCTCAGCGTGGAAATATAAACATTAAAAAACTGGAAATCATCTATGTACTTGGGATAAAATCAGATAACCTACACAAACAACAAAGTCTTTGTAAATTATTCCTCTGCTCCACTATTTGCTTAGGAAACTCCAGTCTTAATCTAGTACCTCTAGCACAGAGTTTCTCTCAGTGGATATAGGCCTATTTGCATGCATTCAAGTACACTGGCAATACATCCAACTGTGTGAGTCGCTGGAAAACATACATACCCATCCACGATCATACGGATCGATCTCCTGCCAAACCCTCCGGCGTTTCCTTTCAAACGGTGGCCTGTGGTTAAGGACGCGAGTCTACATGAGGCAGGGGCTGGCCCTGGTCCATGCCACAGACAGACACAGGCTTTTTGTCCCAAAATGGCATCTTATTCCCTATATAGTGCACTACTTGTGACCAGCGCCTGACCAAGGTCAACAGTGATCTGGTCAAAATTAGGGCTCTCGAGGTTGGGCGCAGTGACTCACTTTGTGCCGCAGCATGCCAACGGAAAAGCTTGACAGCAGAGCCACAGACTGGAGCCTGTCTCCGATTACGGGGAGACGACCTTAATCTACTTATTATCAGGCATAAATTGTTGACCTGTGCTCCTGTGACAGACTGGCTATCGCCAAGTGTAGCATGTGCTCAACAACTAACCACTGAGTGAAGGAGGCAGAGGCGGCAGTAGTCTCGCACAGCTCTGGTCAGAAATAATGCACCTTGTAGGGAACAGAGCGCCATTTGAGAAGCAGACATTATCTCCTGCCCTGTGAAGGTATGCACGTGTTATCTAATGGAGAGAGTAGAGACCTGGATAGAGTGAGCACACCCACTCTAGATAGCTTTCTGGAGTGGGGTGTGTGTGGGGGGGGTAGCAGGGAGGAGAAGACAGAAGAGCTGACCTGTGAGGCTGTCAGGCCGTGGGATCATCCTCTCGTAGACGTCGTAGCTCTGAGCTCCATAGGGGTCTGCATCGTGGTGGATCAACGAGCGAGGCAAGGTGGAGCCATAGTGCTGGGGCTGGGCAGTCATGCTGGAGCGCCCTGGAGACGCAGCCGACCCCCCTGGCTGCTGGGTGAGGGGTAAGGGGCCGTCCACCATCGTTAGGGGGGAGCCCATTCGCACCGAGGCTGACCCCAGGGCCTGGTATGGTGAAGTGGTGCGGCTGGCACTGCCCGAGCGGGAGTTGGCGCTGCCCATGCGGCGGAGGGCGGCGGGGGAACTCTTCTGGGTGTTGTAAGGGGAGCCGGCGCGCTGGGCTGAGGGCAGGGTGGTGGAGAAGATGCTGGAGAGAGGCTTGGGCTCTGTGACAATGGGCGAGCAGTAGTTACTTCCCATGGTGGCCCTCAGGGAGGCCCGTGAGGGGGACACACTGTTGCCATAGGCCGGGGACTGGGTCCGGGAGGGCACAGAGCTCACCCTCCTCATGGCTTGACCCGGCGCTGCGGCGGTTAACACAGGGGCCTGTCAGGACAGATGAGGACAAAACTACTGAGCAACTACCACACATTTCAGCATCACATTTAATAGAGGCGTAAAATATTTTTTCTGTGCTATTTTACATCCTCACAGAAAGTGTCTAGTATCTTATGGGACTATTAAAGGATATATTTTTCGCTTTTCTCTAACTTCCTTCCCATCTCTCAGCCAGCAGTAGCATCTGTGTGCTCTGTGGCAGTCAGTATATTAATCATGACCATAGAGATGTATTAGAGAGCTCATCTCCTATCTTTGCCATGGCTACTTCTGACCGCATAGACAATGCCATTGAGGGCTAAAACTGGCTTCAGTCTGAGTGTGGCCAAGTGCAAACGTCTATCCTACTCAATGGCCGTGACTGCTGCAGACAGTGTGCCCTCTATCCAACTCTATGGCCGCGACTGCTGCAGACAGTGTGCCCTCTATCCAACTCTATGGCCCGTGACTGCTGCAGACAGTGTGCCCTCTAGCTCCGTGAGCTTACCTGGACCTGGGCCTGACCCTCGGCCCTGGCATTCCTCAGGAGGGTAGAGGTGCCGCCTGTGCCCGGGTAAGAGCGCGGCATCCTCAGGTCAGTCTTAGCCAGACTATTCTGGTTCTGGCTGCCGTAGTAGTTGCTGGCATCCTGGTAGCCACTGTCCGAGTACGAGTTCATCTGGGTGGAGCTGCGCGAGTTCCCTGTAGACCCTGAGAGACAGGAGCAAGGAAAGGAGAGAGGGCGAGAGAGCAGAAGGAGAAAGTATAGAGAGCAGAAGGAGAGAAAGAAATAGAGCGAGCAGAAGGAGAGAGAGAAAGACACCGAGTGAGTGTCCTTAAAGCACTACATGACATTTAGCTAGTCCACACAGTACTAATGACCTCACAGAGTGTCCGTTTCCACCTCCCTTCCCTCCATACTGGAGCCATACACTGGCTCATTAAAACTATATACATCACATGTGCTTCTCAGGCCAAGCAGAACACTTCAAAGCATCATTAAAGGGCTCCGACTCTGGTGGGGCTAAGAGAGGGGGAGTGGCACAGCCTTGACGGGGGAGGGAGAGAGAGGAGAGAGTGTAGAACAGAGGGGCTGCATTAGTAACAGACCCTCACTTTCATGGAGCGAGGTCTGCTCTGGGGAGTACAGGGCCACCTGCTCCTGCTCCGTTCGGAGGCGGTAGGTGGGCGACTGAGAGGTGTCTGTCACTCGAGACTTGGTGTCCCGCGAGGTCGAGGCATCTGGGAAAGAATGGGAGGACAAAGTCAGTGTTACCTGTGTCGCTTATTTGGTATATCATGGCGTTTGCAACGTCAGGATCGTGGGTTCAATTCCCGCTGGGATCACCCATACAAAATGTATGCAGTATGTACACACTACTGTTAGACACTTTCGATAAAAGTGTCGGATAAATGGGAAAAATACACTAAGTACACAAAACATTACGAACACCTGCTCTTTCCATGACAGACTATCCAGGTGAATCCCTTGTTGATGTCACCTGTCAAATCCACTTCAAATCAGTGTAGATGAAGGGGAGGAGACAGGTTAGAGAATTATTTTTAAGCTTTGAGACAATTGAGGCATGGATTGTGCATGTGTGCCATTCAGAGGCTGAATCAGCAAGACGGGCCTTCAAACAGGGTATGGTAGTGGGTGCCAGGCGCACCAGTTTGTGTCAAGAACTGCAACGCCGCTGGGTTTTTAGCACGCAACAGTTTCCTGTGTGTATCAAGAATGGCCCACCACCCAAAGGACATCCAGCCAGCTTGACCCCCTGTGGAACACTTTTGTACTCCTCAATATTAGGAAGGTGTTCTTAATGTTTTGTACACTCTGTGTATATGGAGGAGATGCAGGAGTTAAAGGATTTCGCGTCGATGCAATAACCAATTCCACACTCGTGTAAATGAAGTTAATTATCATACTGACTCATAGGAGAGACATTTGTGACTCTCCTATTTTGCTGTGCCGGGACACTGATGAAAATCCCCTCGTCAAAACCGTTTCCAAACTAACATTCAATCTAGTCGCTATATTAGAGCCATGGCTCTGGCCAAAAGTAGTGCCCTGTATGGTGAATAGGGTGCCATTTAGGTCACAGCCCATGAGAACTACCACAGTAAAGTCTCTCATAAGCTGCTGCACAATGTTGCTCCACAATCAAAATCGAGTTAAGTGTGACCTGCGTGAATGAGCTCCACTGCAATAGCTGCAACAATGGGATGTCAGAACCCAATAGCTAGCCAGTCAGAACCGGAGGGAGGGGCATTATTGGCTGGCATATGGATGAGGGGGAGGCCGAATTCCATGGAGGAGCCACTCTGCTGTTCCTTTCTGGCTTGTAAGTGTCTCAGTAACCGATTTCCTTGCCAGGAGCCCGCCGTCTCCGCAGCTCAACGCCGCCTCTAGTTGCATGAGTTGACTGCAGCTACAGCACCTCAATAAATTCTGCTGCTGCAATTATTATGGTTGACTTGCCCACTGTGTGCGGCGCGGGCGGACACTTAAATCTTTCAAAAGGCCACGTTTGCCGTGTGACTGATTTCCATGGTGACGGAAATCATGAAAAATGTATGCGCAGGATAAACTAAGTCGTTAAAAGCAGTATTTACAGAACAATGGAAAATTATCTGAATGAGGTGTCACTTCTGAACAAACAGAAACCTTTTTCCCCCATAAACAACTACAACAAAGCTTCACTCATCCCTCCTACTCCTCATAGCATATTAGGAGTAACTTTTCAGGTAGACAGTGACTGGAGCTTAATGTGACATTTCTGCCCTCAGGGCATCGCTACAGAGACTTGACCCCGTTTGAGAAATGAGACGGTACACAATGAAAGAGAGTGTTACATCCCTCCTCCAGAACGGTGGGATTAAAGTGTACATGCGTCACAATGGCCACCCTATTCCCTATTTAGTACACTACTTTTAACCAGGGCTCTGGTTAAAGAATAAGGTGCAATTTGGGAATGCAGCCGTAGAGTGTTGTGGGTGAGAGAGTGTGATTGGAGTGAAATTAGCTGCAGTGTGCTGCTGTAAAGGGTAATGACTATGTCTGGCTGGGCTGCTGGCTGGGCTGCTTATTGCCCTCCCGGGCCCCGGCAGGTCCGCCCGTCGCCAGCCTGTGGATTTCAAGAGGAAATGTTACTGTGGAGAGAGAGCCTTTCTTTAACCTTGTGAATGTGGACAGCACAGTCACAGGCAACCTATTCCCTATAATGCACAACTTTTTGACAATAGAGCCCCAATAGGGCTCTGGCCAACAGTAGCACACTATATAGGGAATAGGGTGCCAATTGGGACGCAGACTCTGTTAACGTAATAAGTGGTTGAGGAGTGCCGCAGGTGACAAAGTAATTACCTGTATATGAACTCTGACCATTATGGCTAGACAGCTGATTATAACCGGAGAGGAACATCAATAACCTCTCCTCTTCCACAGACAGGCAGCCTCTCACTTCATATCTACACAAGCTATCATTTCTGTTTCATATTTGGATTAGAATAAATACATTACTGTGGCTAACGATGATTTCTCATCTACAATGGAAATCAATATTTATTTTAAAAAGTAGGCTCTATGGCCGCCTATTTGCCCTGGTCAAAAGTAGTGCACTTTATGGAATAGGGTGCCATTTGGAACTCATGTCCTTGTTCTTACTGTGTCCGTCTGCTAGTCGTGCTTGTCAGCAATGAAGCGAGTGGAAAATTCCAAACAATACCGAGACAAGCAATGTAACAGTGCACATGTACAATCATAACCCCGTAGGGTCAGTCTGACAAGAACCACAATACAATATTAATGACGGCTGCAGCGATTCACTTAGTGCCATTATACAATTAATAAGCTTTGAAATACATTAGTAAAATGGACTTCATTATCAATTTGAGCAGCAGCAAAGTCACTGTGGTCCGTGTTAAATAAACAGAGTTGGAGTGGAGGGAAAGTGTTACTGTCAGAGAGTGGGAGTAGCTAAAGAGAAATATTGAATCCGAAATGTGCCAGAAGAAACTAATCAAGGCAGTCAGTAGTAGGGATTAACATGGGTAACTGGGATCCTGGGACTGTCCAGGGAACAGGGAATTCTTTACGTTTCCCGAAATAATGAAATGACCCCCGTAAATTACAACATTTACACGTGACCCAGATGCAGTTAAACCCAACAGGAAACCCCCACTGTATATCCTATACAATAACATGTGCCTCTTTGAGCCGTTATTGTGAATCGTCAGACAGTGACAAATGTGATCGGCATCAGTCACAGACATGAAGTCTGATAACAATTCAAAGAGGCATGAGAGAAAAATACATCTTGTCCTGTCCTAAAGCCTAGGCTATTTCCCTAACCAGTCCCGAATCCCACTGGAACCCAAAATCCTAACAGTCTCGCATGAAAATTCGTAACTTTATTCTGTAATCCAATACGATGCATTATCGAAGGACTCCACTCGCCTATGCATGTCAAAGAACACCTATAACATTTCCCAGCACTGTCTCGTATTGCTGTCAATAACAGTATAACGGTATGAGTAGACATTAATATTTATTTAACATACCCATTACCTCTCTTCATCTCGCCGTTATTCATGAGCTGATCTGCCATCTGTATAATCATCAACTCGATTTAACCAAACAGGAGATATTCTGTCATTCATTGGAGGAGCACATCTAGTACCGGGAACCCGTTTGTCTCCAGAACAGCCGGAATTCTTTGGCGTATTCTACAAGGTGTAAGGAACGTTCCACAGGGATGTTGGTCCATGCTGACGCGAGGGCATCACACAGTTGCTACAGATTGGACGGCTGTACACACAACAGAACGTTCCATCTCATCTCGAAAGGTGCTGTGTCGGGTTGAGGTCTGAGGACTTCGCTGGCCACTCAGATAAAGTGAACTCGCAGTCATGTTCCACGCAATGTTTTTCCACTCCTCAATTGTCCAGTGCTGGTGATCGAGAGCCCACTGGAGACGCTTTTTCTTGTTTTCAGCTTGTACGAATGGAACCCGGAGGCTGCAATAGCCCATTCGTGACAAGGATCTTCGAGCTGTGCGTCCCGAGATGCCGTTCTGCACACCACTGTTGTACTGCGCCGCTAGTGGCCCACCTGTTAGCTTGCACAATTCTTGCCATTCTCCTTTGACCTCTCATCAACAAGCTGTTTTCACCCACAGGACTGCCGCTGACAGGATTTCTTTGTTTGTCGCATTATACTCGGTAAACCCTAGACACTGTCGCACCTTAAAAGCCCAAGCCCAGGAGGGCGCCCGTTTCTGAGATACTGGATCCGGCGCGCCTGGCACCGACAAAACATACCACGCTCAAAGTCGCTTAGGTCACTCGTTTTGCCCATTCTAGCGTTGAATCAAACAGTAACAGAATGCCTCGATGCCCTGCTTTTATATAAGCCACGGCCACCTGACTCATTGTCTGTAGGAACGATCGATTTCGTGAAAGTGGCGGTGTATATACAGTGCATTCAGAAACTATTCAGACCCTTTGACTTTTTCAAACAATCTTTTACATTACAGCCTTATTCTAAAATGGATTAAATAACGGAAAATTATCATCAATCTACACACAATGTCTCATATAGACACCTGTCTATATAAGGTCCCACAGTTGACAATGCATGTCAGAGCAAAAACCAAGCCATGAGGTCAAAGGAATTGTCCGTAGAGCTCCAAGACAGGATTGTGTCGAGGCACAGATCTGGGGAAAGGTATCAAAAAAATATCTGCAGCATTAAAGGTCCCCAAGAACACAGTGGTTTCCATTCTTAAATGGAAGAAGTTTGGAAACACTAGACTCTTCCTAGAGTTTCACTATATAGTGCACTACATTTGACCAGAGGCCTTTAGGTCCTGGTCAAAATGTGTGCACTATAAAGGGAATAGGGAACGTGTCCAACATGGTGTAGGGAAGGATGATCAGACCGTACCTGCAGATCTCCAGGGGAGGGACTTCTCAGACGAGCTGAAAGACAAAAAGAGAGAGGTCTTAGATACATGGACAAATAAGAGACAGAAAGTGAATGTTCTCAACAGGACACTTGTTTAAATTCATATAGAAGATATCCAGCAGACATTCTCCGAATGCTTACAAATGGGCCTATTTTACTTGTGCTTGAGATAAAGGTGTGCCTGAAATAGGCCTCTGGCCCAAAGTAGTGCACTATATAAGGTGCCATTTGGGATGCAAGCCCAACAAATCACAATAAACATGAAATTGAAAGAACATTGTCAGTTCAGATGCAACCAGAGAATTCATAGACCAGACCAAATAGAAACAGAGGTAGTTGTGGCCAGTGCAGCATATGCCAACATACAAATAACATGGCTACAACCAAACATTTAAATACGATTCAAAATGGCTGTTTCTCCTCTCTAGGTGATCTTTACTGCCACGACAGACAACGAGGAGGATCATCCTTTTCCCTGAGGTCGTGTCGGTTATTTTTCATCCTCGCGGGTCTTTGAGAAACACACTTTAAGAATAAACGGAAAAAGGTCAGGCTTGGCCATCCATCCTGATGTGGTCTGAGGCTCTGAAGCTGAAGACAATCTGCTAGCTCTGCTACTAAAGTAAATAGAAAAAAACAATTGATATCTGAGCAAAAATGCCAATGCCCCACCGATAATAAAACAGACTGAAACAGCCAATCAGGACACATGTACACACACACGGACAGACGGACGCGCACACATGCGGATGGATGCACACATACACGGATCTGCCGGTTCTGAGTTACTACTGCGTGCTGAGAATACGCAACAATGACATGGATGCGGGTGGATATTTCCTCAGCAATAAAGGGGCAGTTGTCTCCCAAGAATAAGGAGGTATAAAGCGTGGTGGCCTGACAGCGAGTCCATGTTAAAACACATTACGGCCCTCAGACAAATACAGAGGCTACGCCCCAAATGGCACCCAATTCCCTATACAGCGCACTTACTATTCCCTGGTCAAGAGCAGTGCACTACGTAGGGAGTAGGGTGCCATTTTGGACACAAGCTGAGCATGCTGGTACTGCAGATCCAAGTGGCCACATAGGTGTAGAGTGTGATGGATGGTGGGGTCAGTGGTGGCTGGTCCTGCATCAGTGGAGAAGTGGGCAGGCAGATAGCTCAAACTGATGCCCCATCCCAATGATGGGCCTGGGAAAGTGCTGAGGCAGGAGAGGGGTCAGAGCTTAACAGATGAGGCCACTTCTACTGAAGCCCACCAGAGAGCCACTCTGTTGTAGTGTCCCAAGTGGGCACCTTACCCTCTATGTAGTGCACTACATTTGGCAAGGGCGCAAAGTACATACAGTCGATCCTATTTGGCTCTGGACAAACGTTCTGCACTATGTAGGGAGCCATTTGGGACGCTCCGCCTGTAAGAGGCCATACAACTAGGCCCCAAGTTTCTCCGCTATAGTATACCTCAGCCACTTCAACATGATTATCGCAAAGCAGAGAGCAGCACTAAACTAAAACGCAAGTCCAAACATATAAAAGCTTTAACTAACAGCCACCTGGACCGGTCAGCTTCACTTAGAAAATTACATTTAAAACAGAGCAATTTTAAGGTCATTTCTAATAAATCTAGTCATCTAGAAGACTTCTGTGAGCGCTGGACCTAAAAGCGGGGTTCCCACCCACATGCTTTCCAAGGAAATTTATAGCGGGTCATTATTGCCATGCACCTGGGTCATTCCACCAATTCAGTGCCTTTTGAGATGTGCAACTTGGTGAGACAAAAACAAACACTTGATTTCACCTCATTTTGACATGGTCATAAAGATCACGTTCTTTCTCGTCAAGAGGTTGAATAGAAAAGGTACTATTGTGAGATTCTATTAAGTGCCAAATAGAGTAACAGGGTTGACGATGTCATCTTAAATCAGCCATAAATCCCATTGTGACGGGGGAAATGGAAGCTTGTGGTGTGCAACAGGAAGGGGTAATTGAATGCCAAAACATTTCTAGCCTGTCTATGGGTAACAGGGTAGACAAGTTGTACTTGATCCGCTCAGTATTCCACCACAAAACACCAGAAAATGGCCCAAAAAGATTAGAACCAGCTCACCTGCTTTTACATGATGATTTGACTATTCGATGTTCAATGTTTCTTTAGATACATTTTTTTTAAACAAATAGTTTCACCTTATTAAGATGAGAGTTCAGTTCACGTAAAAGGATCGACCTTAAAATGAGGGACAGGTTTGTTTTTTTACCTAAAAATGTGTTCACTAAATCACAGGAAATAAATATCAATCTTAAGAAATGACTTTGTTCAAGCAACAGAAATAAACAGGGCTTTACAATGATGGTGAAAACTGGGGGTTAAGTGGGTTAAAATCTTTCTGGAAGTCACATAGGGTACATGGAGGGACATGTCAAAATGATGAATTCTGGCACTTTAACAAGTCTTTATTCATATTAAAAATTAGATTTATTGAATTCTCCATTAGGTCTATATTAAAGGGGACTTCATTGATTATAACAAAAAAGGGGCAGTGTGCAGATAAAAACGTGATAATATTTCCACACTAGGAGGTCGAAATGACACTCTGAAATTGTGAAAATGACAATGCCTTTTTTGTGTAAGAGCTGTTTAGGAAAAATCTGGAATTTTAGCCTGTTCACGTGGGATGGAACTTTTTGCCCACATCATGACATCACAATTAATCCTATTATAATAAACCAATGACTGTTCATCTGGGTAAGGGTGTGGGCTCTAGACCATCCTAATCAACCAATCGGGGCTGAGCACTGGGCCAAAGAAGGCTGGTTATTTTCATTAAATAAACACAGATTTATCAGACATACAGCGATGATTTAAAAATAAATTACTAAAACTGTGATAGAAAGCATGGGACGACCCAGCTGCTGTTGCCATTTCGCTGATTGGATTGTATAGGATTAGGCAGTGGTGGAAAAAGTACCCAATTGTCATACTTGAGTAAAAGTAAAAGATACCTTAATAGAAAATGACTCAAGTAAAAGTCACCCAGTAAAATACTACTTAAGTATATTTAAAACCAAATACTTTTACTCTAGTATCAAAAGAAAATGTAATTGCTAAAATATACTTACGTATCAAATTCCTTGTATTAAGCAAACCAGTGGTCACATATAGATATATATATATTTTTTTTTTACAGATAGCCAGGGGCACATTCCAACACTCAGACACAATTTACAAACGAAGCATGTGTTTAGTGAGTCCGCCAGATCAAAGGCAGGAGAAATGACCAGGGATGTTGTCTTGATCAGTGTGTGAATTGGACTATTTGAGTACTTTTGAGTGGCAGGGAAAATGTATGGAGTAAAAATAACATTGTCTTTTGGAATGTAGTGAAAGAAAAAAAGAAAAAGTAGTCAAAAATATGAATGGTAAAGAAAAGTACAGACACCCCCCCCAAAAAATACTTTAGTACTTTAAAGTGTTTTTACTTACAGTGGCAAGAAAATGTAGGCAAACCCTTTGGAAATAACTTGATTTATGTATAAAAATGTGTCATAAAATTTGATCTGATCTTCATCTAGGTCACAACAATAGACAAAACAGTCTGCTTAAACTAATAAACAATTATCCATTTTCTTATCTTTATTGAACACAGTGTAAACATTCACAGTGCAGGATGGAAAAAGTATGTGAACCCTTGGATTTAATAAACTGGTTGACCCTCCTTTGGCATCAATAAACTCAACCAAATGTTTTCTGTAGTTGCGGATCAGACCTGCACAATGGTCAGGAGGGATTTTGGACCATTCCTCTTTGCAAAACTGTTTCAGTTCAGCAATATTCTCGGGATGTCTGGTTTGAACCGCTCTCAAGGTCATGCCAATCTGTTGTTGATTTACTTCTGTGTTTTGGGTCGTTGTCCTGTTGCATCACCCAACTTCTGATTGGCGAACAGATAGCCTAACATTCTTCTGCAAAATGTCTTGATAGACTTGGTAATTCATTTTTCTGTCGATGACAGCAAGCTGTCCAGGCCCTGAGGAAGACAAAGCATCCCCAAACCATGACACTCCCTCCACCATACTTTACAGTTGGATGAGGTTTTGATGTTGATGAGCTGTGCCTTCTCTTCTCCACACAGTGTTGTGTGTTCCTTCCAAACAACTCAACTGTCGTTTCATCTGTCCATAGAATAAGTTGCTTGTAGCGCTGTGGAACATCCAGGTGCACTTTTGCAAACTTCCGATGTGCAGCAATGTTTTTTTCTTGTTTAGTGTTTTATGTATCGTAGACTTGTCAACAGAGATGTTAGCATATTCCAGAGATTTTTGTAAGTCTTTAGCTGACACAGTAGGATTCTTCTTAATCTCATTGAGCATTCTGCTCTGTGCTCTTACAGTCATCTTTGAAGGACGGCCACTCCTAGGGAGAGTAGCGACAGTGCTGGACTTTCTCCATTTATAGACAATTTATCTTACCGTGGACTGATGAACATCAAGGCTTTTAGAGATACTTTTGTAACCCTTTCCAGCTTTATGCAAGTCAACTATTCTTAATCTTAGGTCTGCTGAGTTTTATTTTGTTTGAGGCATGGTTCACATCAGGCAATGCTTCTTGTGAATAGCAAACTCATATTTGTGAGTAATTTTTTATAGGGCAAGGCAGCTCTAACCAACATCTCCAATCTCGTCTCATTGATTGGACTCCTGGTTAGCCGACTCCTGACTCCAATTAGCTTTTGGAGAAGTAATTTGCCTAGGGGTTCACATACTTTTCCCAACCTACTCTGTGAATGTTTAAATTATGTATTCAATATTGACGAGGAAAACACAATAATGTGTGTGTTTTATTAATTTAAGCACACTATGTTTGTCTATTGTTGTGACTTAGATGAAGATCAGATTTGATCACCAATTTATGCAGAAATCCAGGTAAATCCAAAGGGTTCACACTTGTTCTTGCCACTGTAGGTACCTTACACCACTGGAATTAGGGGAGGGCGATCTACATGCCAACGAGGCGCAGGCAATTAAAAGAGGACGCTAGGAGAGGTGTGCTCCACTGAGCCATGGCAGATGAAGTGGCATAACAGTACGTCCCAAATGCCACCCTATTTCCTTTATAGTGCCCTTCTTTTGACCAAGGCCCATAGGGGTGGACCATAAGGCTCTGGTCAAAAGTTGTGCCCTATATAAGGAATAGGGTACCCTTTGGGACATGGCCACAAACTCTTGCTTTCATCATAGCCAGTCTCACAGTCACAGCAGCCTGGGTTAGTGGACGGAGACAGGCAATAAACTGCTGATACTCACAAACATTACAACAACAAAAACATACCTGACAGCAGAACTTTAGCTCACAACCACACCAGTCTGTTGGTTTGTACTACAAAGGGGAAGTGTTTACACCTTCCATTCCAGTGGAGTGTGAATTTGCCCATAGACGCTGATCTTGGGCCAGTTTTGCATTTCCCCCCAAAAATGGTTAAGGAAAACACTCAAAAACAATATTTCTGTATTTTTATAATTAGTCCACCAAGAACCAAAGTGTCACTGGACACATAACGCAACATACATTTGCTAAATGATTTTGCATCATCATGATGATGTGGCCGGTGACACTTTGCTTCTTGAAAGTCCAATATCTTGAAAACTTGACTGCTGGCATTTAAAACATTTTGGAGACCATATCTGTTATTATTATTATTTGACCCTGCTGGTCATCTATGAACATTTGAACATCTTGGCCATGTTCGGTTATGATCTCCACTCGGCACAGCCAGATGAGGACTGCCAACCCTCATAGCCTGGTTCCTCTCTCAGTTTCTTCCTAGGCTCTGGCCTTTCTAGGGAGCTTTTCTTAACCACCGTGCTCCTACACCTGCATTGCTTGCTGTTTGGAGTTTTAGGCTGGGTTTCTGTACAGCACTTTGAGATATCAGCTGATGTAAGAAGGGCTTTATAAATCCATTTGATTTGGACTATTGAAAAACATACCAAAACATAGTTGAGTGGATTTCTCCTTCAAGGAGAGAAGATTGACTACTTCCCCAGAGTCAGATGAACTAGTGGATCCCATTTTAATATGTCTCCACGTGCATTTTGAAGGAAGTTGCTGACTAGCACAATTGCTAACTATCATTTGCGCAATGACTGGAAGTGTATATCAGATACCATAGACTTCTGCAAGTTAATCTGACTGGGGAAGTAGATATCCAGAAGTATCCCTTTAACTTTAGTATTGGGGGAGAGGAAGCCGATCCTAGATCTGTACCTCAGGGACATTTCACTCCGGAGCTTCCATTCCCCCAGTGGGAGGTCTCAACCCAACCAGAAAGTTTGGCCTCTGGTCAAGTCATACTACCCCTGATGCCTGTATTTTTCCCTCATCGATCTACACACAATACCCCATAATGGCAAAGCGAAAAAAGGTTTTCACCGATGGTGACTGACAGAACTCGAGAGTTCATCTGTGGAGATACAAGAGCCTTCCAGAAGGACAACCATCTCTGCAGCTCTCCACCAATCAGGCTTTTATGGTAGAGTGGCCAGACGGAAGACACTCAGTAGAAAAAAGGCACGTGACAGCCCGCTTGGAGTATGCCAAAAGGCACCTAAAGGACTAAAGGACCATGAATGACCTAAAGGACCATGAAACGCAAGATTCTCTGGTCTGATGAAACCAAGATTGAACTCTTTGGCCTGAATGCCAAGCGTCACATCTGGAAGAAACCTGGCACTATCCCTAGGGTGAAGCATGGTGTTGGCAGCATCATGTCGTGGGGATGTTTTTCAGATGCAGGGACTGGGAGATTAGTCAGTATCGAGGGTAAGATGAACGGAGCAAAGTACAGAGAGATCCGTGATGAAAACCTGCTCCAGAGCTCTCAAATGCATTAAGGAAAAAAATTCCACAAATGATCCTGTTAATTGAAATGTATTCCAGGTGACTACCTCGTGAAGCTGGTTGAGTGAATGACAAAAGTGTGCAAAGCTGTCATCAAGGCAAAGGGTGGCTACTTAGAAGAATCTCAAATATATTTTGATTTGTTTAGTTTAACACTTTTTTGGTTACTACATGATTCCATGTGTGTCATTTCATAACTTTGATGTCTTCACTATTATTCTACAATGTAGAAAATAGTTTTTTTAAATAAAGAAAAAACCTGTAATGAGTAGGTGTCCAAACTTTTGACTGGTACAGTACGTAAATTGGATATGCTTTAAAAATATATATTTATATAGATTAGCACAAAATTCCTGTTTTTGCTGTGTCATTATGGCATTGTGTGGATTGATAAGGGACAAAAACAATTGAATCCATTTTAGAATAAGGCTGTAATGTAATATATATACACTTTCTTTAAAGTCAATGTCTCTTAAAACTTCCCAAATGCACTGTATGAAGTCCTCTAGTACTGGAGGTGTAATGGGATGTAATGAGCCCCAACAGAACACTTTAGCATGGTGTCACCTCTATTGTTGGGCCGGACGGGCTACTGAGCTAAGTGCTGACTAAGTCTTGGGTAGTCTGTTCCATTCAGACACAAATCGCCCAGGGATTGCCACCTCGTTCCTTCTTCACAGGCTGATAAAAAAAGGTGTGAAAATTACTGTGCATGTTTTCTTTACAGGCCTGTAGAGGTCTGTATTGATCCCACAGTGGGACACCAATGACTCTTCCCCCCCAGACTGATTGTGATGGCTCTATTCTGGACGCTGCTTCACTACAGACCAGGGAGTAAGTAGGGAGCATTACATCACAGGACAGGGAGCATTCAACAGCCCTGCTCAGTCAGGGGAGTGTTTCAAAGCCCTCCTCAGTCAGTAATACAGGAAGCTTTACCCAGATTGTACAGTCAGTACAGACCAGGGAGCGTTCAACAGCCCTGCTCAGTTAGTAAAGGGTGCATTTCACAGCTCTCCAAGTCAACACAGTGCAGGCAGCGTCACACATCACACATGTGCAACTCACTGGCCACAATGACCTGCCAAAGCAGATTAGTCTGGCTAGGGTCACCAAAAAAAGGCCACAACCTCTCCCTACTGACCATGGCCATCACATGATTGAATGTCATTGCATACAAGGTATACAAAGGCTCAAAATAACCCTGTAAAACCACTCACTGTTGTGATGAAGAGCTAAGCCAATATCACTTGTGAGTGCTGAGATTACAACCAGAGGAAATTACCCCTATCCTGTAGGGAGAAAATGGTGCTGGTACCTTGGTATTTAAATATCTAAAAATATGATTAATATCATGGCTAGATCCACTCTCACTGAGGATGAGAGTGGATCTAACTTGTGGAGGAAATAGCAGTAAATAGCCTGGTTGACACCATTTCCCATGTAGACAGCCTTTGTATGGAGAGACTTTGGAGAGCCTCCCTCTCAGTCCAGGCTGATCTTCAGCTCCTCTTTGCAGCAGCTCTGGGAACTCTGAAATGGACACTCACACATGGAGAGCTGCCGTTGGCCTGCTGGAGCCATGCAGGTAATCTGGGGCCATGTCCTAAATGGCACCCTATTCCCCATGTAGTGCGCTACTTTTGACCAGCTCCAGAAAGTAGTGCACTACGTAGGGTGCCATTTGGACGTAGCTGAGGTCTGCGGCGAGGAGATGCTTCCTATGAGGGCCCCAGGGTTATTAAATCCCAGAAAGAGCTTTCATGATTTAGGTTACACTCTACTTTCAAGAGTTGGAGGCTGGAGCACTATACCCACATAGAACTATGCTGGTAAGGCTAATGAGTTCTAACAGGCAAGCCACAAAGAGACATAGCACTAGAAAGTAGAGACCTCATGTCCTCTACACCAGCGGTTCCCAAACTTTTTATAGTCCCGTACCCCTTCAAAACATTCAACCTCCAGCTGTGTACCCCCTCTAGCACCAGGGTCAGCACACTCTCAAACATTGTTTTTGCCATCATTGTAAGCCTGCCACACACACACAACTAATTAAACATAAGAACGAGTGTGAGTTGGTCACAACCTGGCTCGTGGGAAGCGACAGAGAGCTCTTACAGGACCAGGGCACAAATAATAAGAAATCAATAATTTTACTCTTTATTTAAACATCTTACATATAAAACCTTATTTGTTCATCGAAAATTGTGAATAACTCACCACAGGTTAATGAGAAGGGCACATAACTCCGCAATGTTGAGTTGTATTGGAGAGTCTCAGTCTTAAATTATTTTCCACACACAGTCTGTGCCTGTATTTAGTTGTTTTCATGCTAGTGAGGGCCGAGAATCCAAACTAGGACTAGGCTTAGGATACTCTGAGCGCAGCCCAATCCAGAAATTCTGTCGTGGCTTCTGATTAAAATAACATTTTCACAGAACCGCTTCATGCAATTTCAGATGAGGCTCTCTTGTTCAGATATCGGTAAGTGGACTGGAGGCAGGGCATGAAAAATATAACGAATCCAGTTGTTTGTGTCATCAGTTTCGGGAAAGTAAAAGCGTAATTGCGCACCCAACTCCCTCAGGTGCTTCGCTATATCACATTTGACATTGTCCGTAAGCTTCAGTTAATTTGCACACAATCATGTAAATCATAGCCTCAATTTTGTCTAGCACATCACCCAGATAGGCCAGTCATGTGACAAACTCGTCATCATGCAAGCGGTCAGACAAGTGAAAATGATGGTCAGTAAAGAAAGTTAAGCTCGTCTCTCTTTTTTTCAAAAATGCATCAATACTTTGCCCCTTGATAAGCAGCGCACTTCCTGTATGTTGTAAAATCGTTACATGGTCGCTGCCCACATCATTGCATAGTGAAGAAAACACAAGAGAGTTCAAGGGCTTCTTTAACAAAGTTAACCATTTTCACTGTAGTGTCCAAAACAGATTTCAAGCTGTCAGGCATTCCCTTGGCAGCAAGAGCCTCTCGGTGGATGCTGCAGTGTACCAAAGTGGCGTGCAGGCGCATTACCTCTCCCTGTCATGGCTTTTGCGCCATCAGTACAGATACCAACATGAGCAGCAGCTATGTTTGGCTACATACGGAACATTACTGGAATTCCCACGAGAGCGTAACAGTTCATGTGATTGGATGTTAATTACTTGACTGGGCTACCTGTATCTGACATTGTGTTGTTATTTTGCTGAACATTAGATCGTTTCATTTATTTTTGCAGTGCAACATTGCTACTCAGGTGAGAGAAAAACCTCACCCAAATGTATAGCCCCGTTGGAAAATATAAACGGATTGTTTGAACATTTTTATTTGGCGTACCCCCTTGAAGGCATTGTGCATACCCCAGTTTGGGAATACCTGCTCTCCACAATACGTTGTATACACTGGGTGTGTCCGAAATGGCACCATAGTCCCTATAAAGTGCACTACTTTTGACCAGAGCTCTATGGGACCTGGTCATAATTTGAGCATAAACATGAGTAATATGGGACATAATTCAACATGTTGTTGGCCATTCCTCTAAAAACAGACCAAAACTGGTCACATCAGCACAATGGATAACTGGTTTAAAGCAGACATTAAAAACCAACAGAAACCACCAGTATTAATAAGTGCCACTAACATGTGTTCATTAAGCAATTTCCCTAACATGCCACAGTCCATTAACCTCTTCTTATTTCCCTTGCTGCATTTCCCCATTAACATTCCTACTCAACACCACATCAGGTGCTATGATCCCACCCAGAATTAATCAGTGTGATCCAATGCTGCATAGCTGGAGCACATGAAGCCAAATAATAGCATCAAATAGCATCTTAAGACACACCACCCCCCCCCCCTCAAATATGCAATTGTCTTTCCCCACTGACATTGTTTGAGGAAAAATGCAATTACTTCGACTGTGATGTGGTCTTAACTAGCTATCTTTAGATGAATGCACTTACTGTAAATCGCTTTAGATAAAAGCATCTGCTATATTACTAAATTGTAAAATGTAGGCTAAATACAGGATGAGTCCCAAATGGCACCCAATTTCCAATGTAGTGCACTACTTTCCACCAGAGCTTGTCAAAAGCAGTGAATAGGGTGACATTTGGGACTCGGACTAAATCTGAACAGTTCTTCAAATAAACCCACCAACAGATATACGTAACATGACATCCATACAGCATCGCAAAGTAAGCATGCAGGAGATTTAGCCAGACATAGGAAAAGCGCTGCGATTTGGAGGTAACATTGACTATTGTAAATAAATGAAGCCTCCTGTGGGCAGATGTGTCTGGTGGCCAGTGAGGCATGAGGAGGAACAGCACAGAGCATAATCTTAACTGACGTGTGGGGAATACAAGGACCAAAATGGCACCCTATTCCCGTACATGCTGACCACACCGCTTGAGTTGCAAAATACATTTACACATACATGTTATTCAATCATTGCACCCACACTGCTCACGAGCGTCGGCATAGCCAGACGCTAAAATAGAACTTGACGCGCTGCAAGTCCTGCCTCTCCCATCACATTGGCTTTTAGGAGCATATACCCAATATACGTGGGTGATTGAAAGATCCGGTCCAGTTGGTGGTGGTAATGCACCTTAAAGTTGGTTGCCAACCAACATATAAAGTCAAGAAGAAGAAGCCTGAAGGAGAGATTACTAGAAACTAAACTGGTTTACACTTTGAACTGTGGATTAATTGTCAGTAGAGAGGACCTTGTGCATTTCAAGTCAAACAACCACCCAATGATAATATCCCAGGACAAATTAGCTAGCGACAGCAAAATAGCTAGCTAAATTGGCATAAATGTTTCATGCTTTTCGACCTGTCCCCAAATTAGTTATATTTCAACCTGCTTGTCATGATCGTGTCTGGTGTGGGTGGACAACATCAACATGCGTGATGGCGCGAGCGGTCTAGTCAGCATGTTAAGGCATCAGCATGCTTCAGTTCAGCTGGAGCTTAGCAGAATTCAGCTAACCGAAACAAACAAGTGCGCTCGCATACTCCCATAAAAGACCGCTTGAGAAACTAGAAAAAAGCAGGAATTGTTCATTTTGAGACGCTGTATGCATTTCCTCAAAATAGTCAGAATTACTCTAAAATAACTCAAGAAAACTGTCAATAATTAAAATTTTTGCAGAGGAGGTCTTAGTCGTGCAATTGTTCATCTAACTAACATGCTGACAAGACTGCAAGAGCACAAATTGATTTTGTCCACCCCACACCAGACACAATTTGAAATATCAAAAATAAAACTCTGAACAAATTATATTAACTTGGGGACATGTTGGAAAACAAACATTGAGGGAAGTTTAGATAGCTAGCTTTCTGTCGCTAACTAATTTGACCTGGGTTATAAACATTGAGTTGTTATTTTAACTGAAATGCACAAGGCCCTCTTGAGGACCTGCAATGCTGCAGAATTGTTTTGGTACCTTTTCCCCGATCTGTTCCGATAGAATCCTGTCTCGGAACACTACGGACAATTCCTTTCACCTCATGGCTTGGTTTTTGCTCTGACATGCAGTGTCAACTGTGGGACCTTATGTAGACAGGTGTGTGCCTTTCCAAATCATGTCCAATCAACATAATTAACCAAAGGTGGACTCCAATGAAGTTGTAGAAACATCAAGGATGATCAATTGAAACAGGATGCACCTGAGCTCAATTTCGAGTCTCACAGCAAAGGGTCTGAATACTTATGTAAATAAGGTTTCTGTTTTTTTTTATTATAAATTTGCTAACATTTCTGTTTTCACTTTGTCATTATGGGTTATTTTGTGTAGATTGATGAAGAAAAAACATAATTGAATCCATTTTAGAAGGCTGTAACGTAAACAAATGTGGAAAACGGGAAGGGGCCTCAATATAAAATCTTTAAATAATACCATCTGTGAGAACTAACAATCAAAACACTAGAAAGTCAAGGAGAATATACATTTTTTTATTTAAACAAAAAAACATGCCCATTGATTTTGTTCTGTTTGAGCAGAGGAACCCAGCACTAGCATTGGCAAAATGCATGGAATTGCAGGAAATTAGCTTTAAAAACAGTCAAATTGTCTCTCAGCTGCATGCCAAACTAGGTAGAAATGCACAACATTTGCTTCAAAACTGAAACATTTTCTCTACGATGCCAAGATAAATAATACATTAGCTATAAAGGTAAGAGTTCACACTTCCTCTTCCAATGAACTGTGGAAAGGTCAAAAGAATGAAACTGTCTACCAAATGTATTAATCATTTTTTGCTAACATATAGTATGATGGGAGTCCCTGGGTCGTGGGTTTGCCTGGTCGTGGGTTTGCCTGGTCGTGGGTTACTGGGCAAGAAAATCCCTGGCCTATGCAAGTATGCAACGCAATAAGCTACACAAAATGCTTGACGTGCTTGCCTAGCAAAAATACACAAAAGTGTGCGGTGGCCGCAATTTGTAACTCGACACAAGTACGCAGGACGGCCATTTTGCGTAGCTAATTGTTTTCTTGCAGTGCATAATTGCTTAGGGTATAAAGTAGGCTTAAGCCTAGACCAGCAAACTTCCTGCCATCTTCTCCAGTATCTGCTACCATAGACAACCTACTGTTTTTGACTTATCTCAGCCATGTAAAGGCGAGTCAAACTGATAGGTGACTTGATGAGAGCGTCGAAGACGACGCCTCAGTCTCTGTTCCATGTACACCGTCCAATCAGATTTCATTACACTGCCACTGTATTCTCTTGCCAAGAGGCTATACTATGGAGAATGCCAACTGCTGTGACTGAGGAAGAAGCCATGTGCCAAGCTATGACGAGCATATTACACTACATGTGTGTGTGTGTGTTCTCATCACCTGTCGCTAGCAGCGCCTGGCGACTCGGCCCCGAGTCTGCATCTTTCCAGCTGATTGGCCACAATCTGTCTCTCTACCTCCAGCTCCCTGGTCAGCCTCTCAAACTGGAGCTCCTGCAGAAAGACACAAGGACAAGACACATTAACACAAGGTCGGAGATGCCATGCCTTATACAAGGTCTCCCTTGTAAAACTGGTTTTACGGCCCGGATGGTACTTCCTGGTAAAAAAAAAAATGTTTTAAATTTTAAAAAGACATGGGTGCTTCTCCACTGATGACGAAGATGATGACAAGAAGGAATGAAGAACAGACATAGATGTACAAAAACAAGCACAATCACACGCTAATAACATGGGGGAAATGATATGCCTTGGAAAACAAACAAACCATTTAAACCACACAAACGCATGATAATGTACAGCCCACACACAGACATAGAAGCACCACTTTAGCCTGGGCAAAAAGACTGTTATTCTGCCTTGCTTCTACTAGCTGCTCCTCAGGGAGCAATGCAGGAATCAGCATCTGACTCTTGTAATTATCTAACCCCAGCGAGGCTGCGTGTCTAGGACTCTGCCTGGGCTCTCTCTCCCCGTCTCTCAGCCGGGCTTCAAGCACTGCAGCATGTCATACGAAGAGACTCAAAAAACGCATTCATGTATACATACACATGTATAAACACACACACACACTACACTTTTATACCTACATGTACACACACACAAACTAGACCTACATACATCCCACACAGCCATTTCCCACTCACCTAAATTGCGTGTGTGGCTGAGGAGGCGGTAATCTAGCTAGCTCAGCTCACTCTTTCTTCAGCCCAGCTGTAAGTCCATCCCATGAAGCATCACCCAGCCACACAGTCACAGCACTCCACTCCTCAAGAGGTAGTCACAGCACTCCTCAAGAGGAAATTGGACAAGGTCTCTGTGGCTTCAGGGTGCCTACTTTTCACGCCTACTCTCCACCACTTCTGTAGGTGCTCCGAGAACGTCTCCTGACTGGAGACTCATTTGGCTCAGAAGAGTGCTAGCCAATGCTCCCCCCTCCCCTGCCTTGACTTGTCCCCTCGCTGCTCTCCTCTGGCTCTGTAATGGTCATGTGCAGCCTGTGCCTGCTGCAGAGAGGGTTACAGAGATGGGAACACTGCTCAACCACACAGAGGGAGAGACTAACAACACCGCAGTTTCCTCAGGAAGTAGGAACATCCACAGTGTGGCTCTAGCGCATATGCACACACACACACACACACACACACACACACACACACACACACACACACACACACACACACACACACACACACACACACACACACACACACACAATCTTAAACAGGGACAGAAACAGAGAGCGCAATGTGTATATTTCCTGACAGGAAAACACACTGATATACTTTAAAGGAAATGATCGATCCTTCATGGCAGCCGCTTTAGAGATGTATAGAACATGCGAGAGGAAAACTTATTTTCTGGTCAAGAATCAGGTCTATGATGACAAATAAAAACAGACTAAATCTAGTTATCAAGTCAAGCTTTCTCAGAGTCTAGTTATTATAGACAGTCTCTGAGGAAGATCATAACATCTCAAGGTCTTGATATCTTTTTCGTGACATCTGGCAAAATACGTCCTGGGGTGATGGTGTAACTGCTCATCTTTTAAATAAAGCTCAAACACTGCACAGGGTAATCTAACAGCACTAGTGTACTCTCTGTGTGTGTGTGTGTGTGTGTGTGTGTGTGTGTGTGTGTGTGTGTGTGTGTGTGTGTGTGTGTGTGTGTGTGTGTGTGTGTGTGTGTGTGTGTGGCCAACACATTGTGCTTATCCTCATGCTCTCTCGGCACTGCACCACATTACACATGATATTAAATCTGAGCGCACAGATCACTGGTATGTGCATGTCTCCGCACATACCACTTTCATAATGGTCTCCTGAAAAAGCATGTGTGCAGTTCGACTGGCTACGCTGTCCGATCACTGGTGCTGGAGCAACTGTTTAGACTAGAGAAGGGGAGAGAGAGAGCCAGAGAGGGGGACTTTATGCCCCCCCCCCAAAAAAAAACTAACAAATGGACTTTACAGCTCACTGGAGGCTAGGGGAGTTCTGGTAATCTGTTGACACGAGAGGAAAATAGGCCACCAGGACCCAAGAGTTCATACCGCGGAGTTCATACCGCGGAGTTCATACCGCGTGTTGTGTATAAGAAAGAACATTTGATGAAACTCGCAGGGGTGCTTCTTGTAGGCAAAACAGAGAAAAGATTCAAAGAAACCATTTCACAGCCAGTTGGCAGGACGGTGTGGAACCACTGGGCCAGAGCCTGACAAACACAACGCGTCCCAAATGGCATCCTATTCCCTTACGTAGTGCACCTCTTACGACCAGGGCAGTGCACTGTATAGGGAGTGGGATGCATACCGGGTGGACGACCCTTCCAGGAAGAGAACAGACTTGCTTCAGCTCTTCCTCTCTCTACTTAGCTCACCACGGAAAACAAAATGACACGATTGTGTCGGGGACTATTAAACATTTTAAAATGTAAACTTTTCTTGAAGACGTACAAATGTTTGTGTAAACACACAGACATAGTTAGTCATGAACATAGTTGGCCGTGTTTTCAGTTCATTTCGTAGGCCTTCCTTCTAAGCTCCGACTCCAAATTGTCTCGTTTGCCCGTGGTTGCCTTGAATGTCCTAGGGGAAGAAACGTGCAAATCTCAGGGCTAGAAATAGGGTTCCCTAGCAGTTAACAGCATTGGGTCAGTAACCGAAAAGGTCGCTGGTTTGAATCACAGAGCAGACTTCAATGTGCACTTACAGGAGCAATTAGGGTTAAGTCGCTCTGGATAAGAGCATCTGCTAAATCAGGGGTTCCCACATTTTTTCCACTCAGGCCCATTTTCCAGTATTGGGGAACACACCCCCCCCCCCCAGACCCCCATCTATCTATTTCTATGGGTACAAGCACCTATCATGACAAACTGTTCACCCCAGTCTTGTTGGTGGAGAAAACATTGTAGGTTTGAAGTTTATTTCCTGCAATTCTATACCATTTTGCCATGTTTAATTATTACAAACTCTATGGGCTAAAAGAAACCTGACTGACATGACAAGAGGAACTGGTGATGCACTACCCAATTTTGAAATTGCACTTTGTGCAGTCGACTATTACGACTTTCAACAGTGAAAGCCAGACGTAGTTCCTTAACAGTTTGGGAACCACTACACTAAATGACTCGAATGTAAAAGATGTAAAAAATAAAATAATTTTCTGCCGAGCAATGAAGCAGGTCTGAATGGAATCCAGATTGTGTTTATGATGAAACATGGCCGAAAGGGGCATCTGCTGCTGCCATAAGGCGCTAAGAGCTTGATAACCACGACTATCGGACCAGCTCCAAGCCTGTCCTACCCACGCTCTGTGCCTCCTCCCTGCCTCCACTGCGGCTGCTTGCATGGATGGACGAGATCCAGTGCTTCCTGTATGGAAGCAGAGCAAACGACCCTCTGCCTCTCCAGGTCTTTCCTGCCTGAGCCGTGTACTACAGTGCCTTCGAGAACGTATTCACACCCCTCGACTTTTTGTTGTGTTACAGCCGGAATTTTAAAATCGAGTAAATTGATAGTGTCACTGGCACACACACACAGTCAAAGTTGAATTATGTTTAAAAATCTTTCCAAATTAATAAATACATGAAAAGCTGAAATGTCTTGAGTCAATAAGTATTCAACCACTTTGTTATGGCAAGCAGAAAATAAGTTCAAGAGTAAAAATGTAATTATCAAGTCACATAATAAGTTGCATGGACTCACTCTGCGTCCAATAGTGTTCAACTGAGGCCGAGCAGTGAATTTCAAAACACAGACTCAAATCACAAAGACCAGGGAGGTTTTCCAATGATTCACAAAGAACCTATTGGTAGATTGCAACATTTTATATATATATATTGTAAAATCCAGGTGTGCAAAGCTCTTAGAGACTTAACCAGAAAGACTCAGCTGTCGTCGCTGCCAAAGATGATTCTAACATGTATTGATTCAAGAGGTTGAATACTTACAGTTGAAGTCGGAAGATTACATACACCGTGGCCAAATTAATGTCAACTCAGTTTTTCACAATTCCTTTAAGATTTAATCCAAGTAAACATTCCCTGTTTTAGGTCAGTTAGGATCACCACTTTATTCTAATAATGTGAACATGTCTAATAGTAGAGAGAATGTTTTATTTCAGATTTGATTTCTTTCATCACATTCCCAGTGGGTCAGAAGTCTACACACTCAATTAGTATTTGGAAGCATTGTCTTTAAAATTGTTTAACTTGGGTCAAACGTTTCATGTAGCCTTCCACAAGCAGTTGGGTGAATTTTGGCCCATTCCTCCTGACAGAGCAGGTGTAACGGAGTCAGGTTTGTAGGCCTCCTTGATCGCACATGCTTTTTAAGTTCTGCCCACAAATTGTCTATGGGATTGAGGTCAGGGCTTTGTAATGGCTACTCCAATACCTTGCTGAGCGGCCTTTCAGGTTATGTTGTTATAGGTCTTGTTTTACTGTGGATATAGATACTTTTCCACCCGTTTCCTCCAGCATCTTCACAAGGTATTTTGCAGCTGTTCTGGGATTGATTTGCACTTTTCGCACCAAAGCACGTTCATCTCTAGGAGAGAGCGTGTCTCCTTCCTGAGCGGTATGATGGCTGCGTGTTCCCATAGTGTTTATACTTGCATACTATGTTTGTACAGATAAATGTGGTACCTTCAGGCGTTTGGAAATTGCTCCCAAGGACAAACCAGACTTGTGGATGTCTACAATTTTTTTTCTGAGGTCTTGGCTGATTTCTTTTGACATTCCCATGATGTCAAGCAAAGAGGCACTGAGTTTGAAGGTAGGCCTTGAAATACATCCACAGGTACACCTCAAATGATGTCAATTAGCCTATCAGAAGCATCTAAAGCCATGACATAATTTTCTGGAATTTTCCAAGCCTTTTAAAGTCACAGGCAACTTAATTGTGTAAACTTCTGACTCTTCTGAAATTGTGATACAGTGAATAATAAGTTAAATAATCTGTCTATAAACAATTGTTGGAAAAATTACTTCTGTCATGCACAAAGTAGATGAACTAACAGACTTGCCAAAATACATTTGTGGAGTGGTTGAAAAACGAGTTAATGACTCCAACCTAAGTATATGTAAACTTCCGACTTCAGCTGTATCCAATCAAGATATGATTTTTATTTTTTACAAATGTTCAAATTTGTCTTCCACTTTGATATTACAGAATATTTTGCAAAGATCCTTGAATTTTTATTTATTTATAATTAAATCCATTTTAATTCCACTTTGTAAGACAACGAAATGTGGAAAAAGTCATGGGTGTGAATACGTTCTGAAGGCACTAAGTAACTGGCCCTCTCCCATCCTGCAGCCAAACACTTAAGGGTCGCCAGCCCATCAGTCCCTCGCTGCATCTACTCGGCGGCCATAACTATTACTGCAACGTGATACTCAAAATCACTCTCCTCATCTTTTAATATTGGATGTTTTATTGTACATTCCCAACACCAATTTCCACAGGAGCGGTTGTTATGAACAGTATGAAGCCCGTGACAAATATGGATCAAATACATTCATACTTAGCATCTCATAACGGGCACCCATCTATTGAAACAAGGGCAAAGAACACACGGCCTAAAAAGAAGCGTCTACTACTGGCCTTAAATAGAATGGCTCTAGCTATGGTCTCCATGTATAAATTCATTGTGTTTGCCGAGCATGGCTCAGTCAGCCACGGAATGGGACACATCTATTCAGCTTAATGATGCGACGCGTCAGGACAACGGCTGCGGTAATGACCATTAAACAAGGCCTGTGCTTATTTATCCCCTGCGGCGAGGAGCAGAAGCGGCGGGGGCCCTCTGCCTGCCCCCCCCGTCGGTCTGTGCCAGGCTTAGTGGAGAGGGGGTTGGAGACAATGGAGTCCGGCCGTCCCATAACAACATGCCGCTTTGCTCAGGCTCCGCTCAGCTCCATTCATTGTTTGGCATGACAATGAGTGTCAGTCCACGAACCTGACGGCCCAGTACAAACAGACGACACTCCAACCACGCCCCAGGTCGCACGACCCTCGCGGAAGCTTTATGGACAGTGACAAAACGGGAGCTCGAAGCGCCAAGCCTGCCCTCTGCTCAGTCGGTCCTGCAGCCTCGGCCCGGCCCAGCCTCAGCCCCTCACTCGCCACCACCTACAGGTCTACACTTGACATGATAAAGGTGCCATTTCAGGATGCAGACTATTTTTGTATTCATTTAGCCTTTATTTATCCAGGAAGTCCCCTTGAGAGGTCCCTTTATACTTTATAGTAGCCTGCTTTTAACACTAAAGTGTCATTTTCTCCGCTGGAAATGACATAGAACAAGTAGGACGTGAAAGAGTCAAGTGGTATCAGTCACTTTCAAAACCACAAAAAGCATTACAAAAGACTGTGGCATTGTAACTTCATACCAGAAAGGAAGACTGTGCCTGGCCTATAGGGTCGAAAACCGTGGTCACAACAATGCAACGCAGGGTTAACTGTGTCCGTGTATTTTTAGTAGCAGAGTCCTCCTTGATATAGATTTCTAGGGCTCTGATTAGAAGCTGCTGATCATTTCCACTCCAACGGGCTCTCCTCTTCTCTCCGGGCCTGATTGAACGTAATGGCTCAATCAGGCCCAGAGGGCTGGTTTGGGTGACGCTGGCTTGGCCCGCCTTGGGCCAGCAGAAGTCAGAGTTGACGACCATTGGAGCGCTCTCCGTCGGCCCTCAAACATCAGCTCTGACATACTAATCGCGCACTTATGCCGAGATATAAATATCTCAGTGAGTGCATGCAAATACGAACCCATAAGGGGTCTAGCTCCAGTGTTCTACAGGCCAGATCCACACACTGTCTGATCCAACAGCACCAAGAAACTTCCTCACGCCGCTCCACTCTGTTGTGAGGCTTTGTTAACCTGTTAATTCCACTCTCCTACATATATATATATATTTTTTACACTTAATTGAGACAGTAGGAGAGACCGAGAAGGGAGGACGGTAGGGTTTCACAACGTTGTCTGGTGGAGAGAAACATGTGTTTAGTGCTGGGAGCTAGGCAACTGGCTCTGCACAGTTTAGTGGACCTTTGTGAAGTGTGAATATGCACGTGTCTCTGTATTCCTGGCTGCACAATGAATTACCCAAATGGGACAATAAAGTTGGAATTGGATCGCATTGGGGAGGCCCAATGAGAGGCAGAGCTAGCGGTGGCATGTCCCTCTCCTAGACTTGTCCTCATTGTCTGCTCTACTGTAGAACAGAGACAGGAAATGACAACATATGGCATGTGTAAGCATATTCCCCCATCTTCTCCACAAGTGACCGCAATTTTACCGTCCCCGAGCAGCAAAGGATTTCAACATATTTTACGCAGCACTTTAAAGCATGTCTAATGCTTTTTTAGCATTCTAGGTAGTGTGGCGGAAAGCATAGAGTGTTACTGATTTGTCGCGAGTTCTTTCGCCAGGTCTGACCTGCCACGTAGTAGCAGCAGTTCTAATCCTACTGTACTTCACACTTTTCAACCCAAATTGTAGTTCTATTCTTCTAATCGGGGCAATCAAACATCTTCATAAATGGGCTTTGTTGGCGTTTCTAAAGCCAAGCTGACGATCATGCGGAGAGCAACTGCTCCGAGAACAGCAGCATCAATACGCATCATCAACATGTTGACAGAAGTAAACAAACACCAAATCTGCTACAGCACAGCGGGGTGTTGTTTATAGGCATCTTCTACAACAATCAAGATGATGCAATACAAAAGTACGACCATTGGCATATTGTAGCAATACTGCAGGCATTAGGTACACCTGTGAAGTGACGCTACAGTATACTTTGGAAGACTACTAGTAGACTTAGTAAATTAATAGTAAACCTTTCAGTGTAAGAACAAGGACAGTCCTTTTTTTCAACATACCTCCTACCTGACTTTAGTGAAGGAGAGAGCAGTGCAGTACTGCACTCAACTACCCCCCGACACAACAGTGAGTTATATCACAGCAATCGGTGCCTCAGAGGACGTCCAAATCCCTCTATTAATTAAAACTAGAGAACTTATCTGACTTTTCATTTCTCACTTCTCTGTGCAGCCGAGTCTCTATGTGATGGTGCACAGGCCTGGCAGCACTCAGAAAGAGGAGTGGGTCCCAAATTGCACCCTAGTCCCTTTATAGTGTGCACTACTTTTGACACAGGGCGCTGGTCAAAAAGTAGTGCACCATACAGGGAATAGGGTCCCATTTGGTGTGCAAACTGGGCTCTGATCTGATCCAGGCACTGCGAAAAGAGGGCACAGACGTTAGTCATCCAAATGGGCTGCAGGTTAATTTTAAGTTACTAAGGCAGATGGATTTTTCCTTCACCAGGGGTTGAGAGAAATCCTCTGGAAACATATTTGTTCATTAAGTGGCAATGGGGCTTGACAGCCCTGCTCCCGAGCAGCAGCAGCGTGGCTGCTAACGTATTCTGATAGCTGAATGGGGGGGAGAGTGAGAGAAAGAGAGAACGAGAGTGAGAGAGAGAAAGAGAGAAACAGCAGAGGTGAAAGAAGTGCTGGAGGAGAGGAGGAAAAGCAGCAGGCGAGGGAGACTGGTCCTGAAGAGAGACAGACAGACCTGGAGAAACCATGCAGCGTAATTACTCACTGGAAATCACTGCTACACAAAGTCACCTTGGGAAAAACACTGAGAAGTGGGAGGAACAAGGTACAGGTTTGCTGTCACAGACATTTGCAAGAAATAAGCATAAACACAAAAAGAGAATGAGAAAAGCAAAAGCACTGAACAAGAGAAGCGATTTAAAGTCCCCTTTAAAAACATACCTTAAAAAAGGCCATACCTTAATCTACAAATCTCAACATGAAGAATTCAATGAAACGTTCTTTGTCGCTTTATGTTCCATGCGTAGTATTTTTTGCCAGTCTATGTAAAGCATCCCACTGGGCATAGACATACATTCAACGTCTAGGCCACCTTGGTTCATTGAAATGACGTGAAAATAACATTGGTTCAAACAGTGTTTGCCCAGAGGGATGACATTCAAGGTCTCCACTAAAACTGTACATATGCTCCACGGTGCTCGAGCATCTCACATAGATTACCAATGAAGAGGCCGCATTAGCAGCAAGCTGGCTCGGTGGATTCCGCAGACATTTGGACCAGACTCTGAAACCCAGGCTGTGTCCTAAAACGGCACCATATTCCCTACATAGTGCACTAACTGTGACCAGGTCAAAAGTAGTGCCCTTACGTAGGGAAGGCTAACCGTCCTCCAGAAAGGACAGTTAGTGGGGATTACTACTCTCTGACCGTTCCAGAAGGCGAAAGGTCTGTGAAACCACAACAAATAAAAAGCTGTGTCACAAAAAGCTAGCCGATGGCAGGAGGGCAACAGAGACGAGCTCGACAAGACACTCCACCCCCGTGGTTTCACTTACGAGTCTTAGTGTTCGCACGTCTGCTTCCACGACCTTCATTAGCGCGAGTATTAATATCCACACAGCCAGGCATTAAGCTTAGAAACTCCTAATTCATTTCCCCATATTGTAAACCTGTCACGTGTGTAGTTTGACAAACAATGTGGCGCCGCTAGATTGGAGATGAAACATGGCCGTCTGTGTGACGGATAAGAAGACGGACGAAGAGGAAGGACATTTCTCCTTCTGCGTTGGAAACATGAAGGTTGCGCTGCATCTTGGGCTGGATCGTTACAATGCAGACGTGACAGCCAGCGTCTGGAACAAAGGCCTGCTGAGAGAGAAAAGAGACGAGAAGAGTCTTTGTCCCAATTGGTACTCTATTCCATACATAATAACATGTCCTTATTATTACGTGGGTGCTTAGATTTGCCCTATTTCAATTGAATTGGAAATGTATTTGTTTTTTTTGCATATCCCAACTCACAGGTCACAGCCAGGGTCTTCCCTACACAGTACACTATACAGAGAGGCAGAGTAAACCCAGTCTGCATCTAAAAGAGGATGCCTGTAATCTTACTTTGCATCTTAACAATGGCTGCAAGGAGAGGGGGGGGGGCAAGATTGGACCACAGAGAGGATTTGGACCGTTTTATAGCATTTCTTCTCCAAAAACCACAATATTCTCTATACACTGTAGATAATGTTTTGGAAACTACATTCCAGAAGACAACTTTTACATCCCAAATCACACCATATTCCCTATATAGTGCACTACTTCTGACCAGGGCGCCGTTTGTGACACAACCAATATTCCCAAAGCGCACTCCCCCTCCCTGAGCCTGATGGTAGTTGTGTACTTCTGCCTGGCTGGTTGCAACTGGCTCCAACACAAAAGCTGCTGCTCTTCTGATTTGCTGCTCCTGTGGATGATGCCTTCTGCAGCTGAATGAAAGCAAACACAAGGCAATCTGTGACTCTTTTAGAACCAAACAAAGATACAAAACACCGCCGAAGAAGTGCAATCATACCTCCCACTGCCAATCATCTGGGCCTCACGAACATAAGCTTCCTCTGGGAGATCGATAGCTAGGTCTTTTTCAAGTCGTGGCTCCAGGCACAATCTCACGAGGAGAGTTACCTAGAAACGTTAGATCCTGTCTGCTACTGGGAGGTGGACAAAGAGATGGAGTCCGCCGACCTGCAGCGTTAGTTCAGCCTACCTCAGTGCTAGTTGGTGGGAGAGTCAGAGTCTTGTGCTGCTGAGAGATGGGGTACCTCAGAGAGCTGCTAGAGCTCATGGGTAATCCACCCCGGCGCCGTGTCCGCCTATTGCCGCTACTCCGCTTTCTGCTCCTCCTTCGGGATTCCGAGGACAAACTGAATTGTGAGGACGGCCGAGGCCTGGTCCTGTAATACCTTCCTCACCCCATGTGCGAGAAGCTTCTCATTGGTCCCTGTTGCGCCGGTCCCTGGTCATTGGTCTCTTATCATGCTGCTGCTACCGATGCCTTCCTGCCTACTACTGATGACACGGATGACAGCGATGGACATTAGGAAGGAAGGTTGTCCCTGAGCTGGGCTGGGTTTAAAACCGGACCACTGTGTCCAGTGCACACCGCTCCTCTGGGGTCTCCATCATGTCCCTTTGGCAGCAGATTATTTGCCTTCCCTTATGCAAGTCAGTCTCTGCAGTGACGGCATGTTGCTGCTAAGACAGCTCACAGGTCTGCAGCAAACGGCTCTGCTCTCTCAAATCAAATCTTATTGGTCACGTACACATTGTTAGCAGATGTTCATGCGAGTGTAGCGAAATGCTTGTGCTTCTCGTTCCAACAGTGCATTAATATCTAACAATTCCCAACACCTACCTAAAACACACTAATCTAAAAGGGGTGAATGAGAATATGTACATATAGTATATGGATGAGTAATGGCCGAGCGGCATAGGCAATAGTAGAAAGTAAAAAATACCGTATATCCATGTGCTATGAGTAATGTAAGATATGTAAACATTATTAAAAAGTGACATTATTTGAAGTGGCATTGTTTAAAGTGACTAGTGACCCATTTATGAAATGCAAATTGTCCGGTGACTATTTTTATGAATTGTTCAGCAGTCTAATGGCTTGGGGGTAGAAGCTGTCGAGGTGCCTTTTGGGCCTAGACTTGGTGCTCAGGTACCGCTTGCCGTTCGGTAGCAGGGAAAAGTCTATTGGGTGACTGGAGTCTGACAATTTTATGGGCTTTCCTCTGACACCACCTATTATACAGGTCCTGGATGGGAGGAAGCTTGGCCCCAGTGATGTACTGGGCCGTTCGCACTACCCTCTGTAGCGCCTTACGGTCAGATGCCGAGCAGTTGCCATACTAGGCGGTGATGCGACCGGTCAGGATGCTCTCGATGGTGCAGCTGTAGAACCTTTTGATGATCTGGGGACATATGGAAAATAGTTTCAGTCTCCTGAGGGGGAAAAGCTTTTGTTGTGCCCTCTTCACAACTGTCTTGGTGTGCTTGGACCATGTTAGTTTGTTGGTGATGTGGACACCAAGGAACTTGAAGCTCTCAACCTGCTCCACTACAGCCCCGTCGATGTTAACGGGGGCTTGTTCCGCCTGCCTTTTCCTGTAGTCCACGATCATCTCCTTTGTCTTGCTCACATTGAGGGAGAGGTTGTTGTCCTGGCACCACACTGCCAGTTCTCTGACCACCTCCCTATGGGCCGTCTTATCGTTATCGGTGATCAGGCCTGCCACTGTTGTGTCGTCAGCAAACTTAATGATGGTGTTGGAGTCGTGTTTGGTCACGCAGTCGTGGGTGAACAGGGAATACAGGAGGGGACTAAGCACACACCCCTGAGGGTCCTAGTGTTAAGGATCAGCATGGTAGACGTGTTGTTACCTACTCTTACCACCCAGGGGCGGCCCGTCAGAAAGTCCAGGATCCAGTTGAATGCTGAGTTGTAGTCAATGAACAACATTCTCACATAGGTGTTCCTTTTGTCCAGGTGAGAAAGGGCTGTGTGGAGTGCGATTGAGATTGAGTCATCTGTGGACCTGTTGGGGCATTATGCGAATTGTAGTGGGTCTAGGGTGTCCGGGAGGATGCTGTTGATGTGAGCCATGACCAGCCTTTCAAAGCAGCCTGTTTGGGGGGGGTTTAACCATTTTAGAGTGATTATTTTTTAAATATGATTTGTCAGTACATTATGTAAATGTTTTGCTGATACAGTGGTTCAGTTTTAGAAATTGTTAACCATAATAGATCTTATTATGCCATAGTATTCCTTGTTATTTGTATTTATTGTGTGTATATATACTCGTAATGTATTTTTATTTTATGGGTGAACAGGGAGTACAGGAGAGGGCTGAGAGCACACACTCTTGTGGGGCCCCAGTGTTGACGGTCAGCGAAGTGGAGATGTTGCTCCCTACCTAACACCTGGGGGCGGCCCGTCAGAAAGTCCAGGACCCAGTTGCACAGGGATGGGTTGAGACCCAGGGCCTCCAGCTTGATGATGAGCTTGGAGGGTACTATGGTGTTGAATGCCAAGCTGTAGTCAATGAACAGCATTCAGCACTCTCCATCCCCTTCTCTATTATCTTATTTTTAAATATGCATTGTTGAGAAGGGCCCGCAAATAAGCATTCCACTGTTAGCCTACACCGGTTGTCGACGATGTACGTGACAAATACAATTTGATTTTGTTTAATCCTCTCCAGTCTCATAGGAAAATTGCAAAGAGATACGCTTCCATTTTTTCTGACTATAATTGAGGCGGGAATGCTGATGCTTCCAGATTTCTCCTGTGTCACAGCAGCAACAGCAGCAGGGAGGAAAGAGGAGATAAGACCCGGAGCTGGCGAGCTAGTGGAGAAAATCACCAATCGATTCTAATTAGAGGCCTTTGTTCACCTCCAGAGGCGGAACCGCGTCTGCCAGCAGTGCAGTTTTAACCTTTCGTCTGTTTTTCACCAGCAGCAGATGTAGAAAGACAAATCCTGCCTTTTAGTCAATTGCCAACTTATTATATTTCTTTAACTTCTCCAGCTCCTAGTAAGAAAAGTCCTGACAGAGATCACTTGGAGCATTTTACCAGAATAAAGAATGGAGGAAGCAGTGCTTTGTGATCTCAAGAGGGCAATTTGTCAGCCTGCTTTTCAATGCTTTAAGAAGCAATGAAATTGAGCACACAGCAAGGTCACCCCCCTGAGAAGTGTTTTACTACAACACATACCAGTTGCTGAGGAAAGGCCGTGTCTGTCTGGTCGGTCTGTCGGTCTGTCTGTGTGTGTGTCTGTCTGTGTTCGTGTGTGAGGCTGAGCCAGACATAAGCAGGGTCATAACAAGTGTGCCCTGGTCAGCCAGAGAAAGCAATTGAGCAGACAGATTCTTCATGTGTAATGGACTCTAACAAAACAAAGTAAGAACATTCCATGGCTGTGTTTTCTAAGAGGCAATGAGTTGGCAAATCATGTGTGCCATGGCTGAGAGGCCCATTCAGCCAGTCTCAGTGGTGCCGTTAGGCATGCCTGGGCACATTACAACTGTTCACCAGAGGCACTCTGCCCAAGGACTGGCAAGGCCGAGAGAGCAGCATCGAAACACATCAACACATGAGACCAGGGTTGTATTCACTAGGCACCAAATGGAAGGAAACGGACTGAAAACATGGAAAAGATTTACATGAACTTGTCCAATAAGAAACAAAATGTTCCTTTGTCATTTTAAAATGGTCTGCGCTAATGAATAACCCAGACCAGTTCTGCCATTTCCACCATGTGAGTGAAATCTTCCACTCACAATCACCGAAGGGAGAAAGCACTTATCCTCTTATCACAGTAAACACATCCAACGTCCCCAAAGAGTAATGCCACTGGACCTGGACATAGGGAAGGATGGAGGGAAGGGGGTTCTTGGTTTCCTCATTTAATAAACAAAGAGCTTAAGCCCAGCTCCTGATTGTCTAAACCCCCCGAGTCACAGGCTGTGTCCCATTTTCCCTTTATAGTGCACGATGCTCTGTTCAAAAGTAGGGTATTATAAAGGGAATAGGGTGCCATTTGGGACGCAAACACAGAGTGTGATTAGCGGTTTCAGTCGAGTTGACCTGAGGGAAGAAGCTCTGTGTGAAATAGACAAGAGCTCTCCTGCCAGCTGTTATGTAACCACTGTTGACCACAGTTAGCAGGCTAGCAGCCACGGACACAGTTCAGAGTCACAACCCCATCAGAAGGTTGCATGTGATCCGATAGCGATCAAGGGGTGTGCATCAGAGTTGGATTTGTAGTTGGACTGATGGAGCAATAACACCGGCTAATATTTCCTGTGTGTGAAGTGGTGTTGTCAGCGAACCATAGTTTAGTCTGATTCCCGAATGGCACCCCATTCCCAATATACATTGCATTCAGAAAATATTCAGACCCCTCAACTTTTTCCACATTGTTACATTCCAAAATGGATTCAAATCATTATCAATCCACACACACACACACACACACACACACACACACACACACACACACACACACACACACACACACGACAAAGAAAAGAACACGTTTAGACATTTTTGCAAATGTATTAAAAATGTCAAACTGAAATATCACAATTAGGTAAGTATTCAGACACTTTACTCAGTACTTTGTTGAAGCACTTTTTACAGCGATTACAGCCTCAAGTCTTCTTGGGTATAACACTACAAGTTTGGCACACCTGTATTTGGAGAGTTTCTCAAGCTCTTCAGGTCTCTCCAGAGATGTTCAATCGGGTTCAAGTCCGGGATCTGGCTAGGCCACTCTAGGACATTCAGAGACTTGTCCCGAAGCCACTCCTGCGTTGTCTTGCCTGTGTGCTTAGGGTCGTTGTCCTGTTGGAAGGTGAACCGTTGCCCCAGTCTGAGGTCCTGAGCACTCAGATCCTTGATGAAAATCTGCTCCAATCTGTACATTGCTCTGTTCATCTTTCCCCTCGATCCTGACTAGTCTCCCAGTGCCTGCCGCTGAAAGACATTCCCACAGTATGATGCTGCCAACGCCATGCTTCACCGTATGAATGGAGCCAAGTTTTCTTCAGATGTGACACTTTGCATTCTCGTGCCTAGGCCCCACACAGTCTTCTTAATTTACATCAACAGACAGTAGGAAGCTCTCTCATCCATTTATATGCAGATGAAAAACCGTCTTATACCCAGCTGGCCCCTCCCCAGATTTTAATAAGTTAAACGCTCTACAACAAAGCTTCGTTAGTGTCAAACAAGCTTTCACTTCCCTTAATCTTGTTCTGAACACCTCCAAAACAAAAGGTCATGTGGTTTGGTAAGAAGAATGCCCTTCGCCCCACATGTGTGATTACTACCTCTGAAGGTTTAGAGCACCTCATTTAGTCACCTCATGCAAGTACTTGGGAGTATGGCTAGTAAGACTCAATCATGGACACTCTTACTGACAGTTGTGGCTGCTTTGTGTGATGCATTGTTGTCTCTACCTTCTTGCCTTCGTGCTGTTGTCTGTGCCCAATATTGTTTTGTGTTGCTACCATGTTGTCATGTGGTGTTGCTGCCATGCTGTGTTGTCATGTGTAGTCGTCTTAGGTCTCTCTTGTCATGATGTGTGCCCCGTCCCCGCAGGAGGCCTTTTGCCTTTCGGTCGGCCGTCATTGTAAATCAAAATGTGTTCCCACTTGCCTAGTTAAATAAAAAAAAGTTACATTAAAAAATTTAAAAATGGTCAAAATAGTTCAATTTTGGTCTTATCAGACTTTAGGTATCTTTTGGCAAACTCCAAGTGGGGTGTCACGTGCCTTTTACCAACAGGTGTGCACCTTTCCAAATCATGTCCAATCAATTGAATTTACCACAGGTGGACTCGAATCAAGTTGTAGAAACATGTCAAGGATAATCAACGGAAACAGGATGCACCTGAGCTCAAATTCAAAATCTCATAGCCAAGGTTCTGAATACTTTAAGTAAATAAGGTACCAGTTTCTCTTTTTTAATACATTCCCAAAAGACTGCTTTCACTTTATCATTATTGGGTATTGTGTGTAGATTGATATGTTAAAAAATATATATATATAGAATCAATTTTAGAATGAGGCTGTTACATAACAAAATGTGGAAAAAGTGAAGGGGTCTGAATTCTTTCTGAATGCACCGTAGCTAGTGCACTACTGATGTAATAGCTGGGTTTTAATTCAAGACATGACCGTACTGCTCCTGTAGCCACTACAGAGAGATGAGCCCATTAACGTCTGACCTCTAACCTCACCACACACAACCTCCACATAGAAAGTCTGCTGGAACACACTCCACTCTATTCCGTTTGTTTAGAAGGAAAACGGGAGACTTCGTGACATTTCAAGGGTCAAGTCAATAATCCGACACGTCGGGCTGTGAGAAGCAGCCAGCCATACGGCTCACATTCTGGTTTCCGATGAGCTGTCAGAGAGGCACTAGCGACATAGTCAGGCGCACCGGCGAACGTGGCTTCCTCTCTCTGCCCCCCGTCAACAGGCAGCCGCTATCCTGCATGGAGCCGAGGAGCGAGCATGACGAAGATGTGTGTGTACATTAAGATCCAGAGGATGAAATGCGAGCAGACACATTTTGGCGGCCTCCTTGGCTAGTGTTCACCCCTCCCCTGGGAGACCCCACAGGAAGCATGCAGTGGCACAGCGTGATCAATGGAGAGCTCGTTAGTGGACCGGCCTTCCCTTCAAAGTCATTATTACGGGACGGGAGGGAGAGGGGTCATTAGAATGCATGCTTAGCTCAACTGTCTCCTCGTCTCCTGTGAATGGCACCACACCACTCAGTATTCAGTGAGGGACACTCTACTGGGGCACGGTCTGCATCCCAAATGGCACCTCATTCCCCATGTAGTGCACTAATTTTGACCAGGACTAATGGAAGACTAGCAGCTAGGCCGGGCCCCAACAGGATCTAGTTAGAAGAGGGGACTTCCCTACGTCCCTTTGTCCCTCCCCCCTTCCAAATCAGACAGTCGTTTCCCCAGCAGCTTCGAATAGGCCCAGTTGTAAACGGCTAGGCTACATTACAGCTTGAAGAATTCCTCTATGGTTGTTGACTTGGTTACACCCTGTGTCTCCAAGGCCAGGCCAGGATGCGGTGATTAAATCATAAACTAGGCTGCTCCGGAGGAGTCTGGATGAAAGCAGACAGCAACTTCCTCTTCTTTTCCTGCTTTTCATTATTGCAGGGGATTATTCTAGCCTTCAGCCATGTACAACACCCCCTAGTAGAGGGCTACGCGGAGTCAGCCAACGTTCCCCATACACATCACGAGTAGGAGTACCATTCTCTTCGCACTCACACATTTTCCATTTACTAACTTAAAAATGGTAGCCTAAGCTTTCGCTTTGAGAAAAAGGCCCACATTCCCCTGTCCGGGTTCACTGTGTCTAACTAAAAACACAGAGTGAGCGCAGATGAATGCAGAGTTTCATTGCATATAATGACTGTTATTGTCTTAAGCCCACAATGCCACGCTCCGGTGCTTATTACATATTCACAGGGATAACATTAGCAATAATGTGGCAGAGAAGGCATTCAAAGACTTGGGCTCTCTCATTATTGCTGAATTCACAGAAAAGGGGAATTTGACTGGCTGAGTAACATTCTTTGGCTTCCCACCAGTCCCCAGTTCCACTCCACTCTAGATGGAACCCCTTCAGCTAAATACATTCTTTGCACAATGGTAAATATGAGAGAGAAAGAGAGCGTGTAAAGTTCATTTGAAAAACTTGTAAGGAGAGAAAAAACCCCAAGTCTGAGTGAGAGGAGTGTGAAAGAGCGAAGTAAAAAGAGTAGGCTGTGATACGCTGAAACGGTGGCTGTGATACGCTGAAACGGTGGCTGTGATACGCTGAAACGGTGGCTGTGATACGCTGAAACGGTGGCTGTGATACGCTGAAACGGTGGCTGTGATACGCTGAAACGGTGGCTGTGATACGCTGAAACGGTGGCTGTGATACGCTGAAACGGTGGCTGTGATAAGTGGTTATGAAGGTGTCACACCGATGGCGAGTCAGAGCACTAAAGAGGGAGCAGCAAAGCCGGGCAGTGTCCCAAATAGTCAAAAGTCGTGCCACACTTAAGAAATAGGATGCCATTTGAGAGGCAACCCCAGTAATAACTAGCACTTCCAGTCTGACGGCCCAAAAACCCTCATATGAACACCAAGCACTCTCTGGTTCATTAGCAGTCAGGAGCAGAGGAGGCACCACTGCAAATTAACAGCGAACGCAACCAAAGAAATCTTGACCAGCCTGTCCTTGTTTGGGCATTGGGCAGAGTGGGTTGAAGAAGTACGGGGAGAAGTTTTAGCGTATGGACCAGGTAAATAACTACCATCCCAGCAACGACTGACATCCATGAGGCACCTAGCTTCCTCCCAACTTCCCTTCACCGCTCGTCAACTAGTCTCTCCAACTACCTTTAAAAAAACTCTGTCAGAACAGATCAACTTACTCTCCCCAATCCCAAACAAGAATGACTTAAAAAAAAGGCATGTCTCACCCCTCTCTTTCTCTCCCCCGACTTACTGCCTGCCTGTCCTGACTGGCGCCAAGGAGGAGCGGCAGAACAGGGGAAGGAAGTGACAACGACAGGTGCTCTCCAATGGAACCCGCCTTTCTGTTGACTTGGGTAAACAACGGGAGTGTGGAGAGCTGCCATGGACGGAGCGAGAGACGGAGCGAGGGGTGTGAGTCAGAGCGTGTCCCTTATACAGATGGCTCGTCGCTCGGTTCGCACTACATGGATCTCATTCGATTGTGAACGCACTGCACGGGCTGGGCACAACTTTAGTCACCATTTCCAGCCTACCGTCAGCTAGGACTACCTGTCAAAAAGTCAGAGCATTCTTGGCCATTTCTCTCGGTGTCCCCAAAAAGTCAGTACAGCCTCTCGTCGCAAAGTAAGTCAGGTGAAAAATGCCAAATGTAAAAACCACAACCTCTTGAGAAGGCATTTTCTACAGTAAATCGGGGGGCAGCCCTTCAGTAGCTTAATGAGATAGTAACAGTGTGGTTGTGTAAGAGCGCAGAGATAAAGTACAGCATGTCCATCTTCTCGAGCCGCGACACAATGAGAGCTGTGAAACAGAGGGTTGTGTACCTGCTCTTTGGCAGGGAATGATACGGGTGTGACAAAAAAAAACATTTTTAAAAGGTATTTGGGCAGTGAAACAGTACGACAGGGTGCTATGGAGCTTCCAGTACCTGCTCTTTGACGGAGGCCAGGATGGTGTTGGCGGTGCTGTCGGCCTCCATGTTCCGGTCGGGGAGTTGGGCTCCCTCTCTGACGGTCAGCGGAAGCCCCTCCTCCATCGCTGGGCTCTGCTCAGGAGCTGGCATTCCTCCTGCAGACAGACAGACAGACACTTTGGTCACCCAATACACTCCTCTGATACATACATGTGTGTTAAGTTTGTGTACACATGACCCAACCAATGGCATCCCCACACCATCGGCACAGTAAACAGAGGCAATCATACACACAAGCTTGTACAGATACCACGATATATTCTCTCCCTCTCTCCCTCTCAAAAACAGCAGACTAATACACACCTACCCATGCCAGCTGGAGCAATCCACAGACAGTCAGCGACACTGAGTCAATTCCATATGGCCCTGAGGCAATAAACAACTTCAGTGACGACTGTATACAGACTCGAAAAAAAAAAACACTAACTCCAAAAACACACGAAATATTCAAGTCCAAAAAAAGGAAACGTGACTTTCACCCAATTCCAAGAAAACACACAGATCCTACCGCGTACCTCGGGAAAAGAGTAAAATTCACGTCAGCAGGCGTACGGAGGAGATACTCTGTTCTTCCCTTTTGCTCCTGGGCGTCAGGAGTGACCGTGTAAAAGTAGTTATGGCCCGATGACAGGCCAAGCACCAGAGGACTGCATGGGGAGGCAGTTTCTGCTCAATTTTTACGTGAAGGAGCCTGTTTAAGCACCTGAGCCGTAGCCGGGCTGAGGGCTCACAGGGCTACCGCATTGATGTCAGGCTGAGGTATAATTGGGGGGGGGGGGGGGGGGGGGCATTGGGGAAACAGGGATGTCACAAGGACTTTTACTGCTTCTTCAATCCTCCACTGCTGCTGTCATCTGGTCTGAATGCTACAGTCGATCCAGTCCCTCGACAGACTGGAGGTATGGAACCCAAATTACACCCTATTCCCTATATAGTGCAATGCATAGTAAAGTGCCCTATGCTGAAGTCCTCCACGGGCTCTGATCAAAAGTAGTATACTAAATAGGGAATAGGGCATCATTTCGGATGCTGATAGCGTCTGAGGTAATGGTTGGTCTATTTCTTAATTATTTCTTTGGATTGTGTGTGAATTGTTTTGAGTTTTTATTGCTCGGTATTACGACACTGTTGGAGTTAGACACACAAGCCTTTCACTGCACCAGCGATAAGATCTGTAAATCCGCGTACGCAACCAATAGAACTTTGATTTGATTGTGAGTCCGTCTCAAATCTCCTCTGCGCAAAATCTCAGTCTGGATATTGGCTACTGGGGAGAGTCATTTAACCATGTCCTCATTTACACCGCCAAGAGCTCCAACCCTCCCAGCATAACTCAATAAGACCTCCATGGAACTGGCTCTTTTCATATGCCTTATTCATTATGGCAGTCAGCTGGTGATTGGTGGATTCGTTCTGCTGGCATATTATGCCAACAATGCCATGCATTATTGAGGCTATGGAGTACAGTACAGCACTGGATGTGCATACACACCACAACCCCTGTAAAGGAATCATTTAACGCAGGCTGCCAGCCAAGCCAACAGAACACACACCATTGGGCTGTTTACAGTAGACATAGGCTCTGATGGGAAAGTCCTGTCCGGGGAAAACTAGCCAGTCTGGGAGGTCCCCGAGATAGTCGGACGATATCTGAACCCGCGGTGTTCCGGGTATTTCAAGGTCGAAGCAGATCGGATCACATGTGCGTTATTGGGTGGCAGACTGTGGATATTATTAGTATTGCAAGCATGCTGGTAGCTTTACACCTCACAATACATACATATACTTTGTAATGTAGCAGGGAGGAACAAAAATGGGTTTTCCTAGTTGTTATACAGTGTTACTATTTGGCCTCAAGGAGTCTCTTGCCTTTAGTTCCCATAACATTGAGCAGAGACAGGAATCTAGAGCATCACAGTTCCAAACTGAGTGTGCTCTTCCTTGCCAAGTCAAGATGGTTACAAAAACAAGCGAAAAAACTAAAAAGTAGTTTCTGTTGATACCCTTTATATACACAGTACTCCGAAACGATTCAAAAGAACGCCATTCAGCAGGCATATCCCAGTCATTGAGAAAAACAAGTCTGCTTTTGTCACAAAGTATGGAATGGCCTCTTCATGGAATCCCCTGGATAGTATGACATTATAGTATTAACATTTTTTTTACAGACAACATGTAACATAACTCTTCTACACACAGATATTCAGACTGATACACGCAGGAAGACAGAAATGATGCAACAAGATACGTCATGACACATTTCCTTCTGCAGAAAAATCTAAGTTGGAAAACTGCCCACTAACCAGAGTGAAGAAAACACACACTCAGAAAACCAATAACACTTCCACAAATCGAATCTACGACCGCCTAAAGAAAAAAAGGAAAATTGTGACTTGTATATTAGCTTACTGAAATCCCCCATCCTACCTGGGACAGGACTACATAACCCCTCTCAGCTCAGGGTTCTCCATAACTAAGATCAGTCGCCAGAGTGTGTTAGACATACCACCACCACCACCACCACCACCACGATGTTAAAGCAGCGCCGGCAAGTTCTTCAGGATCACCTCCATTGTTTTCCTTCAAAACGAGAGGCGGGGGGAAAAAAGGAAAATATGAACTGGAGGCTTGTGAAAAGCTCCCATGCATCAGGTCTCTGCAGGGTTGTTTGGCATCTGGTAGTTTCAAAGTAAAGCTAGAGGCTGCCTGCCAAGTAACCAAGATGCAAAGGGAGTCAAAGGCAATCAGCGCTGCTTTAAAAGACCGTAATTAGGATAATGCCTCCAGGACACTACCAGGACTTCACAGGATCCAGGTTAAGTCACTCAGAACAAAAAGATGGGCCCGTGTCATTATGAACCTGGTCATAATCCTCTGGTTATGCCCAAGACAAACATGGTCAATAAGACAGAGACCACTTTCAATGGGACTTCGGTGTCAATATTTAGGGAGGATTATTGCACCTTGTGTGAGTGAAAACACACCATCACAACATTAAATCTGTCTGGAGTAAGGAGCTTTCCCTAGATGACATCCCCCCCCATTGCACAAGCAGAAAACACACCATCACAACATTAATTATGTCTGGAGTAAGGAGCTCTCTCTAGATGACATCCCCCCATTGCACAAGCAGAAAACACACCATCACAACATTAATTATGTCTGGAGTAAGGAGCTCTCTCTAGATGACATCCCCCCCATTGCACAAGCAGAAAACACACCATCACAACATTAATTATGTCTGGAGTAAGGAGCTCTCTCTAGATGACACCCCCATTGCACAAGCAGAAAACACACCATCACAACATTAATTATGTCTGGAGTAAGGAGCTCATTAATTATGTCTGGAGTAAGGAGCTCTCTCTAGATGACACCCCCCCCATTGCACAAACAGAAAACACACCATCACAACATTAATTATGTCTGGAGTAAGGAGCTCTCTCTAGATGACATCCACCCCCATTGCACAAACAGAAAATACAGGCACACACAGAGACAACTAACCCATAGTCAGGTTATCCATTTCTTCTGGCCGTAACACTGGGCTAATCTGACCTCTCCCTGCCATCTACTGGGCACAGGATATAAACTAGAGCTGGAAGTACACGCAAGGGTCAAGGAATCAGCAAAACAATGAGCATCTGTAAAACGTTATTAACAAGCTACCAACTGGCTGCTCGGCTAAGCAGCCTTGACAAGACAAAATCCAAATCCTATTTCCAAATCATTAAAATCCACGGCATCTCCAGCTCTGCCAAGAAACCGCTTCGCATATGACCCCACCCGGACTCCCGCTAACGCCAACCAGGTCACATGGTCTAGTAGTCCATATTCCAGTTACTCTTCCAAGCAATCGAGCAGCAGAATTGTGTCTGTGTACCGCAGCAGGGAACGGTCAATGTGGTGGGAAGGGGTTCAAATGAAAAAAAGGTTGAAAAGTAGCAGATCTAGCAGATCAGTGGAGAAGATGTAAATGGTCTAGACTGGAGTTTAATATTTTCCCAGGATTTTACAAAATGTTCCATACCATGAATAAAATCCCTTTTCTGCCGGGTAACCCGGTATTTCCTGCCCAAACCGGAAGTATCATTCAAAAGCATATACAGCGCAACTGGAAAGTTGGGACCCCTTGAATTTTTCCACAGTTACGATACAGCCTTATTCTAAAATTATTCTAGAATTTGGCAAGTTTATTAAAACTAAAAAACAGAAATATGTTGTTGACATAAGTATTCAGACCCTTGGCTATGAGACTCGAAATTCAGCTCAGGTGCATCGTGTTTCCCTTGATCATCCTTGGAGACCACCTGTGGTTAATTATGTTGACTGGACATGATTTGGAAAGGCACACCTGTCTATATAAAAGGTCCCACAGTTGACAGTGCATGTCTGAGCATATACCAAGCCATGAGGTCTAAGGAATTGTCAGTAGAGCTCCAAGACAGGATTGTGTTGAGGCATAGATCTGGGAAATGGTACCAAAAACTGTCTGCGGCATTGAAGGTCACTGGCCTCCAACATTCTTCAATGGGAGAAGTTTGGAACCACCAAGACTCTTCCTCTAGAGCTAGCCGCCCAGACAAATTGAGCAATCAGAGGAGAACGACCTTGGTCAGGGAGGTGACCAAGAACCCGACGGTCTCACTGACAAAGCTCCTCTGTGGAGATGGGAGAACCTTCCAGAAGGACAACCATCTCTACAGCACTCCACCAATCAGGCCTTAATGGTAGAGTGGCTAGACAGAAGCCACTCCTCAGTAAAAGGCACATGACAACCCTTTTGGAGTTTGCCAAAAGGCAAATGAAGGACTTTCAGACCATGAGGAATGAGATTCTCTGGTCTGATGAAACTAAGTTTGAACTCTGCCCTGAATTCCAATTGACATGCCTGGAGGAATCCTGGCACCATCCCTACGGTGAAGCACAGTGGTGGCAGCATCATGCTGTGGGGAAGTTTTTCAGTGGCAGCTACTGGGAGACTAGTCAGGATCGAGGGAAAGATGAACAGAGCAATGTACAGAGAGATCCTCGATGAAAACCTGCTCCAGAGCGCTCAGGACCTCAGACTAGGGCAAAGATTCACCTTCCAACAGGACAATGACCCTATGTACACAGCCAAGACAACACAGGAGTGGCTTTGGGACAAATCTCTGCATGTCATAGAGTGGCCCAGCTAGAGCCCAGACTTGAACCCAATTGAACATCTCTGGATAGAACTGAAAATAGCTGTGTGGCACTCCCCATCCAACCTGACAGAGCTTGAGAGGATCTGCAGAGAAGAAATGGGAGAAACTCCACAAATACAGGTGTGCCAAGCTTGTAGCATCATACTAAAGACGACAAGGCTGTAATCGCTGCCAAAGGTGCTTCAACAAAGTACTGAGTAAAGGGACTGAATACTTATGTAAATGTGCAATATTTTTTTTTTGCAAACATGTTTTTGTTATGTCATTATGTGGTATTGTGTGTAGATTGGGGGGGGGGGTGATTTAATACATTTTAGAAAAAGGCTGTAACATAACAAAATGTGGTATAATTAAGGGGTCTGAATACTTTCCAGATGTACTGTAAATACAGTGCCTTGCAAAAGTATTCATCCACTTGGCATTTTTCATATTTTGTGGCACTACAATCTGTAATTTAAATGGATTCATAATCATATTTCATGTAATGGACATACACAAAATAGTCCAAATTGGTGAAGTAAAAAAATAATAATAATAAAATTTTAAAAATGGCAAAGTGGTGCATGCATATGCATTTACCCCCTTTGCTATGAAGCCCCTAAATGATATCTGGTGCAACTAATTACCTTCAGAAGTCAAATAATTAGTTAACTAAAGTCCATCTGTGTGTTATCTAAGTGTCTCATGATCTCTAGATAGATAACACACACACACACACAAACACACCTGTTCTGAAAGTCCCCGGAGTCTGCAACACCACTAAGCAAGGTGCAAGCAAGCAGCATTATGAAGACCAAGGAGCTCTCAAAACAGGTCAGGGACAAAGTTGTGGAGAAGTACAGATCAGGGTTGGGTTATTTAAAAAAATATCAGAAACTTGGAACATTCCACAGAGCACTATTAAATCCATTATTTTTAAAAATGGAACGAATATGGCACCACAACAAACCTGCCAAGAGAGAGCCGCCCACCAAAACTTATGGACATGGCAAAGAGGGCATTAATCAGAAAGGCATCAAAGAGACCAAAGATAACCCTGAAGGAGCTGCAAAGCACCACAGCGGAGATTGGAGGATCTGTCCATAGGACCACTTTAAGCTGTACACTTCACAGAGCTGGGTTTTACAGAAGTGTGGCCAGAAAAAAAGCCATTGCTTTAAAAATAAATAAGCAAATCTTGTTTGGTGTTCACCAAAAGGCATGTGGGAGACTCCCCAAACATATGGAAGAAGGTATTCTGGTCAGATTAGACTAAAATGTATCTGTTTGGCCATCAAGGAAAATGCTAGGTCTGGTGCAAACCCAACACCTCTCATCACCCGAGAATACCATCTCCACAGTGAAGCATAGTGGTTGCAACATCATGGGTGGAGATGTCTTTCCATAGGCAGGGACTGGAAAACTGGTCAGAATTGAAAGAATGATGGATGGCGCTAAATACAGGGAAATCCTTGAGGGAAACCTGTTTCAGACTGTTAAGACTGGGACGGAGGTTCACCTTCCAGCAGGACAATGACCCTAAGTATACTGCTAAAGCAACACTCGAGTGGTTTACGGAGAAACATTTAAATATCTTGGAATGGACTAGTCAAAGCCCAGAACACAATCCAATTGAGAATCTGTGGTAAGACTTAAAGTTTGCTGCACACTAGCAGAACCCATCCAACTTGGAGCTGGAGCAGTTTTGCCTTGAAGAATGGGCAAAAATCCCAGTGGCTAGATGTGCCAAGCTTAGAGACATACCCCAAGATACTTGCAGCTTTAATTGCTGCAAATGGTGGCTCTACAAAGTATTGACTTTGGGGGGGGGGGGGGGGGGGGGGGGGGGGGGGGTTGAATAGTTATGCACGTTCAAGTTCCGTTTTTTTTGTCTAATCTCTTGTTTGTTTCACCCCTAAAAAATGTTTGCGTATTCAAAGTGATAGGCATGTTGTGTAAATCAAATGATACAACAACCCCCCACCCCCCAAAAAATAGGAAAAATGCCAAAGGGGTGAATACTCTCGCAAGCCACTGTAGGCCTTTGTGGATTTGATTAGAACATTCAAGGCTGATGCAACCTGAGCCCGATTAATTACATTTAAATGAGCCCTATCCAATACATAGGCTATATAGGCAACTGCACAGAAAAACATAAAAAGTACATAGATGTAGCTATGCTCTCTTGGGTAAAGTTATGAAAAAACAAAATGAAAAAAAGTGTGAACTGTATTACTGTACTTTATTGGATTATACGGACTGGAATTACGAGCCTCGTTCATAAAACAAGGAGAGAACATGCGATTCTGGTGCAGCACATGCAGCCTAAAGTTACAAGTATAGGCTAGTGAATTTGGTTTACATTTATCATAACGTTTCCCCTAATGTTATTAGCTTGACTCCTCTTTATCTAGTGTTACTTCAGTCCTTCCTCGCTTTCAACAGTTAAATGAAGTAAAATGTCATTGTCCTTGTCTTCATTTTAATGACATGCTTGAATAATATAGGACTATAACGCGATGCAGAAGGCTTTCACTTCTTCTCATGATGTTTGAATGGTTATGGGTCTGAATAAGGGACTGCTATAGGCTTCTTTCAAACCACCCGCGAGCTCATTTGGCTGCCGTATTTAGCATTCATCAAACAAGAGCTTGGGTCCCTCTTCGAATGGTCTATTGGGATAAGAAATATTTCAACCATTATGTCCAGGAAGCTATTCTACATTTTCCTGCATGGGAGTAGAAGAGCTTATTTTTTTTTAGGAGAGGCCATCGGAACACAGGTGTGTGCGCGTATAGCGCAAGAGAGAGAAGCTATAAGTTAAAAGCTTATTAGGCATAACCCATCATTAATTAGCTAAATATAAAAGGCTAATACTGCATTGAAAGTATTACCTGAAAGAGTTAGGCTTGGACACACACACACACACACACACATCAATGTTGAAGAAGATCATCTATTTTGGATGGAATTGATGGAGAGAAAGGCTGCGAGACTGTTCGCTCGGGCATGTATTTAAAGCAATGGTGTAGGAGTGTTTTAAATCTCTGCAGCTGCAATAGATAACTTTACAATTTTAAAAAAATGTGACCCCCGAAAGCCAGATGGAAATGTGTCAATTAAACATGCATCCGTTCCTTATATCACATTAGCATAGGCTATGCTGCAGCAAATTACAGTACACTTTCCCCAAAATAAAATTAAATTTAAAAAGTTACCATGAGATGAAAGGCCTACATACTGAGATGAGCTGTCGGTCCCCACCTTAAGCGTTGAGGATTCATCAATGCAGTGACCAGAACGAAAGCCGTAGAGAATCCAGATTTACCTATCGCATTTAATTTAACCGTTCCATTTCCCTGTCATGCTATTCATATAAATAATTTATTATAATTTACCGCTTTTACAGTTATTTATCCTGGGAAAAGGGAGTGGTTTTGGGCGGTAAATCTCAGTAACCGGGTTCCCGCCCTTTAATCCCGGTCTAGACATCAATGGGTGACTTTCAAATCCTCTGCATGATAGTTTATCTGGCTGCAGAAGCCTCTGGCTGCAGAAGCCTCTTTAAAAGAGATCGCCGGTGCTTTTGTAGACTGTTTAGCCAGTAGTTCTGAAAGTAGCACTCACGAGCCAAAGGTGATCCCCTAAAATTGCGTACTACGTCACATATGTGCATATATGTGCACCACATTGCTCGCTCTCGCTCTCTGCTGTGTGTGCATCTTGATGTCACTCAAATGGTGAAGGGATGAAGCTCATTGTGACTTAAACGTTTAGGGCACTGGCCCACGTGGGGGGGAAATGAAAATAGCGCAGCAGTTTCCAGAAAAACTGTAAATCTCCTTACAGATTATGCAGGTATGAACTACACGGACACATCTGGCCAAGGTTGCCAGGTGCACGGTGTTTCCTCTGACACATTGGTGCGGCTGGCTTCCGGGTTGGATGTACGCTGTGTTAAGAAGCATGGCGGCTTGGTTGGGTTGTGTATCGGAGGACGCATGACTTTAAACCTTCGTCTCTCCCGAGCCCGTACGGGAGTTGTAGCGATGAGACAAGATAGTAGCTACTACAACAATAGGATACCACGAAACTGGGGAGAAAAAAGGGGTCAAATTCAACAGAAAAAAAACAACAAAAAAAGGCACAATGAAGACATTTTTATATCAATATCAAATCATTTCTGGGTAACAATTACAACTTTACTGAAATACATTTCCATTTAAAACAAATTGACAAACTGCTATTTAGCAATAAACTATTTCTCGAGCAAGACTTTTGCTAGGACTGTTTTAAACTGTTAGTTCTCTCAGCTGTTGTACAATATGATATAAAACACAGGAAAATCAAGTTGGACTGCACCTTCAAAAAAAGTCCGCAGTAGAGACTAATTACTTCATCACTTTCCAGTTTCTCATGACAACTGACCTGTGGCCCCTGCCATGCATGGCATCTTCCCCAGGGAGCAGAGAAAAGAAAATCGAACAGATTGTCAGACAGACACATTCCTTCATCTCCCATTTCCCCATCTACAAAGAGTAGACAACCCTTCTGGTCATGAGACTGAACGCAAGGTGGCTTAGGGTAATAATACCCATTATAGCATCAGTCAACACGAGGGAAGAGAAGAACTGTGGAGAAGAAGGCTTCATAAGGCTGATTGACACCCAAATTAACCAAGTCACAAGTGTTGAACAAAAAAAAAATGTGGAAGGGAAAACCAGAGCTCAGATATAATTATACATTAGCCTGAACTTCAGAGGCAGGCAGTCTCAGCAGAGTAGCAGTTCAGATGCCGATAGCTCGGTCTTCAAACATAAGGCCTGGGAAATCGAACTTCTCAAATAGAGATGTGAGCGGACTCGAGCTAGCTACTCACAGAATTTGGAATGAAAGCCTACCACAATGTGGTGCTCCCCTTACTTTGACTACGAAATTAGGTAAGGGATTTTTACTTTTACCACATTTTAGATATACACAATTATTAATTAAATGTATGCTGTATTTGATCATTGGACCAGAAACCCTCGTACAGGTCTACCTACGCCACATGGCAAAAACTAAAGCTGATCGTACAATATGCAGAAGGCCTAATAAAATGGGTTATACTGGTCCAAGTATAACATTCCATTAAAACTCTTGGCCCCCCAATCATTGGTTCCTCTGGACTTCTTAAGCCGGCATGAGGGCAGAAAACAAAGGGCATAATTAACGCCACTAGAATACTACTGATCGATGCCTTGGCCGTGTGCAATAAAGAGCTCGTAGGGAACCAGACTTCCATTACACAGCACAAAGTAGCCATGGCAATGTCCCCAAACACCTACAATGCTTAATTGCCTCGTTCAAATAGCATATTGACTTTGCTAAATAAAAAGTGATATGCGGTCTCTGGCTGCCTTTTCAGACTTCACCAAGTGTGGTCGATACATTATTTCAGCGCTGATAAAAACAAAACACCCCAAAAAAATAACAGACATGAAATTGTAATTCTACATCAGGCCAAAAAAAACAAGACTTCAGCAAGAACGCAACATATTTCTTACCAAGTAGTTGTCAGCGACATATTTTGAAAGTCCCAGCCCAAACTATTAGAGACAAAGCAGTTATACTTAGACTGCTGACTATAGTCAAAACTAACTACAGTAGCTGATGTTATTTGGTTTTAAAGCATGTGTTATACACAAGTTGAAGGGAGCCTCACATACTTCACAACATGGCCTAGGCACTGTTGTGTGACAATTGTGTGACAATTTCATGTCACACAATTTTCTTCTCCAAGTACAATGACATGAATTCTACTGAGATTAACCTCACTTCAAAGATTCGAGAGAGCAAAAAAGAGGCATTGTATGCACACACACACACACACACACACACACACACACACACACACACACACACACACACACACACACACACACACACACACACACACACACCTCCTTTTGCCCATCTCTTGAAATATATACATATACAGTTGAAGTTGGAAGTTTACATACACTTAGGTTGGAGTCATTAAAACTCGTTTTTCAACCATTCCACACATTTCTTGTTAACAAACTAAAGTTTTGGCAAGTTATCCAACAATTGCTTACAGACAGATTATATCACTGTATCACAATTCCAGTGGGTCAGACAGACATTTACACACAATAAGTTGACTGCGCCTTTTAACAGCTTGGAAAATGAAGTCATGTCTTTAGATGCTTCTGATAGGCCAATTGACATAATTCCAGTCAATTGGAGGTATACATGTGGATATATTTCAAGGCATACCTTCAAACTCAATGCTTCTTTGCTTGACATCAATGGAAAATCAAAAGAAAAATCAGCCAAGAGCTCAAAAATAATTGTACACCTCCACAAGTCTGGTTCATCCTTGGGAGCAATTTCCAAACGCCTGAAGGTACCACATTCATCTGTACAAAAAATATTACGCAAGTATAAACACCATGGCACCTCGCAGCCATCATACCGCTCAGGAAGGAGACACGTTCTGTCTCCTAGAGATGAACGTACTTTGGTGAGAAAAGTGCAAATCAAGCCCAGAACAGCAGCAAAGGACCTTGTGAAGATGCTGGAGGAAACAGGTACAAAAGGTATCTACATCCACAGTAAAACAAGTCCTATAATTGACATAGCCTGAAAGGCCACTCAGCAAGAAAGAAGCCACTGCTCCAAAACCACCATTAAAAAAGCCAGACTACGGATTGCAACTGGGGACGAAGATTGTACTTTTGGAGAAATGTCCAAAATGAAACAGAAATATAAATATTTGATCATAATGACCATCGTTATGTTTGGAGGAAAAAGGGAGAGGCTTCCAAGCCAAAGAACACCATCCCAACCGTGAAGCTCGGGGGTAGCAGCATCATGTTGTGGGGGTGCTTTGCTGCAGGAGGGACTGGTGTACTTCACAAAATAGATGGCATCATGAGAATGGAAAATTATGTGGATATATTGAAGCAACATCTCAAGACATCAGTCAGGAAGTTAAAGCTTGGTCACAAATGGGTCTTCCAAATGGACAATGACCCCAAGCATACTTCCAAAGTTCTGACAAAATGGCTTAAGGACAACAAATTCAAGGTATTGGAGTGGCCATTCAAAGCCCTGACCTCAATCCCATAAAAAAATGTGTGGGCAGAAGTGAAAAAACATGTGTGAGCAAGGAGGCCCACAAACCTGACGGCGTTACACCAGCTCTGTCAGGAGGAATGGGCCAAAATTCCCCCAACGTATTGTAGGAAGCTTGTGGAAGGCTACCCAAAACGTTTGAACCAAGTTAAACAATTTAAAGGCAATGCTACCAAATACTAATTGAGTGGATGTAAACTTCTGACCCACTGGGAATGTGATGAAAGAAATAAAAGCTGAAATAAATCACTACTATTATTCTGACATTTCACATTCTGAAAATAAAGTGGTGATCCTAAAACAGGGAATATTTACTAGGATTAAATGTCAGGAATTGTGAAAAACTGATTTTAAATGTATTTGGCTGTGGTGTATGTATGAATTCAACTGTGTGTGTGTGTGTGACTCACACACACACCAAAAGTTTACACCTACTCATTCAAGGGTTTCATTATTTTGACCATGTTCTACATTGTAGAATAATAGTGAAGACATCAAAACTATGAAATAACATATGGAATCATGTAGCAACAAAAAATAATAAAGTGTTAAACAAAATATATCTTGTATTCTTCAAAGTAGCCATCCTTTGCCTTGATTGACAGCTTTGCCCACTCTTGGCATTCTCTCAACCAGCTGTGTGAAATCAGGCCTTTATGGTCAAATTGCTGCAAAGAAACCACTACTAAAGGACACCAACATAAAGAAGAGACTTGCTTCGGCCAAGAACCAAGAGCAATTAATATTATACAGTGAAAATCTGGCCTTTGTCTGATGAGTCCAAATTTGAGATTTTTCCATCCAACCGCTGTGTCTTTGTGAGACTCATAGTAGGTGAACGGATAATCTCTGCATGTGTGGTTCCCACTGTGAAGCATGGAGGTGGTGGTGTGATTGTGCTTTGCTGGAGATACTGATTTATTTAGAATTCGAGCCACATTTAACCAGCATGTCTACCACAGCATTCTGCAGTAATACGCCATCTCATCCGGTTTGCGCGTAGTAGGACTATCATTTGTTTTTCAATAGGACAATGACCCAAAACACACCTCCAGACTGTGTACGGGCTATTTGACCAAGGAGTGACGGAGTGCTGTATCAGATGATCTGGTCTCCACAATCACCCAACCTCAACCCAGATGGTTTGGGATGAGTTGGACCGAAGAGTGAAGGAAAAGCAGCCAACAAGTGCTCAGCATTACTCCTTCAAGACTGCTGTTAAAGGATTCCAGGTGAAGCTGGTTGAGAGAATGCCAAGAGTGTGCAAAGCTGTCATCAAGGCAAAGGGTGGCTACTTTGAATAAACTCAAATATAAAACACTTTTCTAGTTACTACATGATTCCATGTGTGTTATTTCTCAGTTTTGATCTCATCACTATTATTATACAATGTATTAAATATTAAAGAAAAACCCTTGAATGAGAAGGTGTCCAAACTTGTCACTGGTACTGTATACATGATGCCTTCCTTGACAGCAGAACACAAAAGGCTATTAGATCCCTAAACATTTTAAATTCTGAAAGGGCTCAAAAGATGAAAGTGCTTTACTCTGTAACACACCCCAAAAGCTGGAGGAATGTATCCTAGTCCATGCTGGAGTTTAAATATATTTTATAACACACACACTATTACTGTATACACTATATAACCCAGAAGTAGATCGAAAACCTCCACGTGGTGCTATAGTATTAAAAGAGGGTGATTTTTTTTTTAAAGGCAGAGGTTAGCTGTGTGGATAGACCGAGACCTCGAGTCAAGTGTCCTCCGACTCAATAGGATGACTGGAGTGGGATTTGAAATGTGGGAGGAATGTTATAGATGTTCTGCCCGCCTCGGATGTCCTTGAATCATATCCTACAAAATGTGAGAACATCTAAATCACTCCAGGCTAATCTGAGCGTGTGTGAACAGGACATGGCTCAAGGTAAACCAGGAATAAAGGGAAGAAACACAGTCACACCAGGGCAGTTCATACAACTTATAACCCAGATAGACCTCTTCCAATGAAATGCATTAAACCAAAGTGACTCACCATTGCAAGTGGACAAGAGGGAGATTACTTCATGTGTAATAATTGAAAAATCCTACATTGTGCAACCAGAAGACTATGAGCGGTCACTCGGAGGAACTTCCTCCTGTTCTGTTCATTCACCCTGCTTGCATCCCAAATGGCACCCTATGAAAAGGAAAAACCCTTGAATGAGTAGGTGTCCAAACGTGTGACTGGTCCTGTATACATGACGTCTTCTTTGACAGCAGAGCGCGACAGGCTATTAGATCCCTAAACCTTTTACTTGGCAGCCACAAGCCTCGCTGATCCAAATGTTTAAAATCAGCCGTTCAAAACGGGTCATCAAATAACGTGTCGTGACAACGCGGGGCCGGGGGCATAAATTACGCTCCGATTGAATGTGAATGACGCCCAAAGGATTGGCGACTTAAAAAGGGGGACTGGAGCATCAAATGGAGTCTGCTGCACACCCTCAAGAATCAAGGCCTATACATTGGCTCTGTGGGTTGATGTAATCTCTGAAGTGAAATGTTGGTCACACACGGACAAAACACAGAAGTCAACTTAGGATTCTCCCTGGAAGAGCTGAATACAAGATGAATGCTCTGATTTTCTCCATGAGAGTGAACACGACAGGCTCATTTGCTAAAGTAAACACAGCAGCAAAACAAAGCCAGAACAGAAATAACACTCAAGCCGCCGCAGCGGTTCATAAAGAAGGGAAATTAAATGGTGATCAGAGCCGCGGTGAAAGTTATTCATTCTTTCAGCCGGAAAGTCGGAAATAAATTCAGTTTAATCAATGTTCCATTCTGCCTCACATACATAGGTGGTGATTTATTTCTCCCATTTCAGGTGGTTATCAAATTTTAATGTGAACATTGTAAGTGTGCAGGATTTTATGGAAAGGACCCGTGAGAAATTCCAAGATGATCGAAATGACTGGAATCAAATCGGATGTAAAAGGTGCATTAACATAACAATTGGCCTACTATTGGCAGTGATCCGGCTCCCACAATGCATCCTGCCTGGAGTGAATTACCGAGCGTGCACAGCACATCGGCCGCTTCCCCATTTTAGACCGATTACAGCAGCTGATGAACTGCCTTCACGGTCCTCTGACAAATGATCAAATCACACCACTGGGAAGAACAGCATTAGCTTATCTGGCTGCCTTTTCATCAATAGGGCATCCTTGTAGGCTCATTAAAGCGGATGGGAAGTTAAGGGGGATGACAGCAGCAACAATTAGACACACACACACACACACCCCTCTGTGGGATATTCCTGTCACTTTACTGTGCGTGTACTCATGCAAGAACACATGCAATTGTAGAATGTTGCGAGTGTATAGTGGGGGAATTAATATGATCACAGTGAAGTATCAACATTACTTCAACCTGGTTTCTCTGCTATGCTGCATCACTGGTATTGACAGGGCCAGCATCCGGCAGCCATCCAGCCGTGGGCAGAGTGCCCAGTAGGGCTGTGTCAGGTTCCCTCTACAACACCATGAGAAAATGACATGTGGTATAAAGGCAAAAGCCGTGCCGCCCCCGCCAGCCGTCCCTCACAACTTCCGTCCTCCAGTTTCCTGGTCTATGAGCTCGCCGTCTTGCCGTCATGTTCCCTCCCGAGTCAACGTCCACGTAGAAATGTGTCATGAGTCACAGGTTCGTGTCCCAAAATGGCACCCTATTTGCCTGGGAACAAAAATATAAAATACGCAACATTCAACCATTTCAAAGATTTTACTGGGAGTTACACAGTTCAGAAAAGGAAATTCAGTCATTTGAAATAAATTTGTTAGGCCCTAACCTATGGATTTCACATGCCTGGGAATACAGATATGCATCCGTTGGTCACAGACACCTTTAAAAACAAATGTAGTGGTGTGGATCAGAAAACCCGTCAGTATCAGGTGTGACCACCATTTGCCTCATGGATGTCACACAATTTGGTGCGAAAGACGCATACATTTTATTTGACCTGATTACTAGAAGTGGTGTACAATATAGGGAATATGGTATATTAGGACGCAGATTCAGGCTTCCGTTTGAGCTTGGAAAACAGAGGCACGGGATCGCTTAAGTTTCCCTTTGGCACAGAATTCTATCATTGGTGGTAGCACAAGTATAAATTCCATTGGCATCAACAACAAAAGAAGGAGCTATAAACTGCAATGGGAGTGAGAGGTAACCAGCTGAACACAAAGTTATAAATATTAAGGCACAGACGGAACTGCCAACTACAATCCAGAGGAATTGGGATTCCTTATTCCAAATGTGTAATAGGAAAAACCGCTCAACTCCATTACTATGCCACTACAAAGCAATTCCTCAAATATTAAATAGCGCTGTTACTGTAGTAATTACAGTATTACACATGTATAAAGATTAAAAGGAGCTTGTGTAAAGTAGTGGTCCGCAACAGGCGTTTTGTTTTTGCTGTAGCCCAAAATCACCAGGAAGTAAGCGTAAAAAGTAGTTTAACTTAGTAAATCTGTTGCCAAGTATTCCCACAAATGAAAAAAATTGACATATGTGATCGTGACTCAATGTTGTCAAGGTACGAAATTATTTCCCAAATACAATCCATTTTTGGGCTTAGTTGTGGTCAATTTGCAGGGTACAAATGATTATAATTGTTTTCCGGCCATTCGCTTGGACAAAACCAGCCCGCGGCTGAATCTAGTTGCCTACCACTGGTGCAAAGCAACTTCATCTAAAAGTGTAGAACTGTGACTAATAAAATTTGATTTGAAAACTACTTGAAATGTAAAAAGTGTTACCGTCATTAAATGCAAAAACACACACAGCATTTAGTCATTGATACGGAAAAGGATCAAACCACCATAAAAATGGGAGAGAAGAAGTTGACACTATGGAAGAAAGGCATATAAAACCCATCCCAATAACCAATGGGAGGAGATTATTGGGTAAGAAACAGGGCATCAACCTATTCCTTAGTAGGAACTACCAGCAGTATATGCTCAAAGATAAGAGTTTATGCAGAAAGAGTCAAACTGGATCTGTCGACATCTCCCGTGAAGGCTGATTTGCATTAACTCTGCCTATTAAAATACTCACCTCTTTTTAGAGAGTGGCGAGCAGGGGGTCACTGAGAACCGTGCTGCCGTCCATTCAAATGAGGGGGTTGTTACTGTTAACTGCATGAAAAGCATGTTATTAACAGCCTTGGTATTGGGGATGGAGTACATTTCTCGTGAAAAGAAAATAATAATTCCGTCTGAGGCGAGTCAATCATTGAGGGCAAGTTAGCGTGCAGCTAGCGTAGCACCGATAGCTTTACAGCTCATTAACACTTCCAACAACCCCCCCCCCTTCCCCCCACACACACACTATCGCTCCTGCCTGCGGATGTCCTTGACCTGCAGTGTGGGAGGTGAGATGGCCTCCACACACAGTGTTCAGTCTACAGGCTGTTTCAAAATCGGGACGTTGCACTGTTGTCTGCCTAGACAAAAACACCAGTCTTCTACTGTCCTGGACTTCAACACAGCCACGAAAACAGACCTGGCTGTAAAAGCACTATTCCCCTATTTTAGAACACTTAACATTCATAATTGTTATATCTCAGCTCCTTGGAAAGCTTCTGCAATACTAGTGTGCTGAGCAATAGATTAAGTCATAGCAAGTGTGAAAAAAAAAGTGAAGCACCTTTCACCTTTGAAATCAAACTAAAATCAGTTTCTCATTTTATTCTAAGGTCTCGTTTCATTTGTCACATTTGCCTTCCCTCCTTTGGCTTTGGTGCAAACAAACGTCCTGTCACATTGAATCTGTGAAGTTACTGCCCCGCGGTGTATCGTTGACCTTAAACCGCAAGCTACAAAGCTGAGCACCAACGTCTCAGAGAATCCTGCACAATAAAAGCCAATGTATCATTGTGTGTTACACAAGTAAAACTTCTCTTTCAAATCACTCATTCACTCTGGCAGAACCATTAGCTGGAACAGTTAAACTATTTCTGTGAGTCAAGTCTTCAAGGACAGGTAAAACTGCATAGAGATAATAAATATATAAATAAATATATATAAAATAATAAAAAGGCCTATACAATAGAAAAGGCCAAGTACATATTTCCTTTCCAACCTAGGGATGGGGCAAACAATACAATGTAGAGATTGTCACAGAATTTGCATACATTTACCTGCACAAGGGCTGTATACGAGGTTTGCTAAGCTGATGTGTTCCTACTCAATGTATTCCATTTAGACTCTTCCTTGGGGGCTTAGCATAAACAAATAAAACTTAAAACAAAATGCAGTATGCACCTGGGGCGCTAGCATGCATTGAGCCATGTAGAGAAAGGGAAATGAGCATGAGGAAAATGGCAAAAAAAAAAAACGTTCAATCACCTTCGGCGGCCCTTTTAAAAACAATGCTTTGGTTGGGCCAGTGAGCTAAATACCACACTCTACTTTGTTAAAATGAGTCTATGAACCTTTTGACCCAGCTAATGGCACTTTTAAAAACATGAACTCTTTGAAACACAAGATGGCTTATAAAGCAAAGCCACAGGAATGGGGATATAGAGCACTGGGAGGAGTGGGAGAGAGCTGGGTTGAGGGATCTATGACAAGGGCTTTTAATTGAAACATAAATCACACCCAACAGGTTAGTCAAATAAATGTCCCCTTAGTTGTAATCTCAGTTATGATTCATGTAGTCCAAGCATGACTTTACTGCTCTGAGGTAGAAATGTGTGCTTTTATCAAAGGCATTGGACTGCAATGCATGTCTGAGGGAGTAATATCCCTAAGTGCAGTGTCATCACGTTCATCATGCTACAGCTCGTGATGCTCCGCTTTCAAAAAAAAAAAAAAAAAAAAAAAAAACCACTGTTCAAGTATTATCAATGTAGTGCATTTCATGAATATCAACCATTTCTGAAGGTCAAACTAGCTCGTCATATCAACAACTGTGAGGAAGGTATGAGCAGCTGGGAGTTAAAAAAGGACCAATGCAGCTATTTTCATATCAATATTAAATCATTTATGGGTAACAATTTAGTACCGTAGTAATAGCTTTCCATTAAATATTGTCAAAAATAAACAAAAATAGCTTCCTTCTTTTTTGCAACAAAAACAATTCCCAAGCAAGAATTTTGCTATGACTTCTGAGAGAGGCTTGAGTGGGAAGGGGAAAACTAAATGAACCGTTATTAGCAGATAGGTTTGGAACTTATTGGTCTATTAAGAACCAGTGCTAGCAAAAAACATGATTTTCCTGTGTGTTTTATATATATTTCCACACTACAAGGTTGGAATAATACTGTGAAAGTGGTTACATTATGATATGCCCTTTTAGTGTAAGTAGTGTTTAGTGAAACTTCAGCCTGTTTAGTGGGGTGGAGTTTGACTGCCTGGTGACAGAAAGAAAGCACCAAACTACTCTGCCAATAACAACTAGTTCAGTTCACCTCCTCTCTCAGACCACACAGCAAAATTCTTGTTTGAGTAATTGCCATTTACTAAGAAGCAATTTGTTTTTACCATTTTTTATTTAAAAACAAGCACAGTATGGTACTTAATTGTTACCCAGAAATGATTTGATATTGAGATTTAAAGGTCCAATGGAGCCATTTATCTTATCTACCACCAGGTGATGTCACCAGGCAAGCTGAAATTCCGCACATGCAAAATCCTGCTGATTAGAAGTTCCTGTGTAGATTGTAATTTCAACCAGCAACTAAATCTGTTTATCAGCTGTTGTACAATAGGATACAAAACACATGAGCAGAAAATGCATTTAGACTGCACTGGCCCTTTAAATACATGATCCAAATAGAGAGGTTTTGGCAAAGCAGTTGAAGTGAAACGGGCTGATATGAGGCCCTACACGCCAGTGACATATTCAATAGTAAAACTGGTGGAAAATCTGCCCTTTTAATGGGTTGACTGCCTGACATTATACAGTATATAGCTGTTTGCGTAGTGGCCAATGGCCATAATAGAGTTGTCAACTTTCTCTGACATTACACAGAGGGAGTAAATTGCGGGTTATTCTGGGAATGTTCTCTGCTTATAGGATCATGTCAGAACTTTGTCATGGAAAGGGAATACCCGAAGAGAAGAATGTGCAGTGGAAATGTCTAATTTGTCATTGCTCAAGGCTCAAAATTCATCAGCTTTGATCTGGTCACTTTATCAAGACCGTGAGCCACGTGTCTTTATCAAGTTAAAAAGCTTCTGATGGGAGTATTCTAGCTCAACATGAACACTAGATCTTAAAACCAACCGCTGTGAAAATAAAAATAAAAAATTAAGTCCATAATAGCATCTGATGAAATGCCAATATAAATGTCATGTACTGGAACTGTTTCAAATGGCTCAACCCCTTTCACTGAAGTTAATTATCCAACATACAGCACTTTGAAATTGCTTGACATTTAACAAGTGAATCTTCTCATTTGCTTTTGGAATGGCCATGACGGAAGCAGGTGAGGCGTAGGGATCCTGCAGGTTGGCTTCTGTATTAAGGTTGGATTATACACCGTTGCAGTTTTAGACTTGGGGCCTCCGCAGCCTGCATAAGCCTCTGACATCAGCCCACATGGATTGAGGAGAATATATAGGTTCCTTACATAGGGGAGATGCCATCACCTCAAACCTAGCCTCGTCAAGAATCAGGCTTCCCTTGAGAAGTTCCATGCAGAAATCAGTTAATGAGGGGTGGGAACCTGGTGTAAATCAGTGATGCCCTCGCAACAAGTCCACCAATCAAATGCCTTGTTAACCAGATTAGTGCCATACGAGTAAGAGTGCGTGAGGACTAAACATTTCTGGATGTTTGCAGCAGGCTGGTTTATACTACATTTCTCTGTTATTTAGAGATGAGCTGAAGAAAGAGGGGAGAAACAGTTTACAATGCTGGGAATATCAATATTTTTTTAAATGTTGATTTTTGTGGCGTGATATGGCTGTGCAGGCTAGCATGAAAGACAAGTAGTAGCTAGACACAATGGATGTTCGTTTTGAGAAAAGTCAGCTAACCTTGTAAGCTACAAGATAGTTACATTTCTCTCACAACTATAAAGCCAACAAAATGTTAATAAAAACCGCATGTGACTCACCACCTGTATTCGGTCATGTAGCATTTTTTTTTTTAAATGAACTAAAATCCCAATAGAGTAACGTTAGCAAGCCAGCCATCTAACTCAAGCTGACCAGCTAACAGCAATCTTTAAGTAGCAATACAAACAAATTAGTTAACGTTCGCTAGCTATGACAAACAGGTTCGATCTTAGATTCTTACCCGTATACATGGATGAAAGCTTCATGGCAGACTGATTCATTTTCAGAGTCAGAGAGAGAGAGTCAGCATGGCACGATCGTCCTCCAGAAAGTAGTCCATCACACCAAACTCATCTCTCGGCATGTCCAGACCACTCATTATCTAAGCCAATCATGGCTAGTGGAAGTCTGCTGACTTTCTGTGGCTGAACCAACTAGACTTTTATTCATATTTACAGATGGCATACAAGTTTGATATTAAGGCACAGGAAAGGTCACATGTTGGAGAAGGCATTTCTTTGAACTTGTTTTTTTATGTTCAAAACGGCTCTCCTGTGAAGCTGTGACAGGTGTAGACCTTAGTGAAATGCTTACTTATGAGCCCCTAACCAACAATACAGATAAGAAATAAAAGTAACAAGTAATTAAAGAGCAGCAGTAAATTAACAATAGTGAGACAATATACACAGGGTACCAGTACAGAGTCAATGTGAGGGGGCACCGGTTAGATGAGGTAATATCTACATGTAGGTAGAGTTATTAAAGTGACTATGCATAGACTAGATGTTCAGGAGTCTTATGGCTTGGGGGTATAAGCTATTTAGAAGACTCTTGGACCTAGACTTGACACTCCGCTTCTGTTTGCCGCGCGGTAGCAGAGAGAACAGTCTATGACTAGGGTGGCTGGAGTCTTTGGCAATTTTAGGGCCTTCCTCTGACACCACCTGGTATAGAGGTCCTGGATGGCAGGAAGCTTGGCCCCAGTGATGTACTGGGCCGTACACACTACCCTCTGCAGTGACTTGCAATCGGAGGCCGAGCAGTTGCCATACCAGCCAGTGATGCAACCAGGATGCTCTCGATGGTGCAGCTGTAGAACCTTTTGATGATCCGAGGACCCATGCCAATTCTTTTCAGTCTCCTGGGGAGGAATACGATTTATTGTGCCCTCTTCTCGACTGTCTTGATGTGCTTGGACCATGTTAGTTTGTTGGTGATGTGGACACCAAGGAACTTGAAGCTCTCAACCCACTACAGGCCCGTCAATGAGAATGGGGGCGTGCTCAGTCCTCTTTTTCCTATAGTCCACAATCATCTCCTTTGTCTTGCGACATATGCCTAGTTTCCTAAATCGGGTCACATATTATTGACCGAAAAGAGTAAAGATCAATAATATGTATCTAGCGCATCCAGGGTCAGTGATAGTTGCTCCATCAGGCTTCGAAGCCAGTTCCACTGATTCCCCCCCCCCACATTGTTCCCCTCTAATCAGGGACTGATTTAGATCTAGGACAGCAGGTGGATGCAAGGAAGGACAGAAAACCAGCAGACTCAGGGTAACCCCTGGACTATCTACTAGGGGAACTCGTATGTTAACTGTAACGCTAATCTTCTGTAACCTAATTGTCATCTCCTTATTTTCATACTGTACCTGAATTACAAGGGTTGGATTTGCACTAAACAATTTTATACACAGTACCAGTCAAAATGACACCTACTCATTCAAGGGTTTTTCTTTATGTTGACTATTTTATACATTGTAGAATAATAGTGAAGACATCAAAACTATGAAATAACATATGAAATCATGTGTTAAGCAAATCAAAATATTTTATATTTGAGATTCTTGAAAGTAGCCACCCTTTGCCAAAAGTGTGCAAAGCGGTCATCAAGGCTCTCACAACCAGCTTCATGAGGAATGCGTTTCCAACAATCTTGAATGAGTTCCCACATATGCTGAGGGTTTGTTGGCTGCTTTTCCTTCACTCCGCAGGCCAACTCATCCCAAACCATCTCAATTGAATTGAGGTCGGGTGATTGTGAAGGCCAGGTCATCTGATGCAGCACTGCATCACTCTCCTTGGTCAAATAGCCCTTACACAGCCTGGAGGTGTGTTTTGGGTCATGTTGAAAAACAAATGATAGTCCCACTAAACGCAAACCAGATGGGATGGTGTATCGCTGCATAATGCTGTGGTAGCCATGCTGGTTAAGTGTGCCTTGAAGTCAAAATAAATCACCAACAGGGTCACCAGCAAAGCATCCCCACACCACCTCCTCCATGCTTCACGGTGGGAACCACACATGCGGAGATCATCCGTTCACCTACTATGCGTCTCACAAAGACATGGTGGTTGAATCCAAAAATCTCACATTTGGACAGACCAAAAAAGGACAGATTTACACCGGTCTAATGTCCATTGCTCTTGTTTCTCGGCCAAAGCAAGTCTCTTTCTTCTTGGTGTTCTTTAGTAGTGGTTTCTTTGCAGCAATTCAACCATGAAGGCCTAATTCACCCACTCTGAACAGTTGATGTTGAGATGTGTCTGTCACTTGAACTCTGAAGCATTATTTGTGCTGCAATCTGAGGTGCAGTTAAGTCTAATGAACTTATCCTCTGCAGCAGAGGTAGCTCTGAGTCTTCCTTTTCTGTGGCGGTCCTCATGGGTGCTAGTTTCATCATAGCACTTGAAGAAACTTTCAAAGTTATTGAAATGTTCCGTATTGACTGACCTTCATGTCTTAAAGTAATGATGGACTGCCATTTCTCTTTGCTTATTTGAGCTGTTCTTGCCATAATATTGACTTGGTCTTTTACCAAACAGGGCTATATTGTGTATACCACCACTACCTTGTCACAACTGATTGGCTCAAAAACATTAAGGTAAAAAATTCCACAAATTAACAAGGCACATCTGTAACTTGAAATGCATTCCAGGTGACTACCTCATGAAGCTGGTTGTGAGAATGCCAAGCTTGTGCAAAGCTGTCAAGGCAAATAGTGGCTACTCTGAAGAATTTAAAATACATTTTCATTGGTTTTTACAGGTTGTTTTTTTTCTACATGATTCCATAGGTGTTATTTCATAGTTTGTGTCTTCATTATTATTATTCTACAACGTAGAAAATAGCACACATAATGAAAAAACCCTTGAATGAGTAGGTTTGTCCAAACTTCTGACTGGTACTCTATATCAGCACATAAAAAAGGTACAAAATGAGTTATATAGTTAGCCCCATACATTGCCTACTGGTATCATTTTAACTTGAGAACATATAGCTCAACATGTAAACAATGTGTGACTTTTTCTCTGCTTCAGATGACAGATGCCCAGAAGGCCAGTAATCCCACCATACACGCATTGGCGATGCATGCCATATGATAAACTACCAAATGGATTAAGATAGCTGATATACTGAGTAGAGGTCGCCGATTAATCGGAATGGCAGATTAATTAGGGCCGATTTAAATTTTTCATAACAATCGGTAATCTGCATTTTTGGGCACCGATCATGGGCGATTATATTGCACTCCACGACGAGACTGCGTGGCAGGCTGACCACTTGTTATACGAGTGCAGCAAGGAGCCGAAGTAAGGTGCTGGCTAGCGCAGTAAACTTATCTTTATTAAAAACAATAACATAATCACTAGTTAAACTAGTAATATCAACCGTGTGTAGTTATCTAGCTTGTCCTGCATTGCATATAATCAATGCGGTGCCTGTTAATTATTATTATTATAATTTTTTAATTTACCCTTTTTTTTCTCCTCCCCAATTTCGTGGTATCCAACCGTTTTAGTAGCTACCATCTTGCCTCATTGCTACAACTCTGAGACTCTGGGCGAGAATGTAACATCCAAATCAAGATCAGCTAACCATTCAAACCATTTTTTGCAATACAAAATTCTCCAGACCTCCAAGGAAGGCGTGATAACAATGTGATTTTGGCATAAGAAAACGCAAGGCTACCTCAAACCAAATCCGACACCAAAGCGTGCCTGCACACACCACTCTGGGACGACCAACCGATACGACACGTGTAGTATTTCACCAGAAGCCTATAAGAGTCAGCGCACCACTGAATAGCGAGGCTAGGTGATACATCGAACTATAGGGTTCTCGATGAAGGAAAACATCTATACCGACAACACAACTACTGGTCATTTTGGACACCGCTGAATGTGTATTACTTACGCCGATTTGACATTAGGATTAACAATTGTCCATTCATCACACGGAGTCATGCCAGGTTATGTCAAGTCATCCAATGCTCACTGACTGCTGTGGAATTCTCTGGAGGCCTTGTTTGTTCGGCAAATGTGCTCAGCGGGGAGACGGCCTGTCCCCTTCAGGCTTCTGCCTCTCGTAACAAGAGAGCGGGCACCCCGGAGTTGTACAGTAACAAGCACTTAGTCTTTGAAATATTCAACAATATGCCATCCTGCTCTTCCCCGTCGAGGTAAAACTGCAGGTAGGATTAGGAGCTAGAAGAAAATACTCTCTTCTAGCGAGTGAGCCACATCTGGAGCAACTCACACTGAAATGAAATTAAAATGGCTCTTTCCCATTCACTGCTATCCACTCCACATAGCACAAGGCTGAAGAGTGGAGAGCCGCTGGTCATTCATTCTCAGTGTGCCAGGACTATGGAGGGCTATTTCACTGGACAAAAATCCACTGTGTGCCTAATCTCTCAAAGCGCTGACATGCTTTGTGTTCATTATCTTCAGCCGCTCAGGATTCAACCAAAGCATGAAATCTGGAAACCTTTCAGGAATTTATCTATATATCCAGTAAGATCAGCAGAGCGGCAGGCAGCCGCACAGGCCTCACCAAATCATTTCACTGTACCACAAACCGAACAGGCTATAGGAGGAGAACTGAATGCACACTGCATGTGGAACATAATCCTTTAATTACCTTGATTTTCATATACAGTACAACTCATGAATGTTAGCATTAAATCTGATAGGGCACTAGCCTAGATTCAGCAATATGCCTGGTATTTATTAAAATACTCCAGTTTAGGGAGGTCAGCGGTTCAGACTTTCATGTGTGGGTTATAGTTTGTCTCTTCTCGCTCTGTTGACAAGGTCACCGATTAAAATATGTCCCGCTCACAGTTCGTCTATTCCCAGACAAGTCAGTCTCCCATGTGACAAAAACACAGATCGATATTACAGGCTCAACGTGGAATTTATACAACTTGTGGTCGTCCTCAAGAACTCTGCAATCACATGAGTGCTACAGCACTTAACCAAATAATGGCCTCTTCCTGGTGCACACTTGCATTAAAAGGGTAAATGCACCCAAAAATCCAAACTTCTTCAAATTTTCCCAGACCTCAAAAATTGTCTTGTGAAGTGGTTTAACATTGTTGTGGAAAAACAACAATTGGTCGTTCTAAGTCCACAACAATGTTAATTGAGAGTGAAAACCTGAAAAAATAAAATAGAAAACAGAATTCGGGAATTTTTTCAAAACTGTTTTTAATAGGGCCCAAGATTTGTAGCAGAGTGAGCTGAGCTTTACCGTGCTACTGTCTGTCTGAGCAGCATTAGAGAATGACTTATCAAGAAGGGGCGTCTAAGAGCAACTGAACTACTCATCTGACTGATGTCAGTTCCTGTTAAACAGAATCTGTCATGAGCATGGGTTCAAAATAATTGCACCAAAACGGGCAGCGAGTTCCAAAGGGCACCCTATTCCCTATATAGTGCTCCACTTTTGGCCAGGGCCCATAAGGCTCTGGACAAACGTTGTGTACCGAGGGAATCGGGGTGCCATTTAAGAGAGAACTTGGCTGTGTTTGTGCAGACTCAGACTAGAACACCAGCATTTGTTCCCAACACCATGCAAGCAAAGCAGCCTTCATCTACAGCCAAAAGCTCTGACAACAACATACGAGTACAGTGCATTAATTGATTGCATCTATACCCAGATAAGGAGCAGAGTGAGGGGCAGAAACTCTCATGGGGTCAGACTATTCAAACAAACCTTGTTGTTGTTAAACCCACAAGACTCCAATAAGACATTTGCGATTGTCTCCCATCGTGCCACAAAGGAATTGAAAAACACACACACACACATACACAAAACTCCTCACCATTTATGCACTGCAAGAGCAAAATCACATTCTCCATAGCAGAACAGTTGCACAAAACGTTTTTACCTGGAGCCTTTGCTGCAATACCTCATGCGAAAGCTACATGTTTTGATAGTAAGTGAATTCCTTCAATAGATGTCAGCTGTTGGGACTGTGGCTTGGGTAATGTGAATCACGAGGAGCATTGCATCGTGCATTTGACCGCGATAGCACACCGACTCAAGAGTACAGTTGCACAATTGTGACCTCAAATATCACCTCCACCACCTGGTCAGCTACTGTACAGTTTATATAATAATAATATATGCCATTTAGCAGACGCTTTTATCCAAAGCGACTTACAGTCATGCGTGCATACATTCTACGTATGGGTGGTCCCGGGGATCGAACCCACTACCCTGGCGTTAAAAGCGCCATGCTCTACCAACTGAGCTACACAGGACCAGTTTAGAGCTAGGTATGTCCAGAGCTAGCCTCAATAGGCAAATAGACCCACGTTTGGAGACTAGAGATGTTCCTGATATTTAGGTGGCTGATGATATTATAGTATGCTACATCAATGCCATGTTCAATTCTATCATCATCATTGACACCAATAGATGACCAGGCAAACATAACACTTTTCAACAGAAGAGGAAACATGGAGAAGGATTGGAAGAGGACCACAGTGAGAAACAATTCTTTAGAATAACCAAAGGGTTATTTTGAACACACTGCTGCACACCAAAGAGTGCAGAGGTCACAAACTGGACCTAAAATGATTTGATAAATGGCAGAACTGAACAAATATCTATTTCATACAGCTGTCCATCAAATCTCCATAACAATTTGCCCAGACACAAAACCTATGCAGTGTTTCAGCTGCCCATGACAACCAAGGAAATTCCTTTTCGATGCCTTTGTGTACATGTTGTGAGATGCAAATGATTAGAACATATTCTTACAAGTGTCCAGAGGCAGTTGTACTGGTCCCAGTCACATATCTATTTCTGCATAGTGCATACGTCCTTGTAAAGGTCCTCCAATTCCAGTGTGTAAGGATACACCAGTCTTGTGAATGACAAAGTGTGATGATGGCACAGCAGGCTACTCCTATACGGTTTGAGTTATTTGAAATATCAACATCAGTGATATTGATAATGAAAGCATTTTCCCTCTTAACGTTGTGGGCTGCCGCCTTCTCTAGTTCCTATGGAGCATTTCGTTCAGATATTTGTGAACACTGCTATTGGTTCATTTTAAATCAACTAAATGAAAAGAAAACGTGGAGACTTCAAAAGAGATCGAGTAGGCTAGCTTGGCATCGCAATTGTAGGGAACAGTTTTCCTGCTATCTATCCTGAGTAGGACAGTGATTCCACCGAGACATCTAAGCAATAGTGCGCGCTTGGGAAAAGAAAACGGCACACTAAAATATTGCCTTGTTCCTTACACTTTAATAGGCTACTGATGCTAAATAACCGTTCATACGGCCTTCAGACTGACACGACTTCACTTTTCTGTCGAGTTGCCGAGTATCAATCTGCTCAAACGTGTTTTGCCTTGATTTGCATGAATCCAGAAAACGGCGATGGGACACGTGAAGTAGTCGAGCTGATTTTTCTTCTTCTTTATACTAGCTGATATTAACACGAAACTGTTAACCGGGCGACAAAAAAATAAACACCAACATTGTCAATCCCAAATACATTGTATCAATGTTAGATCGGTCTACAACTATTAGGCTTATAACTTAAATTAAGCGACATTTAAGGGACCGGGAGTCACTCTCTAGCGTGACCAAAAAAATATCGTTTTGATTCGAAATTGGTGCAGAACTGTACAACATTTGAATCTGGCTACGTCATTTGAGAATGGAAAAAATAAGCATCAACGCCAATGGCAAATATAGTGACTGATTGACCAGGTTAGGTCATTGAATACAGTCGTGAGTTTACACCTAAATAAACGTGAGAAAATTAAGAAGGGAAGAGCATGAATCTCCGCCCCTAATCCTCGCATTCCTCAGATTCCCACACACTGAACTCACCTGCCTATTCATTTTATACCGGTGCATTTCGACCTCAGAGTCATAAATCCTACAAAAAGTAACACTTCATGTAACGTCCACAAGATACAATAATGGACAAATCAAAAGTTTCGGCTGCAATGTATCAAGGGGCACACTCAATAGCCAGTGAATGACCCTCAGAGGTGTGCGTGGTAGTGAATCAGTCACAAGAGAAAGATTAGTTTTCATTATGGTCCTTGCTTGCTATGTATAGGCTATGGCAAAAGCAGGAAATAAACACATGCTGCACTGTTTGTATAGTAAAAAAAATAAAAAAAATAAGAGGACTTATATAGTAGCTTGTCTAGCTTAGACCTTTAGGCTGCAGATGTTTTCATTTTTACAGATTTTCTCCATGCTTTCAGAATGAATGAAAACGAGCCTGTACCTTAAGGAGTATTATTGTGATCGCTGTGTTTTGGCGTGGATCCACATTGGAACATGTAACTTAATCAGCATGGAAGTAGCACCTCTACAAGTCCGCTCCTAGTCCCATGCAGTGTAACTCGCCTCCATAGTCAAGAACAAGATCCCTTCTTCCCTCTACGCTTCCACGCCAAAGGAATACGAGTATGCATGACGTCACCTAGGCTGTAGGTTTGCAGCTTCAGTATTCATTGGGTCTAGTTTGTAAAAGAGGGCGTTTCACTGGAGACTCGCTTTGTTGAATAGACCAATGGTAAGGGAAAACAGTTTCCTTGGTTACACATTTTGTTAAGCAGGATACCATAATCATTTAGTAAATTGTTCCCCATTGTCAGTCCCTTTCTGCACCTTTATCAGTGGAGGCTAGTGGGAGGAGCTATAGGAGGACGGGCTCATTGTAATGGTTCGAATGGAATACAAGGAACTGTATCAAACACAACAAACATATGGAAACCACTTGCTTGACTCATATGGAAACCACTTGATTACAATGAGCCTGTCCTCCTATAGCTACTCCCACCAGCCTCCACTGACCTTTATGTAGGGTAGTCTGTTTTGTGTCATATCCTCCCAAGGTTATGCATTAATTGATTCATACAGTAGCCTATACGGCGGCCTAAAACATGAATTTATCTTGTTCAGGAGTTGGCCTAATAATAAATATTGCCTAATCCACAGGAGGCTGCTGGGGGAGGAACGACACATACACTACTGTTCAAAAGTTTGGGTTACTTAGAAATGTCCTTGTTTTTGAAAGAAAAGCACATTTTTGGTCCATTAAAATAACATAAAATTGATCAGAAATACAGTGTAGACATTGTTAATGTCGTAAATGACTATTGTAGCTCCAGATTTTTAATGGAATACCTACATAGGCGTGCAGAGACCCATTATCAGCAACCATCACTCCCATGTTCCAATGGCACAGTGTGCTAGCTATTCCAAGTTTATAATTTTAAAAGGCTAATTGATCATTAAAAAACCCTTTTGCAATTACGTTAGCATGGCTGAAAACTGTTGTGCTAATTAAAGAAGCAATAAACCTGACCTTCTTTAGACTAGTTGAGTATCTGGAGCATCAGCATTTTGGGGGTTCGATTACAGGCTCAAAATGGCCAGAAACAAAGGACACTCTTCTGAAACTCGTCAGTCTATTCTTGTTCTGAGAAATGAAGGCTATTCCATTAGAGAAATTGCCAAGAAACTGAAGATCTGGTACAACTCTGTGTACTACTCCCTTCACAGAACAGCACAAACTGGCTCTAACCAGAATATAAAGAGGAATGGGAGGCCCCGGTGCACAACTGAGCAAGAGGACAAGTACATTAGAGTGTCTAGTTTGAGAAACAGACGCCTCACAAGTCCTCAACTGGCAGCTTCATTAAATAGTACCCGCAAAACACCAGTCTCAACATCAACAGTGAAGAGTCGACGCCGCGATGCTGGCCTTCTAGGCAGAGTTGCAAAGAAAAAGCCATATCTCAGACTGGCCAATAAAAATAAATATTAAGATGGGCAAAAGAACACATGGAAACTATGTGTTTGATTTATTTGATACCATAACACTGATTCCACTACACTACAGCCATTACCACGATCTCATCCTCCCCATATGGTGTCACCATCCTCCTGTGCTCCATACAGAAAAGCAAGTAATCTGCAGATGAGTCGTTTTCAGCAGCGCCAAACACTGTCAGAGCCACCTATGTGAAGCAAACCACAATAACGATTAGTCACAATAGTGGCGTTTGCGGTTTGCCTTCAAAATAAAAGTCCCGTATTGAAACTGATGCAAACGGATACAAATAGTGTAAAAATGCAATATTTGGAATATATAATGCTTTAAAAGTTTGCAAAGTTGTTATAAACATTTTTTATTAAACTACAATTAGTTCATTTGGCAAAATAGGACAAATCAGTTGAAATTGCACTGTGGATGCATTAGACATCATCATTTCCATACTACTATGAATATTGAACATTCAAATTGCAATGTATATTCTTACATAGGGATCTTGGGTCCGTAAAATGGGGTATAAGCCTAATAATTAACACCCAGAACCGGCACCAGGATCAAATTACATAGGGGGCTGTTTAAATTGTCGGGAAGGCTACAGATTTCACACCAATCACCGCTGCGCTGTATCAGCACAAAGGACAACGCCCTATACACACCAAAGCAATGACATTTTCATAATGAACATAAGCAACAAGTTAGATAGGGTAATTAACATATTACATAAAAACAGCCTACGTGAATGCAGCCGTACACACGGCTGTCCTACCAAAATAGTGCAAACTCAATGCTGAAAGTAATAGCCTAGTTTTTCATGCATGCAAAACAAAAATACTGAATAGCAGTTTGGCTTAGAATACCGACACTGTTACTGCAAATTAATTCATGCGAACAGAACAAAACAGCCGTACCAGTGGAGGTGCCTCAGAAGAGTAAGGGGAGACCATCCTCACTGAATTTCACATAAATAAAAATAGTAAAACATTTAAAAGTTTATCCTTTTTAAATCTTTACTAAATATATTTACATCACCAAATAATTGGTTAAAATCACATTGTTTTGCAATGAGGTCTACTGTAGCCTTAACAGCACTCTGTAGAGAGCACCATGGTGTAGTCGGAGGACAGCTAGCTTCCATCCTCCTCTGGGTACAATGGCTTCAATACAAAACCTAGGAGGATCATGTTTCTCACCCACTTCCATAGACATACACATTAATTTTGGCAACTTCTGGAGGATGTCCTCCAACCTATCAGAGCTCTTACAGCATGAACTGACATTTTGCCCACCCAATCAAAGGATCAGATCATTAAAATACTGAAAGCATAAGCTACAGCAAACCAGCACTGCTGTGCATAAAATGTTGTGAGTAGGTGACTCAAAGAACGAGAAAGAATAGTTGAATAATTAAATGCTTAAAAAATGAAGGAGAAGCAAGAGAGCTATATTTTGTCTTTTTTTTCACTTTCACTTACTGAGCTAGCAAATGTAGCTAGCTAGCTAATTTACCCTACTCAAACACCCAGCTCAAACAAAGGGATGCTTTGTCAGCTAGCTGGCTATGACTATGCAAAACAACACTGGAACTCTTCCAATTCAAGGTAAGCTTTTGTTTTTTCAAATTCATTGCCACCGGGGCCCGCCAGTGTAACTGCTAAACTGCTTGATTAACTTTTACTGACTGTACACTGTAACGTTACTGTGTGATTGTAACGGGTTTACTAACATGATAGTTCTATAAGCTATGTTGACTATGACGTTACTTTAGCAAAAATGGTGACAACGATGTGGGCTGTGTGTAGGGCTTATGATATGGTTTGGCTTGGAAAGGTTTTTTTGGCTGGTCACATACAGCTGATGTGTTGTGCATTGGAGTCCACAAGCGAAGTGAAAAGGTGAGAGGAGGAAAGTGCATAAACGCGAGAAGGAATACAACGTGGAGAACTCCCGAGTGGTGCCGTGGTCTAAGGCACTGCATCACAGTGCTAGCTGTGCCACTAGAGATCCTGGTTGGGGCAGTGCACAATTGTCCCAGCATTGTCTGGGATAGGGGGAGGGTTTGGCCGGCAGGGATGTCCTTGTCCCATTGCACTCTAGTGACTCCTGTGGTGGGCCGGGTGCATATACGCTGACACGGTCGCCAGGTGTACGACGTTTCCTCTGACACATTGGTGTGGCTGGATTCTGGGTTAAGTGGGCATTGTATAAAGAAGCAGTGCTGCTTGGTTGGGTCGTGTTTCGGAGGATGCACGGCTCCCGACCTTCGCCTCTCCCGAGTCGATACGGGAGTTGCAGCGATGAGACAAGACTGTAGCTACCAATTGGATACCATGAAATTGGGGAGAAAAGGGGGTAAAAGTAAAAAATATCTATATATTTTTTTAAATAAAGGAATACAACGTGACTGGTATGAATGTGAACTGTGTTTATGTGTGATCAGGGGTGTATTCATTCCACCGATTCTGTTGTAAAACGTTTTTTAAACAGAAGCCAACACGAACGAAACGGGGATAAACATACCTGGATTTCTCCAAAATAAACTCTCGTTTGGGACTGTTAGACCAATGATTACACCGTAGATCATCAAGATGCAGGCAAGAATTTGCAAGGTGACACCTTAGCCAACTACATTTCAACTCAGTTTTTCACAATTCCTGACATTTAATCCAAGTAAAAATTCCCTATTTTAGGTCACTTGGGATCACCACTTTATTTTAAGAATGTGAAATGTCAGAATAATAGTAGAGAGAATGATTTATTTCAACTCTTATTTCTTTCATCACATTCCTAGTGGGTCAGAAGTTTACATACACTCAATTAGTATTTGGTAGCGTTGCTTTAAATTGTTTAACTTGGGTCAAACGTGTCGGATAGCCTTCCACACGCCTCCCACAATAAATTGGGTTAATTTTGGCCCATTTGTCCTGACAGAGCTGGTGTAACGGAGGCAGGTTTGTAGGCCTCCTTACTAGCACATGCTTTTTCAGTTCAGCCCACAAATTTTCAATTGGATTGAGTTCAGGGCTTTGTGATGGCAACTCCAATACTTTGACTTTCTTGTCCTTGCCATTTTTCCACAACTTTGAAAGTATGCTTGGGGTCATTGTCCATTTGGAAGACCCATTTGCAACCAAGCTTTAACTTCCTGACTTGAGATGTTGCTTCAACATATCCACATAATTTTCCATCCTCCTGATGTCATCTATTTTGTGAAGTGCACCAGTATCTGAGCTGTGCATATTGTTCACCAGCGTATCTGCCCACTCATTGGCTAGAATGGTCACACTTGATCTCGCCTCTTCTTCTCCCACCTGCCTTCCATCCTTGAGATCATACCTTAACCTAATTATTGTAGCATGCTACTTTAATTCTCCTAACCTGCTGAGCAAGTTCTCCTAACTTGCTATGAGTCACTTCGAATTGTAGCTGTATACCAAAGATTGTGGATAAATGAAGATAGTTCACTCAGGCTGTTTTACAGTACGTTGCAAAAAAGAATAATAGTTTGCGGAATACTTAACTGGGGGTGTCTCCTATAGACACCAATGCAATAGCAGCTGGATCTAGTCTACTTACTTAGTTCATTGACTTTCACTGAACCAGAAACAGTGAGTGGGGTGTCTCGCTTCCTCGTTAGTCTCTGTGTAAAGTTCCACTTAGTCAAAACGGGAAACTCTTTTCACACCACTTTGATACCAAGACTTATGCAGTTTAGGAGAATTAACACAGCAGGTTTAGAGACTGAGGTTAAGGTTAGGAAAAGGGTTAGGGTTAGAGAAAAATGCTCTCCTAACCTGCTTCAAAAATATCTTTAAATCGAATTGGCTTGCTAACGATTCTGGGCACCTGTGTACCTATACACCACTTGATCGGTGACCTACAGTGGCAAGAAAAAGTATGTGAACCCTTTGGTACCCCTGTATTTCTGCATAAATTGGTCATAAAATTGTATCTGAACTTCATCTAGGTCACAACAATAGACAAACACAGTCTGCTTAAACTTATAACACAACCAATTATGCGTTTTCATGTCTTTATTGAACACACCGTGTAAACATTCACAGTGCAGGATGAGAAAAGTATGTGAACCCTTGGATTTAATAACTGGTCGACCCTCGTTTGGCAGCAATAACCTCAACCAAACGTTTTCTGTACTTGCGGATTAGACCTGCACAATGATCAGGAGGAATTTTGGACCATTCCTCTCTACAAAACTGTTTCAGTTCAGCAATATTATTGGGATGTCTGGTATGAACTGCTCTCTTGAGGTCATGCCACAGCATCTCAATCAGGTTGAGGTCAGGACTCTGACTGGGCCACTCCAGAAGATGTATTGATTTACTTCTGTGTTTTGGGACATTGTCCTGTTGCATCACCCAACTTCTGTTGAGCTTCAATTGGCAGACAGATAGCCTAACATTCTCCTGCAAAATGTCTTGATAAACTTGGGAATTCATTTTTACGTCGATAACAGCAAGCTGTCCAGGCCCTGAAGCAGCAAAGCATCCCCAAACCATGATGCTCCCTCCACCATACTTTACAGTTGGGATGAGATTTTGATGTTGGTGAGCTGTGCTTTTTTTTCTCCACACATAGTGTTGTGTGTTCCTTCCAAACAACTTAACTATAGTTTAATCTGTCCACAGAATATTTTGCCAGCAGCGCTGTGGAACATCCAGGTGCACTTTTGTAAACTTCAGATGTGCAGCAATTTTTTTGGGGGGATGGCAGTGGCTTCTTCTGTGGTGTCCTGTATCGTAGACTCGTCAACAGAGATGTTAGCATATTCCAGAGATTTTTGTAGATCTTTAGCTGACACTCTAGGATTCTTCTTAACCTCATTGGACATTCTGCACTGTTCTCTTGCAGTCATCATTGCAGGACAGCCACTCCTAGGGAGAGTAGCAACAGTGCTGAACTTTGTTCATTTACAGACAATTTGTCTTACCATCGACTTATGAACATCAAGGTTTTTAGAGATACTTTTGCAACCCTTTCCAGCTTCATGCAAGTCAACAATTCTTAATCTTAGGTCTGCTGAGATTTATTTTGTTTGAGGCATGGTTCACATCAGGCAATGCTTCTTGTGAATAGCAAATTCAAATTTTCTGAGTGTTTTTTATAGGGCAAGGCAGCTCTAACCAACATCTCCAATCTCGTCTCATTGATTGGACTCCAGGTTAGCTGACTCCTGACTCCAATTAGCTTTTGGAGAAGTCATTAGCCTAGGGGTTCACATACTTTTTCCAACCTATGTTTAAATGATGTATTCAATATAGACAAGAACAATACAATCATTTGTGTGTTATTAGTTTTAAGCACAATATGTTGGTCTATTGTTGTGACTTAGATGAGGATCAGCTCATGTTCGATGAACAATTTATGCAGAAATCGAGGTAGTTCCACGGGGTGCACATACTTTTTCTTGCCACTGTATAAGAAAAGATTGTGTATTATATAGTCGCGTGACTGCTGTAACAATGGAAATAGGCCTACATGTCCTCAAAGATGGGAGGCAGGCGGGACCAGGCAATACCAGGAGGACCATTCTAGCTAGTGCGAGGGCAGATACACGTGAACAACATGCACGACTCCAATATAACCGTTTTTTTTCTAAAGTTGCCATGTGTGTCCAATTATATTAGTACAATTATATCAGTGCATTCACAATAACAACCTAACCCTTACGAATCTTCTATTCGATCAAATAATCCTCACGTAGCAAATTAGGAATTACATTTTCTGTTGACCAAATTCAACACTCTCTCATTGAGCTCCATATAAAAATGCCAGATTTTGGGCCGAGTAAACCCTCTCGCTTCACCTCTTCCTTCCTCTCAGCTATATGTAATCCTATACTGTAACTCACTCTCTCCATGGGTCACTGATATGGACATTGATGCTTTATTGTGAAAAATATCTTCCACGCTTTAGGTATGGATGGAATTAATCCAAAACAATGTAGAGAAACCTCAATACACTTCAGCATGAACTATTAGTCCCCTTTGCTCTTTCCTCAACGCCCTCCCACAGTCCTACCATGTTAAATGCATTTCTACTTTAAATTTAATTTGATGTCAGCCTCCACTTATCAGTTTTCGCTTACGTTATGATAGGGATTGAAACTGTATGAATTCACTTTTTTTACTGAGTGTAATTTACCATAATGAAGTACACCAGAATTATTATATTACAAGTCATTTACATGATGAATTCGAAAAGTATTTAGGAGGATATTCCACATTAGATTAACCCATGTGACATTCTAGCACGTCTGTTTACAGTTCCACACTCTGTTTACAGTGTACCATCTGCTGTTAACTTTCATGCACAGACACTTTGAAGGTCTGGGCCCAGTTTTTCTAAAGTTGTCTAGGATGAAATGCACAGAAATAGAACGAATAGAACGAGAGTCCCCATTCAAGACCATGATTCATCCATTCTATATGTTCTATTTCTATGCATTTAATCCTATCCGATAGGCGAAATCCAGACAGATTGCTTTTGAAAAACTGGACCCTGATGAGAATTCAGAGGTTATTTCCTATAACCTCTTAGACCCTGAATGTTGAATAGGCTGTTTTGGGAGAAATTGAGTGATAGCGGTTTTTCCCCATTAAGTTCTTGAATGTAAATGTTAATCCTTATAGAATAGGCTTAAACTGATTTAAGCAACAGCAGGAAGGTGATGAGGTGGTGTGGTGACCTTTCTGTCAAACTTTAACAAACCTTCCCATTTACATATTCATTTTTTCCTCTTGGCTGATGTTACTTGACAAAATGATGTGCGATCACAGTGTTGCAGTAATACATAACGTTCTATTACTACAGTGTTGTCACAAGATGAATAACAATGTCACTACCACACGGGTATACGGGGTAAATGAATGTAAAGTGCTACCTCAAATTCATTGTTTGAATCACACGTACGATTGATAAACAGACGAGAAGCTATGAGTGGAAGAGACCTACATGGCTTTACAACCGGCAACCGATCAAAACATTTAGGTAAGTCAGCTCAGCTCCAATCTGAACCAATGCTGACTGCTCTTTCCTCGAGACTCTGCCAGGACCTTTATGTCTGCGTTGTCAGGAGCAGCAGCATGGCTTGTGTTTATTCACCTGTCTCATGGAGTCCCAGCTGAACGAGGTCAGGACCAGCCTGTCTGACATGGCCAGTTTGTTTCCTCCCTCCCTCCTTCCTGCTCCCTATAGGATATATCTCATCGCGACCCGTGCGTCCCAAATGGCACCCCGTTCCCTAAGTAGTGGCCAAAAAGTAGTGCACTGCACGGGGAATAAGAGGCCATTTGGGATGCAGTTGAAGACAGAGGTTGTGCCGTTTCTGTCTCACTTCCTTCCTCTTCTGTCGTCAGCATAAATAACACCTGACCTAAGAATTCACCGTTGATTGAGTGATCGATAGTTAATGCACTTTTCACATGCTCAATGCTTACTAGAACACAGCTCTATCTTGTAGTTTGATGCTTCCTTTCATTGATATAGAGAAACTGACTCTACTGGTGAAGGATGGCATTGGAAACTCAGTATAAACCGGCTGAACATGAGAAACTACAAGCCATAGTTGATGCCAACTGGAGTCTGCACACATCGCTCAGAAGGTAGATATTGTTGATATTTGATTTGCTCTGAGACACTTTGTGAATACAAGCCCATAACAGAAGCAAAGGGCTGAAGAATGTATAAAGTAAAATGTTTAATTTGGTACAATACATATTTTGTTATTCCATAGTACAGTATGCTCTTGAACATCCTTAGGTGCAAGCTACCTCATTCATTGCAATAAATCAGCTTTTCTTTTAGGCAACATACTGATTCTGTGCGTCCAACTTTCAGTATGGAGACAGTTGATGGGTGACAGATCTGTTGACATCATGAGAAGGTGGAAGACTGGACAGTGCTGCATGTATGCCATGTATGATATCTGCAACATCATTTACACCTGAGACCATATTTATATGGAGTTGGTGTTCTTTCTCAAATGAACAACCATGGGCTCTTTCTGAATCATATTTCAGTTTTACGGTGCTAGAAACAGAGTCATTCAGAGTTTAAAGATCATGGGCATTAACGAAACACACACACACTAGCTCCCATGCGCACACACACACACACACACACACACACACACACGCACGCACACACACACACACACACACACACACACACACACACACACACACACACACACACACACACACACACACACACACACACACACACACACACACACACACACACACACACACACACACACACACACACACACACGCGCGCGCACACACACGATCTCCAATGATACGGAGGAGCGGATTTACTATAAAACAACAGACCTTTACTTAACCTACTGTAAATGGGCTCTCCAAAAAAATATAAGATTTAAGAAGAATATCAACATCAAATTTGAATATTCATGAGTCTGCAGGAGGATCAACCACAAAGCTGTTTGAAGTTCCCAATCTTTTTGCATCCTAGCACTGTGAGAAGTTAACCCTAGGGGGCATGAGGATTATGCTTGTAGACCTGCAGTGTTTTAATTGGTAAACTGTGGCAGCAGCTTTTGTTGTTGTTGTTGTGTCTCATTACGGTTGCCCATGGCTCCTTCCAAATCAGCTCTCTGCGTGGACCAGATAAGGCAACCAGTGTTTGCATACGACCGCCATGCTGAAAGGCAGGCTTTCTGTTGTGGATTTCCCAGTGGTGGTCGAGGGGAGTCATCGCAGGATGTGATCAGATGATTGACTTTCAGAGAGTGGGAGTGTCCTGGATACTAAGGCCTTACATCTTTGAAGGAGAGATCCTGACAAGATCCCTAGGTCAACACATGGTAAAGGGAGAATTCACAGCCTACTTTTAACAGCTGGGGTTTTGAGCAGGGTAATCGAGAGCTGTGGTTTGCCTGTGCTTGTAGGTGTGTGGTTTAATCTCATGTAACCAATATGTTTTCTTTGTAGTTTCACATGTTTTGCAGCATGTTAACATCAAACCTAATTTTCCCCCTTACAGTCTTTGTCACGTCCTGATCATAAAGAGTCCTTATTTTCTATGGTAGAGTAGGTCAGGGCGTGACTGGGGGGTTAGTCTAGTTTATTATTTATATGTGGGGTTCTAGGTTTGTTTTTCTATGTTGATGTTTGTGTATGATTCCCAATTAGAGGCAGCTGGTAATCGTTGTCTCTAATTGGGGATCATATTTAAGTAGCTGTTTTTCTCACCTGTGTTTATAGGATATTGTTTAGAGTTATTGCACGTAGCATCACTGTAGTCACGGATCATTGTTAGAGTATTGTTTATTTGTTTTTGTCTTTGCTAAGTTTCACTTTCTAATAAATAATGTGGAACTCAACATCCGCTGTGCCGTTTCTCCGTTTCTGACAGTCTTAGAAAAAAGGTTTCTTCGGCTGTCCCCATAGGAAAACCTTTTTTTGGTTCCAGGTAGAACCCTCTGTAGAAAGGGTTGTACATGGACCCAAAAGGGTTATTCAAATGGTTCTCCTATGGGGACACCCGAAGAGCCTGTTAAGTTTCTAGATTTGTATTTATTTATTTTTTCACCATTTTTCCTTAAGACTGTACACATGGAACAAAACTAAGGGCACATTCACTGCGGTAGAGGACAGTATAAAGGGCTGCACCGAGAGAGCATTTACATAATGGAAAAGGCAAATAAATGACAGGAGATTAAGATACTCACCCCCCCTTCTGTTCCCACCAGAAACATGCCTTATGCATGTTCCCCCTGAATATTTTAATTGACCAATGTGTTTTCCTTTCAAGTGTTCAACGGTGATAATGTTTCACATGAATTCCTGCAGATTATGAGCCTTTCAAAGTAAATATTTCAAAGGCAAAACCCCACACACACTGAATGAACGTCTGAATAAAGACCATTTTCCCCATGAAGCATAACAAGGAAAAAATTGACCAATCTCTCATTCTGTATTGCTCAGTAAGCTAGGAACATAGAGCACTAAGGAGAGTACTCCTTTTTGGCCATGTTTATACCATGTATTTCTCATAATGCACACATGACTGTAAGTCGCTTTGGATCCCAAATGGCACCAAATCCCCTACATAAGTGCACTACTTTTACCCATAGGTCCTGGTCAAAAGAACATAAAGTGAATTTAGGCTGCGACTTTTGGGATGCGGACGTAATCTTCCATGATTGCCGTCTATGCCTTGGCCATGATTGGTCATAATGAGATCAGTGATTACAAGCTAATGCTACCATAATGTGATCATGTTATCATAAACTTGTGAGAGGATTTATAATGACCACAGTGTGTGGAACACAGTAGCTGTTGGCTGATTTAAGAGCTGCCGTTCAGGTGAGGAGGGCTCTCCATGCAGCCAAGGAGCCCAAACAGGTGTGGAGCAGAGAGAACAGAAGACTAGCCAATGCAGGATAAGAAACTCCTCCCAGCACACATTACCAGGAACCACTACACCATATACTGTATTGTAGTCTGTAGCCTACTACCCACCCTACTCATCCACATTCAGTTCTGGCAAGCACTGCTCGAAACTAAAATAAGCCCCAGTAAAATGAGAGATGGGTGATTTGAAATGGCTTTCCGTGACCAAAGAAGACAGAAAGAAAGAGAAAGAAAGAAAGAAAGAAAGAAAGAAAGAAAGAAAGAAAGAAAGAAAGAAAGAGGGAAAGAGGGAATGGGTAGCTCAGTGGAGGGTGCTAGCTAGCTAGCTTCTGTGGCGTTGTAAAATGAACTCTCCCTGGTATGATGATGAGGCAGAAGCAGAGGAAGCACTGGGCTGCCGCGGCCCGCTGGTGTCATGCGCTGGTGTCATGCATTGTGAAGTGAGAAGGGCAGAGCTAGCTCTGGGGTGTAGGCTGTTCTCGGGGTAATGACTGTGTCGGTGCAATCCAAGGTTAATGGTGTACACAAGCGTGGGTTTCTGTAATGAGCCTTCTCTGAAGACAGACACACAGATTGACCGACCGCACCACGGCAACCACACATAGCCACTGAATTCATTAGCGTGAAGGTGATATAAGAGAAGGGAGAAAAAGTTTGTTTCTATAGTTACAATCCCATTATATTTTAGCTGGGACTAATGGATGAGCATGTTCGGCACACTGTGATGATGTGTCCCAAATGGCAACCTTTTCCCTATGGGTCCTGGTCAAAAGTAGTGCACTACATAGGGAATAGGTTGCCATTTGAGAAGCAGTCTGTGTTCAGTAGTGCTTGGTACAGTGTGCTGTATGCTTAATGGAATTCCCTTTGCTCTCCTTCCATGCAGCAGGGAAAAGGCTGAAGCTGAGCTGAAAGGATGTCTGGGAGCAAATGGTCAGTAGAACAGACATGGTCATCCGCTCTGAGCTACTGGACCACGGTACCCCTCTCATTTCTGAGTGTGTAGATACTGTTCCAGTCCCTATTGAGTGAGACAATACCATACTGTGTGTGTACGTGTGTGTGTGTGTGTGTGTCTGTGCACAAACTCATGCCTATGTGTGTGGGTGTCTCATTAGAGCTGTTTCTGGAGAGTGAGCGGGAGGCGTTCAGGTGTACCACGGTGGAGCCCATCTGGCAGCTGACGGAGGACTTGCAGTACAGACTGAGTGAAGTCCAACACCAGCAACACCACCAGCCTCCTCAGCCGGCAGACTGAGAGCAGGTACTCCAGCAGGTAGGTAACGACACGGCGCGTCCCAAACGGCACCCCTTTCCCCCAGTGTAGTGCACTACATTTGACCAGGGCTCTGGGGATAGGGTGCCATTTGGGATGTGTCCAATGACCTAAGAGAGGAGCGCTGTGCCCACTGTTTCAGAAAGCTGCAGAGGAACTTACTTTCCTCCATATGAAAGTGGAGCCCTTGACTTTGTTTGTGAAAACTATGGTTCTGTTTTTTAATTCCAGACAATATACTGCGATGAATCTTAAGGCATTCAATCTCTACAGGTATCAAAATAATAGACTGTACTTTGCAGATCCTACCTAGATCCTACCAAAAGTCCTTTGGTTGCCCACAATAGAGCATTCATTCCCCGTGAATCTGATGTTTGTCAGAACTCCTCGCTACGTAAGTCACCTTTAGTTAATTCTCCTTTTGACTCCTGGAGGCTTTTTCATTCTCAGGGAGCGAATGGTGGGATTAAGAGAAGGCAGGAGAAGGGATGTCTTTGAAAGTGGGCCATATAGGGGGATGAATCCACTGCCAGCCATTTTGTCTGCTTGCCTGCCTGCCCCTGTGTGAGTGAGTCAGTCTCTGGCGTACCTCCATCCCCCACTCATCTTCTCTTTCATCCAGCCCCTGCTGTCCCCCCCACTCAGTCCTGCCCACCTGAGAGCCTCACCATAATGGAGCTACTGCCTCCTCTCCTCTCTCTAGCCGCCTGCATGCTTCTTGCACTAAGTGACCCACCATGCTGAATACCATTCCCTTAAAACTATTAATTACGATTCCATACTTGTTTGTGCATCAGAGGAATTTGTTTGGAGGGAAGGTTTGAGAAGTTGTCAGGCTTGAAAACAGTGGTTACATCTCAAATGGCACCTATTCCCTATAGTGCACTACTTTTGACAAGGACCCATAGGGCTCTAGTCAAAAGTAGTGCACTGTACAGGGAATAGGGTGCCATTTGGGAGGCAATCTGTGAGTCCCTAATGGCCTGTCTGAGACGTACTGCACTGCATTACGGCTTTAGAAGGTGAGCAAAATGTCCTCACCAACACTCTCTTCTATACATTTACAGTGGTTTGCAAAAGTATTCACACCCTTGGCATTATTCCTATTTTGTTGCCTTGAAACCTTGAATTAAAAGTCATTTTTTTTGGCAGTTTGTATAATTTGATTTACACAACATGCCTACCCCTTTGAAGATGCAAAATATTTTTTATTGTGAAACAAACAAGAAATAAGACAAAAAAAAACTGAAAACTTGAGCGTGCATAACTATTCACTCCCTCAAAGTCAATACTTTGTAGAGCCACCTTTTGCAGCAATTACAGCTGCCTGTCTCTTGGGGTATGTCTCTATAAGCTTGGCACATCTAGCCACTGGGATTTTTGCCCATTCCTCAAGGCAAAACTGCTCCAGCTCCTTCAAGTTGGATGGGTTCCGTTGGTGTACAGAAAACTTTAAGTCATACCACAGATTCTCAATTGGATTGAGGTCTGGGCTTTGATGTTTCCCCTTAAACCACTCAAGTGTTGCTTTAGCAGTATGCTTAGGGTCATTGTCCTGCTGGGAGTTGAACCTCCGACCCAGTCTCAAATTTCTGGAAGACTGAAACAGGTTTCCCTCAAGAATTTCCCTGTATTTAGCGCCATCCATCATTCTTTCAATTCTGACCAGTTTCCCAGTCCCTGCCGATGAAAAACATCCCCACCACGATGCTTGGTGTTCTCAGGGTAATGAGAGGTGTTGGGTTTGCGCCAGACATGGCATTTTCCTTGATGGCCAAAAAGCTCAATTTTAGTCTCATCTTACCAAAGTACCTTCATTCATATGTTTGGGGAGTCTCCCACACGCCTTTTGGCGAACACCAAACATGTTTGCTTATTTTTTTCTGGACACTCTTCCATAATGCCCAACTTTGTGAAGTGTACGGCTTAAAGTGGTCCTATGGACAGATACTCCAATCTCTGTTGTGGAGCTTTGCAGCTCCTTCAGGGTTATCTTTGGCCTCTTTGTTGCCTCTCTGATTAATGCCCTCTTTCCCTGGTCTGTGAGTTTTGGTGGGCGGCCCTCTCTTGGCAGGTTTGTTGTGGTGCCATATTCTTTCCATTTTTAATAATGGATTTAATGATGCTCCTTGGGATGTTCAAAGTTTCAGATATTTTTTTTATTACCCAAACCTGATATGTACTTCTCCACAATGTTGTCCCTGACCTGTTTGTAGAGCTCCTTGGTCATCATAGTGCCACTTGCTTGGTGATGCCCCTTGCTTAGTGCTGTTGCAGGCTCTGGGGCCTTTCAGAACAGGTGTATATATCCTGAGATCATGTGACAGATCATGTGACAATTAGAGTGCACACAGGTGGACTTTATTTAACTAATTATGTGACTTCTGAAGGTAATTGTGTGCACCAGATCTTATTTAGGGGCTTCATAGCAAAAGATGTGAATACATATGCACACACCACTTTTCTGGTTTTTATTTAGTAGACTTTTTGAATCAAGTAATTTTTTTCATTTCACTTCACCAATTTGGACTATTTTGTGTCTGTCCATTGCATGAAATCCAAATAAAAATGCATTTAAATTACAGGTTGTAACAGAACAAAAACGGCAAGGGGGATGAATACTTTTGCAAGTCACTGTAGGTTGAATGGTTAAGCCTGCATTTCCTCACTGTTCCTGTATGTTTTTACTGGGAACGTGTAGCAGGAAGGACAATCTAATTTGTGATCTAAGTATGTACAGTTTCACAATAGACTGCTTCCTGAGCTTCCTCCCTCTGAGTGGCATCAAAAATCGAACCTGTTAGAAACAGAAAGAGGGATTGACTACCGATAACATGCCGTCAGTGAATTGCTATGATTATAGGATTCACTCGATTTGTCCACCAAGTAGAAAATTAAGAAAAACTACAGGGGGAAGGGAAATATTCCATTTCGGTGGGTTCTGTACTCCAACAGAGAAATACATTTCCATTTCCTCTCACTAAATGTAATCAGATACAGAGCTCTCTATACCATGATGGATATCAGAGAAGGATGGCACACTGTTAATTCCCGGATGTAGAGGGAAGCGAACTGAATTAGTAATTCCTTGAAACTGAGTTTGTGTTCAACAATTCATTCTGTTAGAGCCTGTGAGGTCTGTAACGTCTGAAGATATTCAAGACACACTCACAGGTCAACTTTGTGAAGGACCAGCAGGAAGACATCACTGAAAAAAACTTTGCAAAGTGTATCTGGCCATAGAGGAAAACACCTTGTTTCTGGGAGTGAAGGTACGTAGGTCACTCACCATTAGGGTTGCATAGTTCTATCTCTCACCATTAGGGTTGCATAGTTCTATCTCTCACCATTAGGGTTGCATAGTTCTATCTCTCACCATTAGGGTTGCATAGTTCTATCTCTCACCATTAGGGTTGCATAGTTCTATCTCTCACCATGCTGTTTGATTGTGTTGCCAATGAGTCTTTTATGTCTTTCAAAAGGCATAACCACATAATCCTTCCAGGACTGTCCAACCAAAATTGCCGACTCTCTGGCTGAGGTAGACCAGGTTCCAGAGGAGGTTTTGTATTCAGAGTGCCCCTACCCTGAACTGACAGCCTCCTTAATCCAGAGTTCTAATCCCTGTCTGAGATGTACCAGTCCAGACTGCAAAGTATACAGAACTGCCTGGACTGGATAGTTAAAACCACTGACTGATCACAACTACGGTGGTCTTTGCTTGAAGGCTGTAGCTCCTCTTGAGCGGATACAGTGGGCGACGGGGTGATTGAGAGTCCACCATTTTGAATTGATATCTTGCTCAAAATGAATCAAAGCAAAACTCTGTTTTTTATGCAGAGAGATCCTGCCGTATGACAAGACAATAGAGTGTGGATGTTGATAAAAGATAAGAGAGTCAGCTTGGTACATAGAGCATATGTAGATTCTAGACTCTAGAGAATAGCATATCGGGTGATTTCTCTCCCCCCTACAGCATGCAATGTGTGTAGAGCATATAAGTGCATTATTTTACTCTCCTCAGGGAGGCGGGCCGTTGAACAAGTTGAGTCTAACACACAGAGGGGTTGATTACTAATCTACTAATACCTTGATATTAATTTCCATTGTTGCTAAACACAGTTACACACACACACACACACACACACACACACACACACACACACACACACACACACACACACACACACACACACACACACACACACACACACACACACACACACACACACACACACACACACACACACACACACACACACACACACACACAAAAGAAAGTCTCAGATCTTCATCACACAGACAGATGTTCTTTGGTGGAAATGTAATGTTGCCAGGAATGAGACATTAAGAGTGGTTGTCATTGTACAGAAGTTCTCAGCACGTGTTTTGTTGTGTCTGCAGCGGGTATCCAGACATGTTTCTCTCTGCTCTCTGTCCAAACTGTTCCAGGTTTTGTGGCTGGTTGGCAGATGACCAGGTCCAGATGACCTGCACAACCACAGAGCCCTGTACATGGACATGCTGCCATGACTGTTCTCCCACAGGTTCAGACAGGAGCTGGTCATTGTACACCAGTAACCACTCTTGATTTTCTATTGATGCGTCCCAAATGGCACCCTTTGGGCCCTGGTCTAAAGTATACTCTATATACACTGAGTGTACAATACATTAAGAACCTGCTCTTTCCATGACATAGACTGACCAGGTGAATCCAGGTGAAAGCTATGATCCCTTATTGATGTCACTTGTTAAATCCACGCCAATCAGTGTAGATGAAGGGGAGGAGACGGGTTAAAGAAGGATATTTAAGCCTCAAGACAATTGAGACATGTGTTGTGTATGTGTGCCATTCAGAGGGTGAATGGGCAAGACAAAAGATTGAAGTGCCTTTGAACAGGGTATGGTAGTAGGTGCCAGGTGTACCGATTTGGTTCAAAAACTGCAACGCTACTGGGTTTTTCACGCTCAACAGTGTGTATCAAGATACTTATTTTCCACCATAATTTGCTAATAAATTCATTAAAAATCCTACAATGTGATTTTCTGGATTTCTTTTTCATTTTGTCTGTCATAGTTGAAGTGTACCTATGATGAAAATTACAGGCCTCTCTCATCTTTATAAGTTGGAGAACTTGCACAATTGGTGGCTGACTAAATACTTTTTTGCCCCACTGTACCCTGAGGCTGCATTTATTGTGGCTGGAGATTTTAACAAAGCTAATCTGAAAACAAGGCTCCCTGAATTTTATCAGCATATTGAATGCGCAACCAGGGCTAGCAGCATTCTGGATCATTGCTTCTCTAACTTCCGCGACGCATACCAAACCCTCCCTTGCCCTCCTTTCGGCAAATCTGACCACAACTCCATTTTGTTGCTCCCAGCCTATAGACAGAAACTAAAACAGGAAACGCCAGTTTTCAGGTCTTTTCAACGCTGGTCTGACCAATCGGATTCCACACTTCAAGATTGCTTCAATCACGTGGACTGGGATATGTTCCGGATAGCCTCAGACAACAACATTGATGTATACACTGATTCGGTGAGCGAGTTTATTAGCAAGTGCATCGGTGATGTTGTACACATGGTGACTATTAAAACCTTCCTCAACCAGAAACCGTGGATTGATGGCAGCATTTGCGCAAAACTGAAAGCGCGAACCACTGCTTTTAATCATGGCAAGGCGACCGAAAACATTACCGAATACAAACAGTGTTGCTATTCCCTCCGCAAGGCAATCAAACTAGCAAAGCCTCAGTATAGAGACAAAGTAGAGTCGTAATTCAATGGCTCAGACACAAGACGTATGTGGCAGGAGCAACAGTCAATCACGGATTACAAAAAGACAACCAGCCTCATCGCGGACACCGACGTCTTGCTCCCAGACATACTAAACAACTTCTTTGTTCGCTTTGAGAACAATACAGAACCTGTGGGCTCTCCTTCACCGCGACCAACATGAGTAAAACATTTCAACGTGTTAACCCTCGCAAGGCTGCCGGCCCAGACAGCATCCCTAGCCGCGTCCTCAGAGCATGCGCAGAACCGGTGGCTGACATTTTCAATCAAACCCTATCCCAGTCTGCTGTTCCTGTTCCCAAGAAAGCTAAAGTAACTGAGGTAAATGACTGTCGCCCCGTAACACTCACTTCCATAATCATGAAGTGCTTTGAGAAACTAGTCAAGGGTCATATCACCTCCACCCTACCTGACACCCTAGACCCACTCTAATTTGCTTACCGCCCCAATAGGTCCACTGACGACGCAATCGCAACATAACCCATCTGGCCAAGAGGAATACCTATGTATGTTCATCGACTACAGTTCATCATTTAACACCATAGTACCCTCCAAACTCACAATTAAGTTCGAGACCCTGGGTCTCGACCTCGCCCTGCGCAACTGGGTCCTGGACTTTCTGACAGGCCGCCCCCAGGTGGTGAGGGTAGGAAACAACATTTCCACCCCGCTGATCCTCAACATTGGGGCCCCACAAGGGTGCGTTCTCAGCCCTCTCCTGTACTCCCTGTTCAACCATGACCGTGTGGCCATGCACGCCTCCAACTCAATCATCAAGTTTGCAGAAGACACTACAGTGGTAGGCTTGATTACCAACAACGACGAGACGGCCTACAGGGAGGAGGTGAGGGCCCTCGGAGTGTGGTGTCAGGAAAATAACTGCAGGAAACAGCAGAGGGAGCACCCCCCTATCCATATCGACGGGACAGTAGAGGAGAAGGTGGAAAGTTTAAGTTCCTCTGCGTACACATCACAGACAAACTGAAATGGTCCACCCACACAGACATTGTGGTGAAGAAGGTTGAACAGCGCCTCTTCAACCTCAGGAGGCTGAAGAAATTTGGCTTGTCACCGAAAACACTCACAAACTTTTACTGATGCACAATGAAGAGCATCCTGTCGGGCTGTATCACCGCCAGGTACGGCAACTGCTCCGCCCACAACCGTAAGGCCCTCCAGAGGGTAGTGAGGTCTGCACAACGCATCACCGGGGGCAAACTACCTGCCCTCCAGGACACCTACAGCACCCGATGTCACAGGAAGGCCAAAAAGATCATCAAAGACAACAACCACCCGAGCCACTACCTGTTCACCCCGCTATCATCCAGAAGGCGAGGTCAATACAGGTGCATCAAAGCTGGGACCGAGAGACTGAAAAGCAGCTTCTATCTCAAGGCCATCAGACTGTTGAACAGCCATCACTAACATTGAGTGGCTGCTGCCAACATACTGACTCAAAGCTCTAGCCACTTTAATAATGAAAAATTGGATGTAATAAATGTATCACTAGTCATTTTAAACAATGCCACTTTATATAATGTTTACATACCCTACATTACTCATATCATATGTATATACTGTATTCTATACCATCTACTGCATCTTGCCTATGCCGCACGGCAATCGCTCGTCCATATATTTATATGTACAGTACATATTCTTATTCATTCCTTTACACGTGTGTGCATAAGGTAGTTGTTGTGAAATTGTCAGATTACTTGTTAGATATTACTGTACTGTCGGAACTAGAAGTACAAGCATTTCGCTACACTCGCAATAACTGCTAACCATGTGTATGTGACCAATACAATTTGATTTGATTTGAATAGGGTGCCACTTAGGACGCGGTCCAGCAAAGTGATTTGTCATCACACCCCTGTACATGCACACATACCAAGGGCACACCCAGTGCACACAGCACATTGGGAAAAAACTCACACACCTCATAAGGAAACTCTGGCTGGTATTCAATCAAATGCACTCAAATCAAATGCAATCAAAATCCACTATCTACAATTGACTGAATATCAACCTCTTTCGGCCTATCTACACACATCTTCTTCCAGAGCTCTAAGCCTCTCTGTCTCTACTCTCCATCTCCCTGGTCAGTGAATTATGTGCTTGGCAGGCTGCAGGATACGCCGTGTCACCCTATTTGGACACATCTCAGCCCTCCCTCACACTATTGCCTCCGCTCCCCCGTCTCCATGACAACCGCCAGGGAGCTCCTCTCCTCTCCCTCCTCTCCCAGACCTGTCCTCATATCTGTTCCAGCTGGATGCTACACTTAGGGCCACATTCAGCCTCAAGTGGCTGTGATGAGATAGATCTAGCCCTTTCCTCCTGCGCTCTCCCTTTCTCCTCTTCCAACTCGACACAAACAGAGCCAGAGTCAATGGAGCGCAGACTGCGCCGAGTACGGCTATTAGTCACAATTAGGTTGGCTCAATTCTTATTGGTAATCAGTCCCTTGAGCAAAATTGCAAACCTCATTGTTGTGAAGTTTGGTACGAAAAAGGCAGTCTTCTTTCCTCAAGCAAAGTTTGCGTTGCCAAACTCTCACTTTGATCTCAAATTGATGTCCCATAGTCAAACGTATTCCTCAAAGTTGAAAATGAAAAACAAGAACAACAGACAGTATATCTCAGTTATTTCAACATAGCTTTATTCTCGAAATACACAGACCATGAAGGGTAGAAACATGCTTTTACTCTCACAATACACACAAACAGTGAATGGTGCAAACAGTTTTATTCACATAACACACAGTGATAATAGAAATGTGTGTTCCTCATACTCCATTAGACACAAAATGAATCACGTCCATTTTTTACTGCATCGCAGCTGTGTCGTTGCCACATTTTCCCTGTGTGTTTGTTATTGGAAAACATAATTCCCTGAGCTCATCCATAGACATATGTGGTCATTGTAAAGCCTAATTGTGAACATGAGGATTAGAGAAGTCATGTAACCAAAACGACTTACTACTTAGCTTTTGGCTACAGTTCGCTAGTTGAAAATCAGAGTGGAAGATGGTTGTCATTGTACCAGGGTTAACAGGGCTTCGTTCAACCACTCTCCCGTTCCGTCTGCATTAATAACTTTGGGGAGTTTTTTTGGGGGATGATTGTAAGCTAATTGTCCATCATCTGCAGTTCATTCACAATTTGAGGAGAGTGTAAGGGAGTGTTGTTTGATCAAACCAGAGCAGTAGGAGATCAATGGAACAGTCAAAGAGGATGTTCTGTCCCAACAGCCCCAGTCAAAGCTTTAATATTATTACCTGTTTTGTACTGTTGTGTTTCCTCTGTAGAAACACTTTACCGGAGGTGTGGTTGTTTCTATCAAATACGTTTCAACCTTGGATCTGGTTTTGCACTTTCTTCTGAATGAATCGGCTATCTGGACACTTAGACAGTGCACTTATGTTCAATTCTAACAAGCACTTCTACCTTTGACCTCTATTCAAGTTGCACTTTCCGGCCACTGTCCCTGTCCCCGCCAATGGACACGCAGAGGCACTTTGATGTCAGAGGCGCCATGCCCATAATGGACCATGTTGCTGTTACTCTGTTAATACTACTGGCCACCTAGCAATTTTATGAAGTAGGCTTTAGCTAGCCCAGATTGGTTCCCAGTCTCCCGACCTCATAACGAGATACAAAGAAGCCATTTCGGGATATCAATCAAGTTAGAGGAGCTTGTCTAACTATCTTAGCTGACATGCCTGCTGGCAAGGTTGGTAGACTCAAGAAAAATCGAGAAAAAGCTAAATGTACTGAATAAGAATTCCTTTCAGTCTTTCAACCAGATTTCACTCAGTCCTCAGAGTTCTGATTGACTAAAAGGTTTATACTGGGAATATCCTATTCAATGTGTCTGTAGCAAAGCGAGGAAATCTGTTGGTATCAGACAGATTAGTGGTTTGGTTCATCAGGCTTGCTTCCTAACTCTATACTGTAGTTTAATTTAGCCATAACTAATTTACTGTAATATTGTCTGGGCCAGTTCATATGCCTCCTACCTACTCAAATGACTCATCATACAAAATACATTTACAAGACTAGCCACCTAATTATCTGGCTCCATCTGCACCTTCGTTTAAGAAACTCAATATCTTGTCTATTTATGACGTTAATGTACACTAATTATGTACTTTCATCTACAAATAGTCATACCTCCCAGACAGTTTACCTCAACCCTTCAATGGATTCTTCCAGGTTCATTCTGAAATCCATCTATATAACACAAGACACTGTAATACTCTTCATCCTCCCCACTGCTACACCTCACATAGTCAATTCTCTGTCAGATACAGAGGTACCATACTCTGGAATTCTTATCTTCACATGGTCAAATCACCATCATCCCTCAACGACTTCAAGAGAAGACTGGGGGTCAGCCTGATGAACCAAACTACCTAATAATCCCTTCCTTTTAGCCTAACTCTCTCTCTCTCTCTCTCTCTCTCTCTCTCTCTCTCACACACACACACACACACACACACACACACACACACACACACACACACACACACACACACACACACACACACACACACACACACACACACACACACACACACACACACACACACACACAAACACACACACACACACACACACGCACACACACACACACACACACACATTTCTTGTATACAGAGAATGTCATGTACAGTTAAATTATAATGAATATGTTTTGTTTAACTGATTGAACAAACTTTCTTTTTTTTTTACATACATTTGTGGTGTGGTTTTTATAAACCCTTTTGGGTTTCCAACCTCACCTGCACACCGTTTTTACCTGTTTTTTTTATTTAAAAAAATCTGTACTGTTTTGTCTTTCAATTATTTTCTTTGGTGCGAATAAATAAAACCTAAAAACCTACTGAAGGATACAGACAGCTCAAAATGTATGCCTAGATACGCAGAAAAATACACAGGGTTTCTGATGCTTCTAGCCTTGATTTGCAAATTTGAAAACATATCTACAAGTATTTAACTTCTTAATGTGTATAGTATTGCTTACTAGGTGTGGTCCAATGAATTCTGTAAACACCCCCTCCTCAAATCAGGGTTGCCTGGAAAATGTTGTTCAAAAGAGGACATTGTATTGTCATATCTTTGTACTCCCTGACGAAGGCCATGCAGCCGAAGGCCATGTTTCCAGTTCACATTTGAATGAGATATATGAAGAGTGCCTTGGTTCTCCTCTCTTTTTATTTACCCCTTTTACCAAAGAGCACCTTCTGTCTACAAAAACGTACTATTGTGTACCTTAGAAGCAGTTCCCTTCCTCCTTTGATTTCTCTAAGCATAATGATTACTGCAGGAAAAATCTGTTTCACTTGTTTGAAAAATGCTAAATTCTCCAACTTCCAGAGGGTGAGCCAAGGCATCCTCACGTACTTTGTGCCCCTCAGATTTTTGGGATGCATGATCCCCCACTGATTGATATGCAAATAGAGTAGGTGTTTTTAAATCCATTGTCATATGATGATTATCAGGGACGGGCAACTCCAGTCATCTGGGAACTGATTGGTTTCACACTTTTTCCCCCAGCAAACACACCTGACTCCAATAATCAAATAATCATGATCTTCAGTTTAAAATGCTATTCTTTTAATCAGCCGTGTTCGCTAGGGACAGGGGGAAAGTGACTTCACTCCAGCCCCCGAGGACTGGAGTTGCCCATCCCTGGATCAGAGGGATGCTGAGGTTTGCCGTCCATTTGACATAGTGCACTATGCCCCCTGGTGGAACTGGCTGGTGAATGTTTCCATTTCGAATGGTCATGGTTTATTTGATCATATGTCAGTGCGAATGAGAAGTGAGAAGCAAATTGTCTGCTATTAAAATTCAATGGAGCTACGCCATGATGTTCCTTGGCATTTACGGAATGAATTTAGGTTCTTTAATGGATCTTCCTTTCCATCATATTTCTTTTTTCAATTTGATTTATTTAACCTTTATTTAACCAGGAAGGGCTCATTGAGATTAAAATCTATTTTTCAAGAGCGCCCTGGCCAAGATAGGCAGCACCAAGTCATTACAAAAAAATGACAGACAGACAAACCGTTTTCTTTCCAATATGGTACGACTGCTCAGCCCTCGCAGTGATGGCTGGGGCTCTGCACGGATTTGTCAGTCAGCAGCTGAACTAATACCGCTGCACAGCTTTAAGAATCAAATCACATCAAATCAAATGTATTTATATAGTCCTTCTTACATCAGCTGATATCTCAAAGTGCTGTACAGAAACCCAGCCTAGAACCCCAAACAGCAAGCAATGCAGGTGTAGAAGCACGGTTCCTTACAGAACATGAGCACACGCACGCACACACACGCATGCACACACACACGGATGCACATACACACAAATGAACACGTAGGAACGCATATGCAGTGCATTCGGAAAGTATTCAGACCCCTTGACCTTTTCCACATTTTGTTACGTTACAGGCTTATTCGAAAATGTATTAAACTGTTTTTTTCCTCATCAATCAACACACAATACCCTATAATGACAAAGCAAAAACAGGTTTTTAGATATTTTTTGCAAATGTATTACTTATTTGTTGTTGTTGAAATATCACATTTATGTAAGTATTCAGACCATTTCCTCAGTAAAATGTTGAAGCACCTTGGGCAGCGATTACAGCATTGAGTCTTCTTGGGTATGATGCTACAAGCTTGGCACACCTACAATGGGGAGAACAAGTATTTGACACACTGCAGATTTTGCAGGTTTTCCTACTTACAAAGCATGTAGAGGTCTGTCATTTTTATCATAGGTCCACTACAACTGTGAGAGACGGAATCTAAAACAAAAATCCAGAAAATCACATTGTATGATTTTTAAGTAAGTCATTTGCATTTTATTGCATGACATAAGTATTTGATCACCTACCAACCAGTAAGAATTCCGGCTCTCACAGACCTGTTAGTTTGTCTTTAAGAAGCCCTCCTGCACGGCAGGACCTGGTCAATGACCTGAAGAGAGCTGGGACCACAATCTCAAAGAAAACCATTAGTAACACACTACGCCGTCATGGAGTAAAATCCTGCAGCGCACGCAAGGTCCCCCTGCTCAAGCCAGCGCATGTCCAGGCCCGTCTGAAGTTTGCCAATGACCATCTGGATGAGGAATGGGAGAATGTCATGTGTTCCGATGAGACAAAAATAGAGCCTCCAAACACTTGCCGTGTTTGGAGGAAGAAGAAGGATGAGTACAACCCCTAGAACACCATCCCAACCATGAAGCATAGAGGTGGAAACATCATTCTTTGGGGATGCTTTTCTGCAAAGGGGACAGGACGACTGCACCGTATTGAGGGGAGGATGGATGGAGTGGGCCATAATCCCTGCTGCAGTGTGTGCAAACCTGGTCAAGAACTACAGGAAACGTATGATCTCTGTAATTGCAAACAAAGGTTTCTGTACCAAATATTAAGTTCTGCTTTTCTGATGTATCAAATACCTATGTCATGCAGTAAAATGCTAATTAATTACTTAAAAATCATACAATGTGATTTTCTGGATTTTTGTTTTAGATTCCTCTACATGTTTTGTAAGTAGGAAAACCTGCAAAATCAGCAGTGTATCAAATACTTGTTCTCTCCACTGTATATACATTTGGTGAGTTTCTCCCATTCTTCTCTGCAGATCCTCTCAAGCTCTGTCAGGTTGAATGGGGAGCGTTGCTGCACAGCTATTTCCAGGTCTCTCCAGAGATGTTCGATCGGGTTCAAGTGAGGGCTCTGGCTGGGCCTCTCAAGGACATTCAAAGACTTGTCCTGAAGCCACTCTTCCGTTGTCTTGGCTGTATGCTTAGGGTTGTTGTCCTGTTGGAAGGTGAACCTTCACCTCAGTCTGAGGTCCTGAGTGCTATGGAGCAGGTTTTCATCAAGGATCCTGACTACTCTCCCAGTCCCTGCTGCTGAAAAACATCCCCACAGCATGATGCTGCCACCACCATGCTTCACCGTAGGGATGGTGCCATGTTTCCTCCAGACGTGATGCTTGGAATTCAGGCCAAAGAGTTCAGTCTTGGCTTCATCAGACCAGAGAATCTTGTTTCTTATGGTCTGAGAGTTCGTTAGGTGCCTTTTGGCATACTCCAAGAGGGCTGTCATGTGCCTTTTACTGAGGAGTGGCTTCCGTCTGGCCACTCTACCATAACAATCTGATTGGTAGAGTGCTGCAGAGATGTTGTCCTTCTGGAAGGTTCTCCCATCTCCACAGAGGAACTCTGGAGCTCTGTCAGAGTGACTGTCAGGTTCTTGGTCACCTCCCTGACCAATGCCCTTCACCCCCAACTGCTCAGTTTGGCTGTGCGGCCAACTCTAGGAAGAGTCTTGGTGGTTCCAAACTTCATCCATTTAAGAATGATGAAGGCCACTGTGTTCTTGGGGACCTTCAGCGCTTCAACACTTTCCCAGATCTGTGCCTCGACACAGTCCTGTCTCGGAGCTCTACGGACAATTCCTTCGACCTCATGGCTTGGTTTTTGCTCTGACATGTACTGTCAACTGTGGGACCTGATATATACAGGTGTGTGTCTTTCCAAATCATGTCCAATCAATTGAATTTACCACAGGTGGACTCCAATCAAGTCATAGAAACATCTCAAGGATGATCATTGGAAACAGGATGCACCTGAGCTTCATTTTGAGTCTCATAGCAAAGGGTCTGCATACTTATCTCAATATAGTATTTCTATCTTTTTATTTGTAATACATTTGCAAGCATTTCTAAAAACCTGTTTTCTCTTTGTCATTATGGGGTATTGTGTGTAGATTGACGAGGGAAAAAATGTCTTTAATCAATTTTAGAATAAGGCTGTAATGTAACAAAATGTGGAACAAGTCAAGGATTCTGAATACTTTCTGAACACACTGTGAAACACACACACACCCACAAATTCCAAAAGAGCAAGGGAAAAGGACATGGAGAGAGAGGGAGAGAGAAGGAAAAGGATGATGGATCATCTTGAAGTTGTAAAGTTGTGCATTTAATAACCAAGATGTGCTCGGCTGCCTCTGGCGCGGCGCCGTATATTACATTGGCAGATCTGTCAGCTCACTCACTTTCAATAAAACCAGTCAGCCGCATAATGCCTTCACACCGGCAGTTAGCCACTATTAGAACATAGATTAATATCATTCCTTTCGTTCCAATAAGGTAGCCAAGTGAAGCTGCCTCTGTGTGATCGCTGACACAATAATAAATAGCTACAGACACCCCTCATGGAAAACCCTAGAGGTGTCCTCGGGGACATTTTACCATAAAAGGGAAAAGTCAATTTTACACCACGTACAGTTGAAGTCGGAAATTTACATACACTTAGGTTGGAGTCATTAAAACAAGTTTTTCAACCACTCCATGAATATCTTCTTAACAAACTATCGTTTTGGCAAGTCAGTTAGGACATCTACTACTGCAATTTTTCCAACAAATGTTTACGGACAGATTATTTCACTAATAATTCACTGTATCACAATTCCAGTGGGTCAGAAGTTTACAAGTTGATTTTCACCTTGAAACAGCTTGGAAAATTCCAGAAAATTATGACATGGCTTTAGAGGCTTTGAGTCAATTGGAGGTGTACCTGTGGATGTATTTCAAGGCCTACCTTCAAACTCAGTGCCTCTTTGCTTGACATCATGGAAGATCAAACTAAATCAGCCCAAAATAATTGTACACCTCCACAAGTCTGGTTCATCCTTGGGAGAAATTTCCAAACGCCTGAAGGTACCACGTTCATCTGTTCAAACAATAGTACGCAAGTATAGACACCATGGGACCACGCAGCCGTCATAACGCTCAGGAAGGAGACGCGTTCTGTCTCCTAGAGGTGAACATACTTTGGTGCGAAAAGTGCAAATCAATCCCACAACAACAGCAAATGACCTTGTAAAGATGCTGGAGGAAACAGGTACAAAAGTATCTATATCCACAGTAAAACGAGTCCTATATCGACATAACCTGAAAGGCCGCTCAGCAAGGTAGAAACCACTGCTCCAAAACCGCCATAAAAAAGCCAGACTACAGTTTGCAACTGCACATGGGGACAAAGATCGTACTTTTTGGACAAATGTCCTCTGGTCTGATGAAACAAAAATAGAACTGTTTGGCCATAATGGCAACGAAAAAGGGGGAGGCTTACAAGCCGAAGAACACCCTCCCAACCGTGAAGAACGGGGGTAGCAGCATCATGTTGTGGGGATGCTTTGCTGCAGGAGGGACTGGTGCACTTCACAAAATAGTGGGACTGGTGCACTTCACATTAAGAAGGAAAATTATGTGGATATATTGAAGCAACATCTCAAGACATCAGTCAGGAAGTTAAATCTTGGTCGTAAATGGGTTTTCCAAATGGACAATGACCCCAAGCATACTTCCAAAGTTGTGGCAAAATTACTTAAGGACAACAAAGTCAAGGTATTGGAGTGACCATTACAAAGCCCTGACCTCAATCCCATAGAAAATTTGTGGGCAGAACTGAAAAGGTGCGTGCGAGCAAGGAGGCCTACAAACCGGACTCAGGTACACCAGCTCTGTCAGGAGGAATGGGCCAAAATTCACCCAACTTACTGTAGGAAGCTTGTGGAAGGCTACCTGAAACATTTGACCCAAGTTAAACAATTTAAAGGCAATGCTACCAAATACTAATTGAGTCTATATAAACTTCTGACCCACTGGGAATGTGATGAAAGAAATAAAAGCTGAAATAAATCACTCTGTACTATTATTCTGACATTTCACATTCTGAAAATAAAGTGGTGATTCCAACTGACCTAAGACAGAGACTTTTTACAAGGATTAAATGTCAGGAATTGTGAAAAACTGAGTTGAAATGCATTTGGCTATGGTGTATGTAAACTTCTGACTTCAGCTGTACACTACATGACCAAAAGTATGTGGACACCTGCTTGACGAACATCTCACTCTAGAGTTGGTCCCCCTGTTACTCCTATAACAGCCTCCACCCTTCTGGGAAGGATTTCCACTAGATGTTGAAACATTGCTGCAGGGACTTGCTTCCATTCAGCCACAAGAGCATTAGTGAGATCTGGAACTGATGTTGGGCAATTAGCCCTGGCTCGCAGTCGGTGTTCCAATTCATCCCAAAGGTGTTCGTTGGGGTTGAGGTCAGGGCTCTGTGACGGCCACTCAAGTTCTTCCACACCGATCTCGTGTGGAAGAACTTTCTGAACTTTCTGAATGGACCTCGCTTTGTGCATTGTCATGCTGAAACACAAAAATACCATCCCTAAACTGTGGCCATAAAGTTGGAAGCACAGAATCGTCTAGAATGTCATTGTATGCTGTTGCTTTAAGATTTCCCTTCACTGGAACTAAGGGGCCTAGCCCGAACCATAAAAACATCCCCAGACCATTATTTATCCTCCACCAAACTTTACAGTTGACACTATGCATTGGGTCAGGTAGCGTTCTCCTGGCATCCGCCAAACCCAGATTTGTCTGTCGGACTGCCAGATGGTGAAGTGTGTGATTTCTCACTTCAGAGAACGTGTTTCCACTGCTCCAGAGTCCAATGGCGGCAAGTTTTACACCAGTCCAGCCGACGCTTGGCATTGCGTATGGTGATCTTAGGCTTGTGTGATGGCTGATTGGCCATGGAAAGCCATTTCATTAAGCTCCCGACGAAAAGTTTTTGTTCTGATGTTGCTTTCAGAGGCAGTTTGGAACTCAATAGTGAGTATTGCAACCGAGGAGAGACGCACTCGGCGGACTGACTTGTTGGAAAGGTGGCATTCTATGATGGTGCCAAATTGAAAGACACTGAGCTCTTCAGTAAGGCCATTCTACTGCCAAGGTTTTTCCTATGGAGATTGCATGGCTTGTGTGCTCAATTATATACACATATCAGCAAATGATGTGGCTGAAGTAGCCGAATCCACTAATTTGAAGGGGTGACCACATACTTTTGTATATATAGCGCATCTAAAGCCAATATCAAGACCTCGTTGTTACTCCGAAATCTCTGTATATCTGCTTTAGCACATTAGTCTAATCGAATGTATGAATACAGGCTTACATGTTGCAATGCTGCATATATGCTATATACAGTATGTTGTTAGATATTATATGTCACTACGACCAACTTGTGACAGCCCTGTTGTGAGCAAAAGGTCCCTGTCGCAAAAGTGGTTTCTAACCTCAAGAGCCCTTTCCTGGTTAAATAAAGGTTTACAAAACTAGACACCTGTTCTAGTTGCAATTACATCTCCATGACTGTCTTGTTGCAGACGGAACCCGAGCCGAGCTTTGACTGGCAACGCTTCACCCTGACCCAGCTGCGTGCGGTGGTCCAGAGCTGGCAGCAGGACCGAAAAGCCCTGGTGATGGAGGTGGCCAGGCAGGCCCACCAGGAGGAGCTGGCCCACCACACAGACCGCCAGCACCAGCAGGACATCTTCTCCCAACTCAGAGAAAGGGTAGAGGTATATGAAGCACACTGAAATGGCATCCTATTCTCTATATAGTGCTCTATTTTGACCAGAGCCCGTGGCAAAAGTAGTGCACTATGTAGGGAATAGGGTGCCATTTGGGATCTATCCAATCAACAAGGCAGGTCCTACAGGCCCTAGTTTTTTTGCACCTCGACTACTGTCCAGTCATGTGGTCAGGGGCCACAAATTGGCTCAGAACAGGGCAGTACGTCTGGCACTTAAATGTACACCGAGAGCTAACATTAATAACATGTCAATCTCTCATGATTCAAAGTAGAGGAGAGATTGACTACATCACTACTTGTTTTTGAAAGAAGTACTGACATGCTGAATGCACCCATTCATACCCCACAAGACATGCCACCAAAGGTCGCAGATACAGGATTGTGTTGAGGCACAGATCTGGGGAAGGACACCCAAAACAATTCTGCAGCATTGATGGTCCCCATCATTCTTAAACGGAAGAAGTTTGGACACACCAAGACTCGGCCGAGAGCTGGCCGCCCGGCCAAACTGAGTAATCGGGGGAGGGCCTTGGTCAGGGATGTGACCAAGAACCTGACGGTCACTCTGACAGAGCTCCAGAGTTCCTCTGTGGAGATGGGAGAATCTTCCAGAAGGACAACCATCTCTGCAGCACACCAATCAGGCCTTTATGGCAGAGTGGCCAGACAGAAGCCACTCCTCAGTAAAAGGCACATGACAGCCTGCTTGGAGTTTGCCAAAAGGCACCTAAAGGACTCAAGACCATGAGAAACAAGATTCTCTGGTCTGATGAAACCAAGATTGAACTCTTTGGCCTGAATGCCAAGTGTCACGTCTGGAGGAAGCCTGGTGGTGGCAGCATAATGCTGTGGGGAGATTTTTCAGTGGCAGGGTCTGGGAGAGTAGTCAGGGTCGAGCGAAAGATGAACGGAGCAAAGTACAGAGATTCTTGATGAAAACCTGCTCCAGAGTGCTCAAGACCTCAGACTGGGGCGAAGGTTCACCTTCCAACAGGACAACGACCCTAAGCACACAGCCAAGACAACGCAGGAGTGGCTTCGGGACAAGTCTTTGAATGTCCTTCAGTGGCCCAGCCAGAGCACGGACTTGAACCCGATCAACCATCTCTGGAAAGACCTGAAAATAGCTGAGCAGTGACGCTTTTCACGAGAGGAGCTTGAGAGGAGCTTGAGAGGATCTGCAGAGAAGAATGGGAGAAACTCCCCAAATACAGGTGTGAAAAGCTTGTAGCGTCATACCCAAGAAGACTCAAGGCTGTAATCACTGCCAAAGGTGCTTCAACACAGTACTGAGTAAATGGTCTGAATACTTATGTAAATGTGATATTTCAGCTTTTTAAAAAAAAATTTATAACTTTGCAAATAATTCTAAAAACCTGTTTTTGCTTTATCATTATGGGCTCTTGTGTGTAGATTGATAAGGGGGAAAAAACGATTTGATCAATTTTAGGATAAGGCTGTAACATAACAGAATGTGGAAGAAGTCTGCATACTTTCCAAATGCACTGTAGAGCCATGGCTACATGAAACTCTGCTCCACATCAGGTAACTGATGCCAGCAGTAGAATCTGAACTTAAAAACAGATACAAATACACCTTATGGAATAGCAGGAGGAGACACACACACAGACACACGCATACACACACGCGATAACACACGCACTCCACACACACGTACACATGGGATTTTGTATTGCGGATATGTGGTAGCAGAGTAGTGGCCTGAGGGCATGAAATGTAATGTGATGTAATCTTTTTTTATTGTATATAACTGCCTTAATGTTGCTGGACCCCAGGAAGAGTAGCTGCTGGCTTGGCAATGGGGATCCTTAATAAATACAAACGCACGCTCTGTCTGACTGTGCAGAAGGTCTCCACTAAGGAGGCAGCTCACTGACACTCACTTCCTGTTGCCAGCTAGCTTCTCACGCTCGGTTTGAGCTGCCACTGGGGATGGGCTGTGAATGCTAACAAGCTAATAAGGACAGCCTTGTCTTGCTGACATGATGTAACTGTCTTGGATATGTTTGGTTCGCTCAACAAGCAAGTTGCGTACATGGAAAAACTCCCCCACTGTTGCTGAAGTGGCATCACAATTAGGTTTCGGTGTCAATGATGAACAACTTCTGTTTGTTTCTGTAGCCGTCGGTAGCATGCTTGCTATGAGGGCTTGGAGGTTTAAGTCGTATTGAAGCTGATTGGATAACAAAGCTCTAAGACTTGTACTAACTCCTAATGACCTGGTGTAACTGGCCATAGTACATACGTGGACACGTGGCTTCCCACGCACTGTTGTCATGCACATGTTGACGATAACATCACTTGGCCTGTCCTATCTATGGCCCACAATCTGTTCCATACAGTAGATGCAACAAAATGCATACACTAGATGGACACATCAGTGCCTCACCAACACCTTGTGGTAAAAGTGATCAAATCATATCTGTGGCCCACATAGAGAGAAAAAAAGCATAGGCCCATGACCTATAGATGGCTCCCTCGGTGCACAATGCACAGACTGTAATAGAGGGAATTCATGCATTTTGTGCGATGATTCAAACGCATTGACAACTTAATCAGAGTCTTTACCAACCTTACCTTACATGAATCCTATTATAGTCATACTGTATATTTCTGTGCTGGAGTGGAGTTGGAGCAGAGATGGAAGTCTCCTTCCAGCCAAATCTCACCTGGGTTCTCAGAGCCTTTATCATCCTGACACAGTGACACGAACGGAGCACAAGATAGATTCCCCTTGCCATTCTGTCAGCCTTCTTACAAATGCTTTGTTTCTCCAGCCTTTGTCTCCGTTTCCAGGAGCCTTGCTAAATGAACAATGATTTACATATTCATCAGGATGAAATCCACTTTTGCAATTTCATTGTCTTACACTGAACAAACATATAAATACAACATGTGAAGTGTTGGTCTCATGTTTCATGAGCTGAAATGAAAGATCCCAGAAATGTTCATATGCACAAAAAGCGTATTTCTCTAAAATGTTGTGCACAAATTTGTTTACATCCCTGTTATTAAGCATTTCTCATTTTCCAAGATAATCCATTCACCTGACAGGTGTGGCATATCAAGAAGCTGATTAAGCAGCATGATCATTACACAGGTGCATCTTATGCTGGGGACAATAAAAGGCCACTCTAAATTGTGCAGTTTTGTCACACAACTTAATGCCACAGAGGTCTCAAGTTTCGAGGGATTGTGCAATTGGCATGCTGACTGCAGGAATGTTCACCAGAGCTGTTGCCAGAGAATTGAATGTTAATGTCTCTACCATAAGTCGGAACCAACATTGTTTTAGAGAATTTGGCAGTATGTCCAACTGGTCTCCCAACCGCAGACCATGTGTGGGCGAGCGGTTTGCTGATGTCAACGTTGAGAACAGAGTGCCCCATGGTGGAGGTGGGTTATGGTATGAGCAGCTATAAGCTACGGTCAACAAACACAATTGCATTTTATCAATGGCAATTTGAATGCGCAGAGATACCATGATGAGATCCTGAGACCCATTGTCGTGCCATTCATCTGCTGCCATCACCTCATGTTTCAGCATGATAATGCACGGCCCCATGTCACAGTGATCTGTACATAATTCCTGGAAGCTGAAAATAGTCACCAGACATGTCACCCATTGAGCATGTTTGGGATGCTCTGGAAGGACGTGTACGACAGAGTGTTCCAGTTCCCAACCATATCCAGCAACTTCGCACAGCCATTGAAGAGGAGTGGGACAACATTCCACAGGCCACAATCAACAGTCTGAACAGCTGTAGGCGAAGGAGATGTCTCACACTGCATGAGGCAAATGGTGGTCACACCAGATGCTGACTGGTTTTCTGATCAACGCTGCTACATTTTAAAAGTATCTGTGGCCAACAGATGCATATCTGTATTCCCAGTCATGTGAAATCCATGGATGAGGGCCTCATGCATTTATTTCAATTGACAGATTTCCTTATAAGAACTGTAATTCAGTAAAATCGTATAAATTGTTGCATGTTGCGTTTATATATTTGTTCAGTATATTTCATTACCTGCTATTGTAAAGCATTGGTAATGTATGATTTAAATTGGTTTATCAAACATTTTATGCACAATTCAAACATTGTTGTAATTATATCATCATTTGAGGGGACATGTTGAAAAAGTCTCAGTATGATTCCCTACCCCTATCACAATTCAAGCCTCCCCATGATCCTCTCTGTGATTTACTGAAATCATGGAGCCTGAGGTGAGGCCTGGTGGTGCTGGAAGCAGCCTGGTGTTGGTGCTGGAAGAGGCCTGGTGGTGGGACTGGAAGAGGCCAGGTGGTGGGGCTGGAGGAAGCCTGGTGGTGGTGATGGAGCTGGAGGAAGCCTGGTGGTGGTGATGGAGCTGGAGGAAGCCTGGTGGTGGTGATGGAGCTGGAGGAAGCCTGGTGGTGATGATGGAGAAGACCTGCTGCTGGCATCATTGGGAGCTGGGCTGTGTGCGTAATGCTGTGTGTTGTGGACTGATGACCCACTTTTTTTTTTTTTTATTTTTTTTTATTTCACCTTTATTTAACCAGGTAGGCTAGTTGAGAACAAGTTCTCATTTGCAACTGCGACCTGACCAAGATAAAGCATAGCAGTGTGAACAGACAACACAGAGTTACACATGGAATAAACAATTAACAAGTCAATAACACAGTAGAAAAAAATGGGCAGTCTATATACAATGTGTGCAAAAGGCATGAGGAGGTAGGCGAATAATACAGTTTTGCAGATTAACACTGGAGTGATAAATGATCAGATGGTCATGTACAGGTAGAGATATTGGTGTGCAAAAGAGCAGAAAAATAAATAAATAAAAACAGTATAAAAAACAGTATGGGAATGAGGTAGGTGAAAATGGGTGGGCTATTTTCCTATAGACTATGTACAGCTGCAGCGATCGGTTAGCTGCTCGGATAGCTGATGTTTGAAGTTGGTGAGGGAGATAAAAGTCTCCAACTTCAGCGATTTTGCAATTCGTTCCAGTCACAGGCAGCAGAGTACTGGAACGAAAGGCGGCCAAATGATGTGTTGGCTTTAGGGATGATCAGTGAGATACACCTGCTGGAGCGCGTGCTACGGATGGGTGTTGCCATCGTGACCAGTGAACTGAGATAAGGCGGAGCTTTACCTAGCATGGACTTGTAGATGACCTGGAGCCAGTGGGTCTGGCGACGAATATGTAGTGAGGGCCAGCCGACTAGAGCATACAAGTCGCAGTGGTGGGTGGTATAAGGTGCTTTAGTGACAAAACGGATGGCACTGTGATAGACTGCATCCAGTTTGCTGAGTAGAGTGTTGGAAGCCATTTTGTAGATGACATCGCCGAAGTCGAGGATCGGTAGGATAGTCAGTTTTACTAGGGTAAGCTTGGCAGTGTGAGTGAAGGAGGCTTTGTTGCGGAATAGAAAGCCGACTCTTGATTTGATTTTCGATTGGAGATTTTTGATGTGGGTCTGGAAGGAGAGTTTGCAGTCTAGCCAGACACCTAGGTACTTATAGATGTCCACATATTCAAGGTCGGAACCATCCAGGGTGGTGATGCTAGTCGGGCATGCGGGTGCAGGCAGCGATCGGTTGAAAAGCATGCATTTGGTTTTACTCGCGTTTAAGAGCAGTTGGAGGCCACGGAAGGAGTGCTGTATGGCATTGAAGCTCGTTTGGAGGTTAGATAGCACAGTGTCCAATGACGGGCCGAAAGTATATAGAATGGTGTCGTCTGCGTAGAGGTGGATCAGGGAATCGCCCGCAGCAAGAGCAACATCATTGATATACACAGAGAAAAGAGTCGGCCCGAGAATTGAACCCTGTGGCACCCCCACAGAGACTGCCAGAGGACCGGACAGCATGCCCTCCGATTTGACACACTGAACTCTGTCTGCAAAGTAATTGGTGAACCAGGCAAGGCAGTCATCCGAAAAACCGAGGCTGTTGAGTCTGCCGATAAGAATATGGTGATTGACAGAGTCGAAAGCCTTGGCGTGGTCGATGAAGACGGCTGCACAGTACTGTCTTTTATCGATGGCGGTTATGATATCGTTTAGTACCTTGAGTGTGGCTGAGGTGCACCCGTGACCGGCTCGGAAACCAGATTGCACAGCGGAGAAGGTACGGTGGGATTCGAGATGGTCAGTGACCTGTTTGTTGACTTGGCTTTCGAAGACCTTAGATAGGCAGGGCATGATGGATATAGGTCTGTAACAGTTTGGGTCCAGGGTGTCTCCCCCTTTGAAGAGGGGGATGACTGCGGCAGCTTTCCAATCCTTGGGGATCTCAGACGAGATGAAAGAGAGGTTGAACAGGCTGGTAATAGGGGTTGCGACAATGGCGGCAGATAGTTTCAGAAATAGCGGGTCCAGATTGTCAAGCCCAGCTGATTTGTACGGGTCCAGGTTTTGCAGCTCTTTCAGAACATCTGCCATCTGGATTTGGGCGGCAGCGTAGCCTAGTGGTTAGAGCGTTGGACTAGTAACCGGAAGGTTGCGAGTTCAAACCCCCGAGCTGACAAGGTACAAATCTGTCGTTCTGCCCCTGAACAGGCAGTTAACCCACTGTTCCCAGGCCGTCATTGAAAATAAGAATATGTTCTTAACTGACTTGCCTGGTTAAAAAAAAATAAAAAATAAAAAAGGAGAACCTGGAGATGCTTGGGTGAGGAGCTACGGGGGGGGGCGGAGCTGTTGGCCGAGGTTGGAGTAGCCAGGCGGAAGGCATGGCCAGCCGTTGAGAAGTGCTTATTGAAGTTTTCGATAATCATGGATTTATCGGTGGAGACCGTGTTTCCTAGCCTCAGTGCAGTGGGCAGCTGGGAGGAGGTGCTCTTGTTCTCCATGGACTTCACAGTGTCCCAGAACTTTTTGGAGTTGGAGCTACAGGATGCAAACTTCTGCCTGAAGAAGCTGGCCTTAGCTTTCCTGACTGACTGCGTGTATTGGTTCCTGACTTCCCTGAACAGTTGCATATCACATATCACTGAGCAGCTCTCCTGTGGGTTATTATGGTGTGCAGTGGGAGGAGCTCCAGAATAAATGTTTCTTGGCCAAATTGACCCCTGCAGCTCTGAAGGACAACTCTTCCCCCTGGCCAGGCTAGTGTAATGTGCAATACCAGGCCCTGGTGTGTTAGCCTAGCTACCAGAGGCACCATGCCCCCTCAGATTTGTCCTGTTTAAAAAAATTAATAGTAGTATTTTCTTCTCTGTAATATTACTACCCACCTAGACATTTTATGAAGTTGGCTTTAGCTAGCCCAGATAGGTTCCCAGTCTCCCAACCTCATAATTATCTACCAAGAAGCCATTTCAGGCTATTAATCAGGTTAGAGTAGCCAGCTTGTCTAACAATCTGAGCTGGCATGCCTGCTGACAAGGTTGGTAGACTTTAGAGAAGCAATCAATAACTAAATGCAAGGTTTTAAAGTGCGAACAATTTTGCCGCATATGCGACAAAATATTTTGCTGTGCAACCAGGAGTTTTATTTTGGGAGCACTGTGTGACTATGAAACAAATATCCCGGACAATAATTGTTGTAATAATAAGGCTTTGAGTGCCCTAAAGAAACAAGTGAATGCAGAATCGTTAGCGTCATTGTTGCGTCATTACTACAACGAGAACGTCTTTCTTCCAGCTCAACCAGGTCAAAACATCTGACCCATATTAAGGGCGCAACATTTTTATCTTCCTATAGTGGATTGCCAAGACCACATTTTTCATAAACCATGTCGTGGGCCAATCTAAAACTACTCGTGTGTTGACATTGTTATCCATTTGTTAGCTAACAAACAACCTGGTAATTTGACCAGTATGGTCAAACATGTGGGGGCTCAGAAATAACAGAAAAGGTGCTTCTTGCATGTCGTATCATCCCAAAACTTGACCTTTTTAAAGAGACAGTGTACAATTTTAAGTGTAATGGAACTCAAAAGGAAAATTGTGGTTTTACACAATATAGCAAATGTATATTCCACAAATTACTTTTTAATTTCAGTGACAGGTATTCATATTAACATTTGAGCTTTTATAACAAACAAATGTATTTGCAGTGTTACATATTCGTTTCTAGGCAAAAGGTGTAGCTCAAAAGTAGCTAGAATTCTTATAGGCCCAATATAACCTGTATCTCAATCAATTAAATGAATCTTATTTTCTGGTGCTTCTAAATTTGACCAGTGCTACAAATGAAAATGTTTCATTTAGAAACCTGACTAAATGTTCTGAATAAGACTCACATTCCTTTCCATCTTTTACCCAGATTTTTGCAGAAGAGCAAAGAAGAATATTTTGAACCACTAGTCAGGAGGATACAGACAGCTCAAGAGGTGTTCTTAGATATGCTGAAAAATACATTTTTTTTTTTACATAGAATTAAGCATAATGATTATGGCTCTAGATTGAAGGAAAAATATATTTCAGATTTATTTAAATGGCCATATTAAGCCATATTAATTCAATGGTTGTGAAGATGGGGAGATGTCTGTCCCAGTATCGTCATTAGGCCTGGGCGTCCGGTGCTTCGGCCACGGATGATTTTGATCCTACCCCGGACCTTATATATATATATATGTATCAGTTAAAAGTTTGGATACACCTACTCATTCAAGGGCTTTTCTTTATTTTCTACATTGTAGAATAATAGTGAAGACATCAAAACCATGAAATAACACATATTTAATCATGCATTTTAGATGTTAGATTCTTCAAACTAGCCACCCTTTGCCTTGATTGGAGCTTTGCACACTCGTGGCATTCTCTCTACCAGCTTCATGAGGTAGTCACCTGGAATGCATTTCAATTAACAGGTGTGCCTTGTTATAAATTCATTTGTGGAATTTTCCTTGAGCCAATCAGTTTTATTTATATATTGTCACGGATTTCCTCCTCTTCGTCTGAGGAGGAGTAAGGATCGGACCAAAGCGCAGCGTGGTAAGTGTTCATGATGTAATCTTTAATGAAACGAACTGAACACTGAAATACAAAACAATAAAGTGAATTAACGAAAACCGAAACAGTACCGTGTGGACCAAACACTCACACGGAAAACAAACACCCACAAACCAAAAGTGAAACCCAGGCTACCTAAGTATGATTCTCAATCAGAGACAACTAACGACACCTGCCTCTAATTGAGAACTATACTAGGCCGAACACAAAAACCAACATCGAAAAACAAACATAGACTGCCCACCCCAACTCACGCCCTGACCATACTAAAACAAAGAATAAAATAACAGAACTATTGTCAGAACGTGACATATATATACTGTACATATATATATTTTTATATATATATTTACGTCAGTATGATATGAGTTTCCATAACCACACATACTATGCAGTAGAACCACACATACTATGCAGTAGAACCACACATACTATGCAGTAGAACCACACATACTATGCAGTAGAACCACACATACTATGCATTAGAACCACACATACTATGCAGTAGAACCACACATACTATGCAGTAGAACCACACATACTATGCAGTAGAACCACACATACTATGCAGTATTGATTTTTTTTTCAACTGACACATTTTTATGACAAAAATAAACCATACCATATACTGAGCTAGGCAGTAGCAGGCACTGCAAGAAGCCCCTACTGTGACTGGTTGAAATTTCACAACGTAGTGGACCGCTCATGTCCCTTGACCCCTCGGCCACCCCTACAGCACCGGTTAGATGTCAATGTCATGACTCAGAAAAACACCTGTTACTCAGTCAGAATCTACAGCATAACACAGAGCAAATATGGATATTGTGAACTTATTCCGAAACAGTGGCAAAAAAAGCGAGCAGGTTGAGGCAGCAGTGGATGAGGTGGAGAGGGCAGAATAGCTAGAAAGTCAAATTGCTGCAGCAGCAGAGTTAGCCACAGGTTTGTGCAGGGTTGGGTAGTAGCTAACTAGCTAGTAGTCTCCCTCAGCATATGGGTTGGCTAATGCTAATAAGCTAGCATTAGTGCTGAGCGACTGGGTGTCAGTCAGAGTTATTTAACAGTATATTTAGTGAATTCAATGACTTAATTGAATGAACCAAATCTAAAACGAGGCCAAATCAGCAAGTGCAATCACCCTTTAAAACTAAATAATGACATGTTCCTTTCAAATGAGCCAAGGAGGAGGACAGATGAGAACAGCAGGCCAGTTGGGCACTTAGAACAGCAGCAGCCAGGGGCCAATGGTAGGGAAGAGGCTGATTTAGGTGGCCCAGACACAGGCCCAAAACAAGTTCAGCTAACCCCAGTATCCCCTTGACCGTTTAAGATTGAAAAACTAAAAAGACACACCAGACAAGACACAGAGACAGCAACAGAAAGAAGAGTAGATGATGGAGAGAGACACCAGACAAGCCACAGAGACAGCAACAGAATAATAAAATATGATGGAGAGAGACACCACACAAGACATAGAGACAGCAACAGAATAATAAAATATGATGGAGAGAGACACCAGACAAGACATAGAGACAGCAACAGAAGGATAAAATATGATGGAGAGAGACACTAGAAGAAATGAACAGACCATATCAGAAGAGGATAGACAAAAGAGGCAGTAACAAACAAGAACCTGGGACAGCAACAAGAGAGACTGACTGCATCACTTCTTTTTTTATATAAGAAACAATGTGTTGAAAATTCTAAATTTTTTGCATAGTCAATTTATACACAGCATTGATACACACACTTACTTCACCAGACATGCCACCAGGATTCTCTTCACAGTCCCAAAATCCAGAACAAATTCAAGGAAACGTACACTACACAAGGTACTTGAGCTGCCATTTCCCAATAATTAAATACTCATCTGGGTCAAATTGATCTCCCACAGGACATATCATCCTGAAACCAAAGGCCTAGTGCGCTGTACCTTTGAAGTCACATGACTGGAGTGGAGTGTACAATATCCTTTCCCCCTGACACATCCTGACTGGCACCCTATTCCCTATATAGTGCAATTATTTTAACCAGGGCTCTGGTCAAAGGTAGTACACTGTGTAGGGAAAAGGGTGCCATTTGGGACTCACATTCTATTTCTCCATAGAAATTACCACAATCATGGCCAGAAGTGTAGTATTGCATGGCGAGATCTACAGTGGTTCCATACAGTGCCACACTCAAGCTTCATATCCACTTCACCATCACTGTTTCTTATTGTAAAATGAAGTGTACAAATTGATTCTGTGAATATCTTGGCTGACCACTCATTGGATAGTCTGTCACTGAGTAAAGTGAAATGGGAACATATCACCCCCCCCACCACCACTAGCAATTTTCAGAGGCAGAGCCATGTTAGAATTTTGTTTAGGGAAGGCAGGGTTTGCAGATGTAAAAAGCAGCTATGCTTTTATCATTCTGACATTTCTAGATGTAGTCATCATTTTTTAAGGCTGCCATGTTTGTACTTGGCAGCAAGGCGCAGAAAGTAAGATTTTAGTGATGATCGTGAGTAATGAGCATATTAGTCCTCTTGTGTTCTCAAAGATTCCGTTTCATCCAACCCTAAACAAACAAGACATATCCAATCAGTTCAAATGTTTTCAGTGTTCTCTCTGGAGCTTGGGGAAGATGAAGTAAGATTAGTTTAAGATCTCATTTGGCTATGATGGGCACTACACTGTGCTGTTTGGTTCTTCATGCGTACACAGTCATATTCAATAGAGGACATGATAAACAATAAGACTGGCTAAAAGGCTAACTTGACAGAATGAAGCATGCAGACACGATGCATGCACGCACACGCACACACACGTGCAGGGGCACACATACAGATTTTTTGTTTTATCAAAAAGGAGCTTTGGAGGTGGGCGTGAGGGGGCTGTAACAGGAGGTGTGGCAATTGGGTGCAGTTGACCCGGCTGGATTTTAGCTCACATTTTAGAGACCCCATCTTTGTGGTGTAGGGAAATTTTTATATTTTCATGCCAATTTCCTACAATTCTACACATTTCTCCATGGTTCTGCGAGAAATGTTGCTGTTTTAAAGCAAATTTCCTGCAATTCTATGGATTTTGTCATGGCTAATGTTGCGTTGTTTTGCTCAAACATAATGACAAAATCTGTAAGTGTCACGCCTTGGTCATTGTATCTTGTGTTTTTGTTATATGTTTGGGTAGGCCAGGGTGTGACATGGGTTTATATGTTGTATTGGGGTTTGTATTAATTGGGAGTGTGTATTAGTAGGGGTGTGTCTAGTTAGGCTTGGCTGCCTGAGGCGATTCCTAATTGGAGTCAGCTGATTCTAGTTGTCTCGGATTGGGAACCGTATTTAGGTAGCTTGAGTGCGCGTTGTATTTCGTGGGCGATTGTACCTGTCTTTGTGTTTGTCATCAGATAGGCTGTAATTAGTTTCATTCGTTTGTTGTTTTTTGTATTTTCAGTTATTTCATGTACCGCTTTATCTTCATTAAATGTCATGAGTAACCTACACGCTGCATTTCGGTCTGACTCTCTTCAAACAGCAGACGAAGTTCATTACAGAATCACCCACCATTCACAGACCGAGCAGCGTGTGAACTGGCAGGATCTAAAGGAGGACGTTATGGACGGCAGAAGCAGGGATTATAAGACGTGGGAAGAAATCGACAGGTGGGCGGCCGACCCAGAGCGAGTGCAGGAGTCCGCCTGGGATTCCCTACAGCATTGCGAAGAGGGCTATACACATATGGAATCGAAAAGGAAAGCACGGTTATACAGAGCGAGAACCGAAGGTAACGGGGAAAGCGCAAGTATGAGGAGGCAGCACGGCGACGTGGTTGGAAACCGGAAAGTCACCCCAAAAAAATTATTGGGGGGGGCTTAGGGAGAGTATGGCTGAGTCAGGAGATAAACCTGAGCCAACTCTCCTTGTTCATCGTGAGGAGCCAAGGAGGAGACCTGAACCAGAGCCAGTGTTAGAGGTGAGCGAAGCAGAGACTGTGAAGGAGTTAATGGGGAAAGTGGAGTGGAGAGTAATGAGGGAGTTGCTAGCTTGGTGCTATAGATATAATATTCGTCCGACGGATCGTGTCGGGGATTTAATAGCACCTGAGTTAGCGCTCTATACTCAACCTGAGGTGCGTGTTAGTCAGCTGGTGAAGTTGGTGCCAGCCTCACGCACCAGGCCTCCTTTGCACATCCCTAGCCTTGCACGTCCTGTGCCTACACTGCTCTCAAGATCTCCAGTACGTCTTCACGGTCTAGCCCATCCTGTGCCACCTCCACACACCAGTCCTCCGGTAGCAGCTCCCCGCACCAGGCTTCCTGTGCGTGTCCTCGCGCCAGTACCACCAGTTCCAGCACCACGCACCAGGCCTCCAATGTGCCTCGCCTGTTCAGCGCAGCCAGTGCTTTTCTCCCCTCCTGCACTGTTGGAGTCTCCCGCCTGTTCAGCGCAGCCAGAGCCTTTCTCCTCTCCTTCGCTGCCGGAGTCTCCTGTCTGCCCAGCGCCGCCAGTGCTCCCAGTCGGCCCAGCGCATCCAGTGCGCCTCGCCTGTTCAGCGCAGCCAGAGCTTTTCTCCTCTCCTGCGCTGCCGGAGTCTCCTGTCTGTCCAGCGCCACCAGTGCTACCAGTCGGCCCAGGGCGTCCAGTGCGCCTCGCCTGTTCAGCGCAGCCAGAGTTTTTCTCCTCTCCTGCACTGTTGGAGTCTCCCGCCTGTTCAGCTCAGCCAGAGCCTTTCTCCTCTCCTGTCTGCCCAGCGCCGCCAGTCGGCCCAGCGTCACCAGTCTGCCAGGATCCGCCAGAAGTGCCAGTCTGCCAGGATCCACCAGAAGTGCCAGTCTGCCAAGATCTTCTAGATCGGCCAGACAACCTGAATCATCCAGGTCCACCAGCCAGCCAGGATTTACCGGAGTCTACTACCTGCCTGAGCTTCCTCTCAGTAATGAGCTTCCTTTCAGTACTAGGCTTCCTCTCTGTACTGGGCTCCCTCTCAGTACCGGGCTTCCCCTCAGTACTGGGCTGCCCCTCTGTCCCGGGCTGCCCCTCTGTCCCGAGATGCCCCTCTGTCCCGAGATGCCCCTCTGTCCCGAGCTGCTCCTCTGTCCCGAGCTGCCCCTCTGTCCCGAGCTGCCCCTCTGTCCCGAGCTGCCCCTCTGTCCCGAGCTGCCCCTCGGTCCCGAGCTGCCCCTCGGTCCCGAGCTGCCCCTCGGTCCCGAGCTGCCCCTCAGTTATGTGGGGATCAGGGTGAGGACTATTAGGCCATGGTCGGCGGAGAAAGGTGGATTATCCTAGGACGCGAAGGGGAGGAACTAGGACATTTATGGAGTGGGTTCCACGTCCCGAGCCAGAACCGCCACCATGGACAGACGCCCACCCGGACCCTCCCTATGCTCTTGAGGTGCGTTCCGGAGTCCGCACCTTAGGGGGGGGGGGGTTCTGTCACGCCTTGGTCATTGTATCTTGTGTTTTTGTTATATGTTTGGGTAGGCCAGGGTGTGACATGGGTTTATATGTTGTATTGGGGTTTGTATTAATTGGGAGTGTGTATTAGTAGGGGTGTGTCTAGTTAGGCTTGGCTGCCTGAGGCGATTCCTAATTGGAGTCAGCTGATTCTAGTTGTCTCGGATTGGGAACCGTATTTAGGTAGCTTGAGTGAGCGTTGTATTTCGTGGGCGATTGTACCTGTCTTTGTGTTTGTCACCAGATAGGCTGTAATTAGTTTCATTAGTTTGTTGTTTTTTGTATTTTCAGTTATTTCATGTACCGCTTTATCTTCATTAAATGTCATGAGTAACCTACACGCTGCATTTCGGTCTGACTCTCTTCAAACATCAGACGAAGTTCATTACAGTAAGACTTTATTTGGATAGTCCATCTGTAGATGCTCTGCAGACTTCCAGTAACATTTCAATGAACTACCTGCAATAGCCCTAAACCGAACTATAGCCCTAACCTTAACCCATATCCTAACCCTAAACTTATCCATTACCCTAACCGTAGCCCTAACCTTAACCCTTACCCTAACCCTTATTATAAACCTAACCCTAACTGTAACCTTAGCAAGCAGTTGCTTATCAACAGATGTTTTTTTTAAATAGTATGAACATCTGTAGAACATGTACAGATGGACAATTCGGACAATCCAAAAAAAATGTGATAATTGTTATTTCTCAAAAATATATATTTTTTTACACTGTTTGGACTTACGCACCACAAAAAAACTTCTTAGGCGGCCCGCCCAAGGATTTCAAAACGCACGCACGCACGCACACACACACACACACCAGTTTTTTTGCCTCCCTCATATTTCTCCACATTCCCAGCATCAAGCACCCAGCTATCCTATCTAGGCCAGAGCAGAGTTTGATTGATGGTGCAATATGTGTGCTAGTTATCAAGGGTTTTAAAAACCTACATTTCCTCTGGTGGGTTTTTTCACCTCCATTGGTTACTTAACAAAGTCTGTGTCCTAAATGGCACGCTATTACCTCTGTAGGCTCTGGTCAAAAGTAGTGCACTGTGTAGGGAATTGGGTGCCACTGGAGACAGAGAATGTATCTGTGAGAGTAGACCCTCAGGTTGAGAAATAGTACACACAAAATAGGTATTGATCAAACATGACTTTTTAATCAAAATACGCTGATTGTCTGTGCGTTGGTGTGTTTGTAAGTATTTTTTTGATGTATGGAAGATATTAGATTTTCCGTGTTTTCGTACAGTATGTTTGTATCGTCAGTAGACTTTGCATGGCTATTTCGACTCAGATATCACATTCAAAATACGTAATATACTGTATGTTGACACAGAGCGCTCTGGCTATTACAGGACCTTACAGTCATGTGAAGCAATCCTTGAGTATCTAAGTCTTTGTCTAACTCAGTCATTAATAACAAGCCCTGTGACAGACTTTCCAGGGTGTGTACCAGTGCATCAAGCTGCTTAACGCTAGAGAAACAGGAAATAGGCTCCTGACCTGACTTTTCTGGCTCCGAAAAAGCGTACTTTACTTCAACGCACCTTGGCATGGATTCTACAAGTGTCTGGAACTCTAAGAGTTTCATATAAGGTGCATTCGGAAAGTATTCAGACCCCTTTATTTATTTAGCCGCTACTTTATTCCCACACTTTGAACCTCGCGGTTTATACAATGATGCGGCTAATTTATGGATTTTTCCCGCTTTCACAAGATTCATGACGCCAAAAAACTGAGCACCGTCACATAATGTGACGTAAATCGAGCGCGCTCAAACTTCCCATCATTCTGATTACGGTAGTAATTTTGTCACCCTCATCATGGCAAAGACACGGAGAAATGCATATGATGCAGCTTTCAAGTTGAAGGCAATAAATCTGGCTGTTGGAAAAGGAAATAAGAGCTGCTGCATGGGAGCTTGGCCTTAATGAGTCGATGATAAGACGTTGGAAACAGCAGCGTGAGGAACTGACTCAGTGCAGAAAGACAACAAAAGCTTTCAGAGGGAAGAAAAGCAGATGGCCAAAGTATTTGCAGCCACTCGACATCAGTGTAAATCGTGCATTTAAGGTGGCGCTCCTTGTTCAGTGGGAGGCTTGGATGACAAGTGGGGAGAAATCCTTCACTAAAACGGGCCGCAGGCAAAGAGCATCTTATGGTCAAGTCTGCCAGTGGGTCCTGACAGCGTGGAGCATTGTCAAAGAATCCACTATCATCAACGGGTTTTGAAAGGCTGGACTGCTCGCGTGTTGAAGGGGCAGCATGAGCTCAGCGGGGTATTTGCCTCCGGATGAAAGTGACGAGAGCGACAATGAAAACGATCTAACATCGGATGAAGCAATTCTGAGGCTATTCAACTCCGACACCGAAGGAGATGACTTCAGTGGTTTCAGTGCACAGGAGGAGGAAGATAGTGACCAATGACTTTCTTGGTAGGCTTCTGTTTTAATTTTTGTTACAAGCCGTGTTTCGTTAAAGCCTATTTATTTTTGTTACAAGCCGTGTTTCGTTTAAAGGCTGTGTAAAGTTAATTTGTTTCAATGTATCGGTAGGCACCTGCGGCTTATAGACATGTGCGGCTTATTTATGTACAAAATACATATGTTTGAATAATTCAGTGGGTGCAGTTTATTCAGGTGCGCTTAATAGTCCAGCAATTACGGTACATTGAATTGTTTCCTGATCGATATACACACACAATACTCCATAATGACAGAGGGTAAACAGTTGTTTTTAAACATTTGTACAAAAAAACAAACAGAAATACCTTATTTACATAAGTATTCAGGCCCTTTGCTATGATACTCGAAATTGAGTTTAGGTGCATCCTGTTTCCATTGATCTTCCTAGAGATGTTTCTACAACTTGATTGGAGTCCATCTGTGGTAAATTACATTGATTGGACATAATTTAGAAAGGCACATTCCTGAATAAGCTCCATCAGTTGTCAGTGTATGTCAGAGCAAAAACCAAGCCATGAGGTTGAAGGAATTGTCCGTAGAGAACAGAGACTGGGGAAAGGTGCCAAAAGGCCAACAAAAAATGTCTGCTGCATTGAAGGTCCCCAAGAACATAGTGGCTTCCATCATTCTTCAATGGAGGATACTTGGAACCACCAAGACTCTTTATAGAGCTGGCCGCTTGGCCAAACTGAGCAATTGAGGGAGAAGGGCCTTTGTCAGGGAGGTGATCAAGAACTCTATGAGCTCCAGAGTTCCTCTGTGGAGATGGGAGAACCTTCCAGAAGGACAACCATCTCTACAGAACTCCACCAATCAGGCCTTTACGGTAGAGTGGCTAGATGGAAGCCACTCCTCAGTAAAAGTCACATGACAGCCTGCTTGGAGTTTGCCAAAAGGCACCCAAAGGACTCAGACCATGAGAAACAAGATTCTCTGGCCTGATGAAACCAAGATTGGCCTGAATTCCAAGCCCTGTCACGGTGATGTCACGGTGATGCATGGTGGTGGCAGCATCATGCTGTGGGAATGTTTTTCAGCAGCAGGGACTGAGAGATTAGTCAGGATCGAGGGAAAGATGAACAGAGCAAAGTACAGAGAGATCCTTTATGAAAACCTTCTCCAGAGCGCTTAGTACCTCAGACTGGGGCGAAGGTTCACCTTCCAACAGGACAACGACCCTGGGCAGTCAGCCAAGACAATGCAGGAGTGGTTTAGGGACAAGTCTCTGAATATCCTTGAGTGGCCCAGACAGAGCCCGGATCCAGATCGGATCCAGATCTAGGATCTAATAGCTGTCCTGCGATGCTCCCCATCCAACCTGACAGAGCTTGAGAGGATCAGCAGTGAAGAATGGGAGAAACCCCCCAAATACAGGTGTGCCAAGCTTGTAGCGTTATACCCAAGAAGGCTCAAGGCTGGTTTTGCTGACAAAAGTGCTTCAACAAAGTACTGAGTAAAGGGTCTGAATACTTATCTAAATGTAATATTTCAGTTTTTGTAAAAAAAAAATATAATAATACATTTGCAAAAATGTATTAATTAAAACCTCTTGGGGATAGTGAGACGCTAGCGTCCCAAGTGGCCAATAGCCTCGGGAAATGCAGTGTTTGCTTTGTCATTATGGGCTATTGTGTGTAGATTGATGAAGGAAAAAACTATTTAATCCATTTTAGATTAAGGCTGTAACATAAGACTTAAATGTAAATGTAACAAAATGTGGAAAAAGTCAAGGGGTCTGAATACTTTCCCGAATGCACTGTAAGAGCTTTGTCCGGTACTCACATATGGGAAGTGTTTGTTTTCCACTCTGGGGTTGTCTGCTTCAGGCAGGGTCACTCCATGTTAGTGTCACGAACAGGCTCAAAGCCCGTAACAAAAGGGAAACAACGTGGGGATAAGGAGTAACAAAACATATATTTATTAAATAAAGTAAACTAAGTACAATATACAATGGTGTGTGTAATCAGTAATCAGTAGTGTAAGTGAGTGTTTTGCATGCATGAATGTGATAATGCAGGGTGTTGAAAGGTGCCAAAGCAAACAACCAAAAACCACCAAGATACACAACAAAATCTATAAAGGTGTCTGCATGGAGAACGTCTCCTCCATGAATGGGGAAGTGGTGTATTTATCCTGGGACACACCGGGCCCAGGTGTTTCCCATGTAGCTGAATACCCTCCCAACTCCGCCCACCGGCATCCTAATAAGGAAACAAGAACAAAGAGAGAATACGGCAGACAGAGTGGGAGGGTCGTTACATGAGTGCTGTTGCAAGTACAGCGAACTCATCTAAGACGTAAGGGTGTCGTAGAAATACCTCTAAACTCATTAGAGCTCAGTCTGGACGAGACGCCACCCACAGCACCTGCTGCTGCAATATCCACAGGCTGCTCATTAACATCAAATGTTAGGACTCACTCTCTCTCGCTCTCGCTAAATGGATTGCAAATGCTTACATTGTCAAAGCAAATGAAATAGATAATAAACAAAAGTGAAATAAAAAGGGTCAGTTACAGTGGTCAGGTATTCTGCCATTGTGTACTCTCTGTTTATGGCCAAATAGCATTCTAGTTTGCTTAGATCAACTGATTTATCTTTTTTGTTTTCTCATAATTTGGTTAGGTCTTATTGTGTTGCTGTCTTGAGGTGATGTTTGTGTTTGTGAACAGAGCCCCAGGACCAGCTTGCTTAGGGGACTCTTCTCCAAGTTCATCTCTCTGTATGTGATGGCTTTGTCTGAAAGGTTTGGGAATCGCTTCTTTTTAGGTGGTTGTAGAATTTAACGTCTCTTTTCTGGATTTTGGATAATTTGTGGGTGTTGGCCTGATTCTGCTCTGAATGCATGGTGTTTCATGAGGATATTTTCATGAGGATATACACAGAGGATATTTTTGTAGAATTCTGCATGCAGTCACGATTTGGTGTTTTTCCCATTTTGTGAGTTATTGGTTGGTGAGTGAACCCAAGACCTCACAACCATAAAGGGCAATGGGTTCTATAACTGATTCAAGTATTTTTAGCCAGATTCTAATGGGTATGTAGACTTTTATGTTAATTTAGTTGGCGTAGAAGCCCCTTCTTGCATTGTCCCTCAGATCTTTCACAGCTTTGTGGAAGTTACCTGTGGTGCTGATATTGAGGCCAAGGTAAGTATAGTTTTTTTGTGTGCAACGGTGTCTAGATGGAATTTATATTTGTGGTACTGGCAACTGGATCTTTTTTGGAACGCCATTATTTTTGTCTCACTGAGATTTACTGTCAGGGCCCAGGTCAGACAGAATTTGTGCAGAAGATCTAGGTGCTGCTGTAGACCCTAATTGGTTGGGGACAGAAGCACCAGATCATCAGCAAACAGCAGACATTTGACTTGAGGCCAGGTGCTGCAGATTGTTCTAGTGTCCTCACCAATTTGTTGATATATATATATGTTGAAGAGGGTGGGGCTCAAGCTGAATCCCTGTCTCACCCCACGGCCATGTGGTAATAAATGTGTATGTTCTTTGCCAAATTGAACCGTACACTTTTGTACATGGATTTAATCATGTCATATGTTTTTTCCCCCAACACTGCTTCCATCAATTTGTATAACAGACCCTCATGCCAAATTGTGATAAAAGCTTTTTTTAAATCAATTAAAGTATGAGAAGACTTTCCCTTTGTTTTGTTTGTGTGTCAATTAGTGTGTGCAGGGTGAAAACGTGGTCTGTCGTATGGTAATTTGGTTAAAAGCCCATTTGACATTTGCTCAGTACATTGCCTTCACTGAGGAAATGTATGAGTCTGCTGTTAATATTAATGCAGAGTATTTTCCCAAGGTTGCTGTTGATGCATATCCCACAGTAGTTATTAGAGTCAAATCTGTCTACACTTTTGTGGATTGGGGTGATTAGCCCTTGGTTCCACATATTGGGGAAGATGCCAGAGCTGAGGATGATGTTAAAAAGTTTAAGTGTAGCCAATTGGAATTTGTGGTCTGTAAATTGTATAATTTAATTTAGGATACCATCTACAAATCAAATCAAATCAAATGTATTTATAAAGCCCTTCTTACATCATCTGTTATCAAGCAATGCAGGTGTAGAAGCACGGTGGCTAGGAAAAAACTCCCTAGAAAGGCCAGAACCTAGGAAGAAACCTAGAGAGGAACCAGGCTGTGAGGGTGGCCAGTCCTCTTCTGGCTGTGCCGGGTGGAGATTATAATAGAACATGGCCAAGATGATCAAATGTTCAAAGATGACCAGCAGGGTCAAATAATAATAATCACAGTGGTTGTCGAGGGTGCAACAGGTCAGCACCTCAGGAGTAAATGTCAGTTGCCTTTTTATAGCCAATCATTTAGAGTATCTCGACCGCTCCTGATGTCTCTAGAGAGTTGAAAACAGCAGGTCTGGGACAGGTAGCAGGTCTGGGACATCAACACCACAGGCCTTTTTGGGTTGGAGGGTTTGTATTTTGTCCTTTAGTTCATTCATTCATTGTATTTGGAGAATCCAGTTGTTATTAGTTGATTTTAAGATTTGTATTTGATCATGTACATCCCTCAAACTGTCATGTTTTGTCATATATTGTCATGTCTTGTCTTTGTGCTTCCTCTTCTATTCGTTTCCCCATGCTGGTCTTATTAGGTTCTTTCCCTCTTTCTATCCCTCTCTCTCCCCCTCCCTCTCTCCCTCTCTCTCTCTCTCTCTCTCTCTATCGTTCCGTTCCTGCTCCCAGCTGTTCCTCATTCTCCTAACTACCTCATTTACTCTTTCACACCTGTTCCCTATTTTGCCCTCTGATTAGAGCCCCTATTTCTCCCTCTGTTTCTGCGTCTGTCCTTGTCGGATCCTTGTTTGATGTTTGCTGTTCTGTATCCTTGTTCTGCCCTGTCGTGTTTTTTGCCTTCTTCAGATGCTGCGTGTGAGCAGGTGTCTAGATCAGCTACGGCCTGGGCCTTCCCGAAGCGACCTGCAGTCTGTGGTCGCATCTCCAGTAGTTCCCCTCTACTGACTAGAGGATTTCAGTTTTCCTGTTTGGACTTCACCTGTGATAGTATCCAGGATTAACGTTTTGTTAAAGACTGGAATAAAGACTCTGTTTCTGTTAAGTTGCTTTTGGGTCCTCATTCACCTGCATGACACAAACTCAACTCTGGACCTCGAAGCCAGTTCCACTGAATTCTTTTATTTTTCCCCTGTAGTCAGAGCTGAGCATCTGATACATACCTCTCTCTCTCTCTGTCCCTCTCACCACAACAAGGATGACTAGACACTATACTGACAGATTGAAGCCAGACCTCCCACAGGTCTGATCTACGGCCAGCCTGAGGTGCCTTAATGTGAACAAGAAACTCCATATATTTCCAACACTAAGTCAGCATCCCAAATGGCACCCTATTCTCATAGTGCACTATTCCATAAAGTGTAGTACTCAAAAGTAGTGCAATATATGGAATAGGGTGCCATTTGAGGCCTCAATGTCATTTGATTAAGTCAGGGTTGGGCCTTTCCTTGAAGCTTTTCCCAAACAGACAGACAGCAGCCAGTTGTTGGTTCCTCTCAGGCAGGCAGGCTGATTGATTTGATGATATTACTGGTGCTAATGTGTGATAGACTGTGTTAATGCTTGGCTCTCTTTAGGGGGTTCCTAAGCTCTGTGTTGATGAATCTGTAAATCTGTCTGCCTGTTTGGAATGCAACACTTCACTGCACATCTTACCACAGGGACCCCGATGCATAACCAACCTGTCACTCACTCCTCAACAACTGTGTGTGTGTGTGTGTGTGTGTGTGTGTGTGTGTGTGTGTGTGTGTGTGTGTGTGTGTGTGTGTGTGTGTGTGTGTGTGTGTGTGTGTGTGTGTGTGTGTGTGTGTGTGTGTGTGTGTGTGTGTGTGTGTGTGCGTGTGCGTGCGTGCGTGCTTACTCACACTTTCACAGAGACTGATTGCACATGTAGAGTGTGTTTTTTCCACCGGTCTGTTTGTGTGGATGGTACTGTATGTGTTGTGTGTGTGTGTCACTGTGAGACCACGGTTCTTGGCAGTATGTCGTTGATGAAATAAGTGTTGTGCAGGGTAGGGCATAAAGAGCTACAGGTAACTGCCAATATAACGGAAACACTTGAGTAAATGAGGGTTCTGGCAGCTCTGTTGTGTCCCCTTCGAGCGCAAGGTAACCACCAATAAATACACAGGCATTCTGAGTGATCACCTTCATATTGGGAATCACTTCTATCCTGATGGGAGTGGTCTCTTCTAGGAGGGCAATGCCTCCCATCTGTCACCAGATCTCAACCCAATTGAACACTTATGGGAGATTCTGGAGTGGCACCGGAGGCAGCGTTTTCCACCTCAGTCTACAAAACACCAAATGAAGGAATTTCTTGTGGAAGAATGGTGTCACATCCCTCCAATAGAGTTCCAGACACTTGTAGAGTCCATGCCAAGGTGCATTGAAACTGTTCTGGTGGGTTGTGGTGGCCCAATGCCCTATTAAGACACTTTATGTTGGTGTTTCCTGTATTTTGGCAGTTACCTGTACATTAGGGAAAAGGGACAGTGTGGGAGCAGGATTTTCTGGGTCTCTGTACTGTCCTGAAGTATTCTAACACAGATGTGCTGTGGGGTGCTGTTTCAACACCTCTCTTTGTTTTCCATTCGTCACCAGACTCTGGGGCTGTTACCCAGCTGGGCATCTGGCAATGTGATTTGGTCAAGAGAGGCAAATCACGTATTGGCACTAACCTACGGGCCTCTGTTGTTCTTTTTTCTGTGTGTGTGTGTGTGTGTGTGTGTGTGTGTGTGTGTGTGTGTGTGTGTGTGTGTGTGTGTGTGTGTGTGTGTGTGTGTGTGTGTGTGTGTGTGTGTGTGTGTGTGTGTGTGTGTGTGTGTGTGTGTGTGTGTGGAACGCTCGTGCTTGTTCTTTTGCGTGAGTGTCCGTGCGTGCTTGCCCAGCTGCAGCAACGGCGTGTCTATCAGGAGGAGGTTGCCAGATTGGAGGCAGCTGTTGTTGCCAGGCAGCAGGAGGAAGAGGAGAGACTTGAGGAGGGAGCAGGAGACTTGGCCATGAGGTCACCGCAGAAAGAAAAAGTCAAGACCCCTTACATCCGACCCTCTCCAGCATACTGCATTGTCACCAGTCATACTACGTTTCAACTTGTTCTGTGCTCCTCAGATTCTTTGACGGTCTATAATAACAGCTTAGTATCCATTCAATGTTAGTGTGGCCCAGGTTCATTTGAGTGTTTTTAACGCCACGGCTTATAATGTTGTCAGGGGGAAACGACCTATCTATGTTTGTTAGGCGAGGCGTGGGTCATGATGATTTCCATTAGCTTGATTCATTGTATATTCAGCTGAAGGTGGTAAAGCGGTGTGTGTGAGAGTCAGCGTGTGTGTTTTTGTGTGTGTTTGTGCGTGCGTGTTGGAGTGTGTGTGGTCCCTGACCCGCATTGCCCCTGGCATCCCCCCCAGGGTGTGTAGTCCTGTTTGATTGCGCCCCTCTTGTGGGGCTTGCTACGGTAGCACGGAACAGCTGGGAGAATCTCTGATTAATGATGTCGTTTAGGCTGAAATGGATTACATACACTTCTCCACCATCATCTTGCAGACAATGAAATATTATCTCATTCATTCGATTTACTCTTATCTGATTTCGCAGTGTCACAATCAATAGTGTTTTTCTCGTGTTGACTCGCTAAGGGGCATTGTACACTTTTTGAGTCGCTTTGTGTTGGGAATGTTTGTTTCTTTGCGTACCACAGGTTCACCCAAGATACAGAGGAACAGAGGAAGAGAGAGGAGCTGGAGAGTAGAGGTCAGCAGAGACTGACAGAGCTGAGGAGACGCATGGCAGAGCAAGCTGAGGGCGATAAGGAAAGGTAAGCGTGCACCAAGGGTCCTGACTGCAGCAGCAGCGCAGCCTCAAGGACGCTAAAGGAGAGATCTCGACAGTTCACTCCATGGCTTTGGATGATGTTCTGTATGTTATTCTTGGTTTATGTTTGACAATGACTCATTTATGAACGTGTATATACAAGTCCATGACCATTTGAGGGAAACATCCCATGCGTTTCACGAACCACTGGTATGATTCGATGTAGTGTTTTATCTTCTGTTTGGTACAGCCTCCTCTTTATCCATGGTCCTTGCTAAGATTCTATCCTCCTTTTAAATGCCTGGCATTTAAACCGTGCTAGGAGAAAGAGAGAGATGTTGAGTTAGTCAGGACAGGGTGAGGAGGACAGGGGACATGGGGACTGAGGGGAGGTAAGATGTGAGGGGCAGCTCTCTGGCAGCTCGTAAAGCTCTCTCAGCCTGCAGGGCCGCTGTGCCACCACAGATAGGTGGTTTCTGTGCTGCGGCTGATGTCCTTGGCCACTTCTCTCCCTTCCCGCCCACTGTCCCTTCTGCCCTCAGGGTTTAGTTGTGCGAGGAGGTGCCGCTGCAGCGCAAGGAGCAGAGGGAGGCGCGGGAGCTCGAACGCCTGGAAGAGAAGAGACAGTCGTCTGGGGGCCCTGAGAAATTAGGTACGTCGCTTATCAGCACATATTCCCATTAGCTGCCCTGATTGGATCTGCCATGTAAAATGCTATGCCGGGGAAGATTTGTGGAAGGTTTTGACCCACTGTTGGTTTTGAGGCATCACTGCCACTTACTGGTGGGATGAAGAAATTACTAGGCAAATATCATATGGGTTTTTTGAAGTGTTTTTCCCATCCTCCACAGTGTCAAGGTGGGAGAAACGTCAGAGTCAGACCCAGAGAGGATGATGGGAGATACGGAGGCGTTTAACCTCTCTAGTGTACGTGGGACGCTAACGTCCCACCTGACCAACATCCAATGAAAGTGCAGGGCGCCAAATTCAAACAACAGAAATCTCATAATTAAAATTCCTCAAACATGCATGTATTATACAACATTTTAAAGATAAACTTGTTGTTAATCCCACCACGGTGTCCGATTTCAAAAAGGCTTTACGACAAAAGCATACCATGCGATTATGTTAGGTCTGCACCTATACACAAAAAAATACATTTTCCAGCCAAAGAGAGGAGTCACAAAAAGCAGAAATAGAGATCAAATGAATCACTAACCTTTGATGATCTTCATCAGATGGCACTCATAGGACTTCATGTTACACAATACATGTATGTTTTGTTCGATAAAGTTCATATTTATATGCAAAAATCTCTGTTTACATTGGCGCGTTATGTTTTGCCTCCAAAACATCCAGTGAAAGTGCAGAGAGCTACGTCAATTTACAGAAATACTCATCAGAAATGTTGATGAAAATACAACTGTTATGCATGGAATGAAAAATATACTTCAAATCAAATCAAATGTATTTATATAGCCCTTTGTACATCAGCTGATATTTCAAAGTGCTGTACAGAAACCCAGCCTAAAACCCCAAACAGCAAGCAGTGCAGGTGTAGAAGCACGGTGGCTAGGAAAAACTCCCTAGAAAGGCCAAAACCTAGGAAGAAACCTAGAGAGGAACCAGGCTATGTGGGGTGGCCAGTCCTCTTCTGGCTGTGCCGGGTGGAGATTATAACAGAACATGGCCAAGATGTTCAAATGTTCATAAATGACCAGTATGGTCAAATAATAGTAAGGCAGAACAGTTGAAACTGAAGCAGCAGCATGGCCAGGTGGACTGGGGACAGCAAGGAGTCATCATGTCAGGTAGTCCTGGGGCATGGTCCTAGGGCTCAGGTCAGTTGAAACTGGAGCAGCAGCATGGCCAGGTGGACTGGGGACAGCAAGGAGTCATCATGTCAGGTAGTCCTGGGGCATGGTCCTAGGGCTCAGGTCCTCCGAGAGAGAGAAAGAAAGAAGGAGAGAATTAGAGAACGCACACTTAGATTCACACAGGACACCGAATAGGACAGGAGAAGTACTCCAGATATAACAAACTGACCCTAGCCCCCCGACAAACTACTGCAGCATAAATACTGGAGGCTGAGACAGGAGGGGTCAGGAGACACTGTGGCCCCATCCGAGGACACCCCCGGACAGGGCCAAACAGGAAGGATATAACCCCACCCACTTTGCCAAAGCACAGCCCCCACACCACTAGAGGGATATCTTCAACCACCAACTTACTTCTCCTTAACAAACAAAAAATACATAGTTCTCAATCCATCTTTAAGTTTTTATTAGCGAGCTGGACACAGTGAAGAAACTGTATGAATGTAGGTCCATTATCCTTCTACGTGAGGGTCGACGCTGGTGACAAGAAGCAGGTACAGGGACAGCGCATTTAGTGAAACAGGACAGGACCAGTGTCTGGACAGGGGAAAAATAACGGCATCTATGCTGACACATGGAATAACGTGAGGAGCAGACAGATAAAGAGGGGGTAATCAACAAGGTAATGGAGTGCAGGTGAGTCCAATATTGCGCAGTGAAGCGTAATGATGGTGACAGGTGTGTGTAACCAAGGGCAGACCCCCCCCTCTCTGGCAGTTAGATGCGTGACATTCTACACAGTTTCGATTTGGTTGTAGTTTTTCTGAATTATATATTATTATCTGTGATTTTGTGGTTTTTAATTAAAATGGTCAAAAATATATATTTTAAATTAATTCTTAGCAAAGAGCAATTTCTTAAGTTAGAATTTTGCTAACTCTCTTTTTGTCACCATGGAAGACCAAAACTCTCTCCCACTAAAACACGCTGAAATTTCAGGCGGTCTTTTCAAACTGCTCTTACACTAAAAGGGCATTATCATCATTTACACAATTCCACAGTATTATTCCAACCTCATAGTGTGGAAATATACACTTAGTGTACAAAACATGAGGAACACCTGCTGACCAGGTGAATCCAGGTGAAAGCTATGATCCCTTATTGATTACACCTGTTAAATCCACTTTAATCAGTGGAGATGAAGGGGGGAAGAGCCTTGAGACATGGATTGTGGATGTGTGCTATTCAGAGGGTGAATGGGCAAGGCAAAAGTGCCTTTGAACCGGGTATGATATTAGATGCCAGGCACACCGGTGTGAGTCTGTCAAGAACTGCAGTTCTGCTCGGTTTTTCATGTTTAACAGTTTTCCATGTGTATCAAGAATGGTCCACCCCCCAAAGGACCCAAAGGACATCCAGCCAACTTGACACTACTGTGGGAAGCATTGGAGTCAACATGGGTCAGCATCAATGATAAATTGATGAATTGAAGCTGTTCTGGGGGCAAAAAAGAGTGCAACTCAATATTAGGAAGGTGTTCCTAATTTTTTGTACATTCCGTTTATATAAAACACAGAAAATCACATTTTTGACTCCACTAGGTCTTTAAACATTTTGTACTATTACATTTGTTTGCTCAAAACTCCCGCAGGCCGGATCAGACCCCCCCAGTGGCCCGGATGCGGGCCCATATCTTTGACACCGTTGCTTTAAGCGTTTGGTTTTCTCCACTAGTTCCAAAGTTTGTGTCAATGTACTATTTTGTGTTTACTGCTTTTCTGACTCACTCACTGACACGAAACCCAGAAAATCATTCACAACAATGTTTGACCTGGCTCAACCAAAGCTTCCCATCAAGGCCGGTGGGTGAATCAACATACAGTCCGTCTGTCTGGTACATTGTGTCATGACTCCACTGTGCAGGAGAGCACACTGGTCTACCTGCAGCCTATTGTGTAATCAGGCCAGTGACTGTCAGATCATCTCCTCCCAATTGAAATTTGTGATCAACGAACAGCTGACCTTGGTTTGAGACAGGTGAGGAAAGACACGTTTGACTAGAATACCTAAATTTCCGAAAGAAAATGAGGACAAGGGTGTAACAGTATCGTCCTCATATTTGTTTGACACTTTTTTTGACCGTAAAATGTAAAATCCCAAATGGCACCGGTATTTCCAGTGTCCTGCACTTCTTTTGACCAAAGCCCTATTACTTCTCTATTCCCTCTGTTGCTTTCCATATTGGGTCTAATCGAAGAGTAAGGATTGAACAGGCCCTGTGGGTAGAAGGAATCCACAACACACTGTATGCCAAGGAGGTTCTCTCTGTAGTCCAGCCACCCAGACCACCTCGACAGGACACTGACTCCACGGGACTCAAGTCTTCCACAAAGAGTGTTTAGCCCTAATTCAATCAAAACCGCTAACCAGTTCAAATCAAATCAAATTTATTTATATAGCCCTTCGTACATCAGCTGATATCTCAAAGTGCTGTACAGAAACCCAGCCTAAAACCCCAAACAGCAAACAATGCAGGTGTAAAAGCACGGTGGCTAGGAAAAACTCCCTAGAAAGGCCAAAACCTAGGAAGAAACCTAGAGAGGAACCGGGCTATGTGGGGTGGCCAGTCCTCTTCTGGCTGTGCCGGTTGTCCAGGAATAAGTCATAATATAAATAGCCTTTTCCCAGGCCAGTGAGAGAGCATATTTGCATATGATATGAAGTTGAATAGCTTTTTACGCAACTTGGAAACCTGGTTGCAGGTACAGGTCATATAGATAAGTGATATTTGTCCACAGAGTTGTCAGTATTTCTTCTTTGGGCTTTTTCTGTGATTGTCAATTCAGACTATGTTGGCTCAACTTTGAACATATTCCTTGCACTATTCCTCATATGCCTCCCTCTGCTATTCATCAACATCTGATACTTCCATTGAACACAGAATTTCTGTGTTTTATGCCACTGTGACTTTAGATAAAACTTGCCTGTCATCACAACAAACCTTTCATGTATGTTTAGCTGTATATATTTGCTCATTTGACTGTGTAACATCCATGGGTATTGTAACAATATGCTGATTGTACTACGTGTCAGTGCAGGCTGGTCTAGGCCGCAATTCTGTAGTGTCTCATCTCCATTTCGAAGTTAGTCCTTTCTTACTAATCCATGCGGAATAAGAGGATATGGACCCATATCAGCCAGGCCTGAAATGAATTTATTCATGATTTTAAAATGTCAGGTACAATGAAGTCAGATGTATTTCCATTTCTAAATATATCCCAGCTACACCAGTGCCTAACTCCTGCATGAGTCATTTGATTAAATTTCAGTCAGAGTGCTTCTTTGTTTAAATATTTGATTCGTTTTAAGTCACAGGACTTAATGTCATCCAGAAGTAACACAAACGACTTCTTCTACACAGTCAAAGTACTCAGTCACACAATATATAATACCATACAAATATACACAAATACCACACAATTGCATAAGAGCCCACTCTTTGAGCTTCGTTTAAACAAATCTGCAAAATGTATTTTCATGTACTCTTAGAACTCTGTTTAAATAATATCTGATCACATATCAACTTGTCTATATACATATATCCACATATCAGTTGGGACTGTAGCTATATACACTCCAAGGGCAGCAGAGGTGATCGGAGGGAGCTTAGACGACGAGGCCCAGGCGTTTCTTGATGAAGTGGGCCACCAGAACCTGAGGTCTCTGTTGGTACTCCACCAGCACATCATGAGGGGTGGCGATCTGGTCCCCGTCAAAACGGTTCAACAAAGTCACGCATACGACTGCAGCTGCGGAGGACAAAGGTGAAATCTGTTAGAAATATCAAAACAATGTAAAAAATTTAAAAAAGTGTAAAAACAAAAGCATTTTTGATTACAGGTTCTCTCTGTCAAAGTTAGTAGCATTGGAGACAGTGGGACTGTCATTTATTTGGAATAATACCTTTGATGCCACAGGCACGACACATGGCTGCGAAGACGGTGGACTCCATCTCAATATTCCTGACTCCCGTGTTAAAGGCTTTCCTCAGGTACTCCAACTTGTCCTCAGTGGAGAAGGAGCAGAGAGCTCCATCCAGCCGACCCTGACCTGGAGGACCACAACAGAAAACAGACTGGGTTAGACCAGAAGGCTAGTAGGCAACATTGGGAATGATCATCCTAAATTTAAAAAAGAGGCAGTCTGCGATTCGAAATACAACAAAACTTGCAGACTGTAGCTTTAACTTAGGGCTTTTGTGTAGCAGAGTGGACAGAGGTGAGTCACGTGATGTGGTTACCTTCATAGAAGTCACTGGTGCACATGGTGTTGCCGATGATGGTGGGCACGTCCTCTAACTCGGAGGAGCACTGCAGCAGCTCCTTGGAGACGCCCACGTCCAGCTCTGTGCTCCTTGTGACCACCTTACCTAGAACCACCTGCTCAAAATGGGCGCGGAAGAAGCAGTCCACCGCCTTGTCTGTGACCACTACTGTTCCTGGTGCCAGACCTGTAAGGGTGACATGACTTTAGAGAGCCGTGGCACTCAACTAGATAAACATGTATTAAATGTGTATCAACATTTGAAAGAAGAACGGAAGGGGGACAGTATGCTCTTACCGACTCCACCGGAGGTGCCAATGCGGAAGAGGATGAAGTCGATGCAGCGGGCATGATGCAGCAGTTTGATGAGCTCATGGAGCATGATGGAGATGGAAGGGATGCCCATACCATGCTGCAGAAACAGTGGGGTGAGGTTAACAAAGGTTAACAGAACTGCAGGAAAGCAGTGCTCGGCAGGTGAGGTGGCGAAGGTCACTACGTCCTGGTGTTGTGAAACGCCGACTTGTCGTGCATGCTCTCCCTAACGAGTAGACTGTATCACGGGGACATCCAGACGGTTACCAAATGAACAATTATTTGTCCATGAAGGCTGCTACCTTACTTGGAGGAAAACATTTGGCCACGTTAGCTTTTGCCGGCGACACCGTGCTACAGCTGCACAGCGGGAAGCAGCTCAGGTCGCCAGGCACTCTTCCCACTGGGCACGCACTGGTTGAATCAACGTTGTTTCCACGTCATTTCAAAGAAATTCCTTTGAACCAACGTGGAATAGACTTTCAATTCTGTTCTGGCACAAAAAAAATGACTGCTGTGCATCACCCAGATATGTACCATACAATGGGGGTGGTGGTAGAGGTGACTATTGTGGTAGAGGTTACTATTGTAAAGCGCTTTGAGCACCCAGGTAGAACAGCGCTAAATAAATCCAATACACTATTATAAGAAGATACAGCAACACACCAAACTGGACAAACATCTGATAATAACAGAACACCATTTCAGGTGTCAAGTCACTGGAATCTTCACTTCCAAGATGTAAAGTCTTAGACAGGCTATCGAAAGTCAAGTCAGGTCGTCATCTCGTGCGAGGGAGATGTGTGCTTCGTGCGATACTTACACTGATAGAAAGTACGGGTCCCACTTTGTACATGGAGTAGCGGTCGGTTCCCTCACAGATGTCTGTGACTTCATCCATGTTTCCGGGCAAGGCCAGCTCCTGGTGAATGAACTGAGCAAAGGACCTCATCCGATTGGCACTGCCGCCGACGCACACAAACTTCACGGGGGAGACAGAGAGGCCGTTGTAATTCCTTCGTCTATGAGACTAGCTTCCATGAATCAGGTACTTGCGCCTATTTTGTCTGGGTAACTTTCACAAACCTTGATGTCTCCGAACATCTCAGGTAGGTTGTGGGTCTTGGTCCCCAGGTTGAAGTGATAGAGAATGTCCTCTTCCATTGTATCCAAATGGGGGTTCTTCACATGGATCTGGGGGTTTTTGAAAGGGACCTCGGGTCTGTAATATCATTGACACGAGAGAGCACATGACAATTGCATAACAGAAGGTTCTTTAGTGCAGGACAATAACCAGTACTATAATAAAACCTCAAAGTAAAATACATATACTCACTCGCTATATTCAGAATGGTCATTGACAGTCCCTATACCGTTCAGTAAAATAGGTGACATAGTTGTTCGCTGTATCCTAAAAGAAATATGAAGAAAACATTTACAATTGCTATCAACTGTTGAATTATGACACAATATGTTATAAACACAATATTTATAGCCACAATATTACTACAGCCACAAGTGCAAAACATACCTTTCAGGCTAGAAAGGTTCTTCTGAATTCAAAGGGTAATATTCTCTGTTGTGCTGTGTAGCAGTTCCTAAATACTCTTTTGCCCGTCTCTGCCTCTTGTGCTGATATAACTTTGACCTGTGACTTCTCTCAGGAGTGATTGGTTGGGGAGGGAAGGGTAGTGACTGTCTGGTCCAGTCATTGGTCTGGTCTCTCCCACTGAAACGTGAAGTGATCTCAAACAAACACTAACTTAGACAGACAAACTTTCCAAATACTTGGCCCAGATCCAAAGTCATGACTCAAAACAGTATATATATATAATTTAAATAAAAAAACCTATTCATTACTTCGGTGGTGAAAAATACTGTACAAGGGCCATGGAATTGAAATTGAGTGAAATGGTTAAAAAGCCAAGTCAATGTTCTGATTGCCAGGTGCATTCAACCATTCTCAAACCATTCAACTATTCTCAAACCATTCAACCATTCTCAAACCATTCTCAAACCATTCAACCATTCTCAAACCATTCAACCATTCTCACAACACGATGAATGTTGTTACACAAACAAAAATGGCTGTCCTGGCCAGTTTTCAAACACAAACTAGACTGTTATGTAATTGTCACAGAATCCCGGGCATCTCATGACGTTCAGGTTCCAAACCAATTGAGTGTGCACAAATATTTGACTGTGTGTGTGTGTGTGTGTGTGTGTGTGTGTGTGTGTGTGTGTGTGTGTGTGTGTGTGTGTGTGTGTGTGTGTGTGTGTGTGTGTGTGTGTGTGTGTGTGTGTGTATCATCAAAACATATTACCTTCACCGGTTGTTTTAGATATGCCACATATCCTAGTCATTTGTTTAAAACATTCTTAAAAAAAAAAAAAAGATAACCTTTTATTTAACTTAGGGAACTTGTTTAATCATTTACGGGGAGAAATATGTCCGATGATACTGAATATTCACTTTGTATCCTGTGTCAATTACGTCGGTAGAACACAATTTCCACTATGACGACAGTGGAAAAGAGGAAGGAACAATTATGTAAGTCAATTCATAGAGATCTCAGGTTTCTGGAACAATCTAGCTACGAGTCACACTTCAACTAATACATGTCTAGATACCATTTCAAATGGTAATGAGTGCTTCATTGAGCTTCATTAAGCACACAAAGAGAATGAGAACACATCCAATGCTTCCATGCACCACACATTTATTTTCTTTAAAACAAATCTTTATAGCAACCATAACGAGGCACACACACACAAAAAAAGACATAACACTTCAAAACAGCAGGCATTTTTAGAGGAGCCCTTCTAAGCCATAGACACCTTTTAAAAGTAAACCATCATTCCCCAAACTACAACAGACGAACAAGAGCATAGCTCAGGCTAGTACATTAGCTGTTAGTGTTACAGTGAAAATGCAGTTCATTAGCAACTTCAGGCACAGAACAGAGTGGGTCTGTGAGCGCAATCTAACAGAATCAAGTTTTGCAGTTGTGTATACGTCTAGGGACAAGCATAAACATGTAGCATGACAAGAGTGCCTTAACTCTGACTTGAACCTAAACAAACTGCTTTTAATCGATCTATGAGCGGTTGTGAACAGGCAAAACCTGGTGAAGGAACGTTGTGGAGGAGAACATTGAGGAGTCAGTCGTGCGTCACTGCCTTTGCTCCTTTCTACTCCTTGGAACCTGCAGGAATACACACAAGTTAATTTGTGTGGGTGCCCCCCCCCCACCCACCCACACACATTTTGATTTGCAGTCCCACCCCATGATCACGGATAACAATGCAAGTCACGATTTCCCCCGACTGATTTATCGACAGGCATATCATCTTGTCTGAATGGAACACCCGTTGAAATTTTGCAACTCTACTTCGGTGTCCTTTGTATCAATTTATTGTCAAATAAATCTATATGACTTCATATACATTCAATATTTTATTAGTTAGTCTATGTGGCATGTGCTTCTGAGCAATGAGCCAAATTGCCAACTGAATTCAAATGACCTTGAAGTTCCAACATCAACCCACTGTCACAAACAGCTACTTACTTGATGAATGCGTATTTGGTGCCCCTTTCTGGTCCTCTAAATAGCCAAAGCTCAAGAGCGTAGACATGTTGACAGGGGTCGAATTCTGAGATTTCTGAGATCTGCAAGACCAAAATGCAAGCATTTAAAACACAGCGGGGGGACAAAATGGGGCCTAGATAAAATGCGGAAAACAAAACACTGAGCTCTTGAACATTTAGAGCTAGTGGAGGGTTCAAAACCATAAAAAACGTGGGAGAATCTGCCAGCTGATGGTAATATTGATATGGTGGGGGGGGGGGGGGGGGGGGGGGGGAGTACACTAACGGTGGCAGGGTAGCCTAGTGGTTAGAGCGTTGGACTAGTAACCGTAAGGTTTCAAGTTCGAATCCCCGAGCTGACAAGGTACAAATCTGTCGTTCTGCCCCCGAACAGGCAGTTAACCTACTGTTCCTAGGCCGTCATTGAAAATAAGAATTTGTTCTTAACTGACTTGCCTAGTAAAATAAAGGTTAAAAAAAAACAGCAAACACTGAAGATGGACCCTGAAAACACTTACCTCTAACTGAGATACAGTTGAACTGTTTTGTACCCTACAAAATGGGTCAACAATATCTTCACATGTAATTTTATTCATTATGGTTCTAATAATGTATTGACTGTGAAGCCGTAGCCATCTCTGACAATGTTGTACGCTTAAGAGACATCTCTGTAGGCCTATGTTTAACAGATCGATGCCACAGGTCACTGACAGGTGGCAAATGTAAAAAAAATAAAAAAAATAAACATTTGTTCAATGACTTGCATTGTAGAGTAAAGACCACATTGGTAGCAAAAACAAAGTCAGGGGAGGTCATGTCATCACACTATTTGAAGCTAGCGATCTGTCGATGTATTGTTTCATATAGCTAACTGAGCTGAACGTTTGTGAGGACATCTGTACTCTTTCATCAGTATTATTTGCAGACAGGCAAGTCTGGCATCGGCCCATAGTGTTAGAGGACCCATTTCTGCATGGACATTGCCATTTAGATCTTCCACCATGTTGAAGTAGTTAAATGGGTGGGGATTCCTATGGGCTGGGAGCGATCAGATAATGTTTAGAGCATTGTCTACTAGGGACTCATAACCCGCAGTCCCCTTTGTTTTATCCGTAGGGCGGTGATTCATAATCGCAGTCCTCTGAAGGGCGGGTAGGAGTCGGGTTGAATAAAGAGAAAACAATGCATTAGAAATCCCTAAATGTAGCCTCCCGGTTGGCGCAGTGGTTAAGGGCGCTGTACTGCAGCGCTAGCTGTGCCACCAGAGACGCTGGGTTCGCACCCAGGCTCTGTCGTAACCGGCCGCGACCGGGAGGTCTGTGGGGCGACACACAATTGGCCTAGAGTCGTTAGGGAGGGTTTGGCCAGTAGGGATATCCTTGTCTCATCGCGCACCAGTGACTCCTGTGGCGGGCCGGGCGCAGTGTGCGCTAACCAAGGTTGCCAGGTGTTTCCTCCGACACATTGGTGCTTCTGGGTTGGATGCGCGCTGTGTTAAGTCAACTTGGGAGTTTTTTTTTTTTAAATGCCGGTCCACTGAGGCAAAAAGGAAACGGAGAAACGGAGAGTTGAAAATAAAAAGAAGGGAGGGCCAGGAAAGCAACGTTTGGGAAAGATTTGGTGACGTGCTAGAAGAGGATGATAGCAGTGCCGACTACGTTATGTGTGATGACTGTGATGGTTTAGACAAATTCGAGAGCCAAGAGACGGGGGACTTCAAATATGGCACCTCAAGGGAATTGTAGCCAGATGGGTTAAATGGAATTGTAACCTAACTGAAAACTGACTGTAGGTCTATAAGCTCTCACTTAGCCTAATATAATATTAACTCCTGCAGAATTGAGCACTTATTGCAGTAAAGTGATACACCAAATGTACATTTGAACTCTGGAACAGGAGTAGAGAAATATGACTTATTTCTTTCAGCATCTTGAAATAATGAATGCGCGGTTAGGGACCGTCTGTAAAGGTGCCATCTTTATCAGCGTCATAAAAGCTGATAGTATTCCAACCACATAAAATATGCATCCGAGACAAACTTAAATCTTATCAGAAACATGTTGGGTTGTTTTCACTGCTTTTCATGCTGCACGAGAGAAGCATAGATGAAAGGGGAACTTAACCGACGTCAACTAGATTGAATTCATTGATTTGTTACATTGATGTTATAAATCACATTGATGATATTATTTCAGGGTTTATTTAATCTCCTAGTGCAGTAATGACTGAAGAAAAGCTGTCCAATCATAGGCAAGTTGAAAAGCAGAAACATATCAAAAATAGTCTGGAAAAAAATTAATTCGGCACCCCGTCAAAAAAAATTGTTCCGTCGTCACTGACTGTAGAGCACATTTTCTATCAGCCTATTGGCGGAGTTAGGGTCCCAGATTTAGTCGGGCGGTTGCGGATGGATTATTAGGAATTGCAGGTGGGTCCGGGTGAACAAACAGCTGACCCATGCATCACTATTGTCTACTTCTTCAAGTTGGTTTAATAATAGTTTGTAAATGTCATCGCCATCTGGTGCCACAGTAGATCAATGACAAGATTTGGTTCAGGTCGCCGGCACTGCAGGTGGTGGTAAATCACCATTATTAGCTTTGTGCTTTTTTCAAACACAAAAGAAAAACCCGACTACTTCAAAATGGAGATGGCCTCAATGGCGCTGCCCGTGTTGTTACAGATGCCATAATGGGACAAATAGAAAGATGAGCCCTTTAACGAACTCTATTCCTTGGCCACATCACATCGGCCTTATCCATTCTAACAAAGTATGGGGCAGGGGTTTTGGGCAGTGCTATATTGTATGAGAACTAGGAAGGCCAGGTTCAAGACTACCACAACATATATTGTCAGCACATTGAATCTGCAAGCTTCTGGAGAGACAAAGGTGCAATCTGGGATATTTGCGCCCGATTTTGGTCACCAAAATGAATGATACGAGGCCAATACCCATTGATTCTTGAATGATGTCAAAGGAAAATTGTATAACATAACTTGCCTCATGAGCTTGTGAGTAAAACGGTCCCTTCATAACTCAAAATTGAATGTTGTTTTAATCCATTATTTTTAAACAAATGCCTTTGTTAACAATATATGGCTTCAAACATTTTAAAAACTATATTGATGATACCATTGAAGTGCATCCAAAGCGGTCTGTAAATGTTAAAAATAGTTACATTTCTTCAGCCCCATCAATTGGTAGCGGGGCTGCTGGGCTGAAACACAAATACACCAAGAGTGTAGCTTTAATTAACACTCATAAACTGTTGCGCTTGGTAAATTACCCTACTTTTCACATTGCAATCTATGTTTCACATTTAATGCAGAAAATGTTGCCATGAGGCAACATACCATTTCTCTTCATCCACTTGCTTCCATGAATGAAGAAATAAACACCATTGAACTTGACAAAAAGGGGGAGCCTTACACTAGCCAATGAGGTCCTTTGGTGAAGTCACATGACATGCAACTCCTCTCCAGATCACATGCTAGTGGGAATAAGGAAACTCTGAAATTTCTGACTTGCTAACTGGTTGAACTTCAACTTGTTAGCAAGTCGGAAATTTCAGAGTTTGAACTAGCCGCGAAGGCAGAAATAGTTAGCTGCTACTGAAATGCCCCACAAATTGTTCTCATAAAACTGTGTACACATTTCCTTCAATAAAAAAATGGAAACTCAAACTTGGGTGATAAACATTAAATCAAAATTTCGAAGTATTTGTTCTTAGGAAACGGATCAAATGCATTTGTTGCTAAATGGAAACAAGTCGGAGGGCCCTGGAAGTCAAAAGCAAAAGAAAGTGAAAATGGCATTTTCTGTCATTTTTAAGTAATATTGGCATGAGTCATATGATTTTAACATATTTTTTTGTAAAAATAAAATATGGCCAAACAATGTTTTTATAAACGCATTAATAATACAGTACAATACTGCTTTAATAAATGTACAATATCATTTGTAAAAATATGGCCAGTGAATAATTTTATTCAAGATAACAATTTGTTATGAATAAAAACAATAATTATAATTCAAATACCTAATTTATATTAGAAACCAACATTTATGATTTTTGTAGTTACCGTTGTCACACAGTGTTTCCATATCTAACATTTTTTTAATCAAATGGATTTAGTATTTGTATATTTAAGGCCATTTTATATAGGAAAAACTAATCCAACATTTGTTTGCATAGTTCTTTCATAATGTGTGCAGTAATTGTGTACACTATTTTGGGGCGATAATGCAGCTTAGACGAGACTTACATTTTTAAAGTTAGAAACAAACTATGTTCATCTTGTATAGGCCTAAGAGCTGGCCCCTGTTCTATCAAAACCAGTAAGCGGCAACAAATTATATATTTTTCCCATATTACCAGATAGTGACCAATGACTTTCTTGGTAGGCTACTGTTTTAATTTTTGTTACAAGCCGTGTTTCATTTAAAGGCTGTGTAAAGTTAAGTTGTTTCAATGTATCGGTAGGCACCTGCGGCTTATGTGTGGCTTATTTATGTACAAAATACATATTTTTAATTAATTCAGTGGGTGCGGTTTATATTCAGGTGCGCTTAATAGTCCAGCAATTACGGTACTTCAAACACTTTGTCACAATGTTTTTTGAATGAACACAGAAATGCTGTTACCAGTTTTTTTTTTCACATTACAAAACAGTACTTCATAATTATTTGTATTCTTACAGTACAAAGAATCCCATATCATTGACAATCAATAGGAATTACATACTGAAATCATGTGTGTTTGACCTCTATTTCTATTTGAATGTAAATATACGGACAAAAATATAAACGCAACATGTATAGTGTTGGTCCCATGTTTCATGAGCTGAAATTAAAGATCACATACATTTTCCAAACACACAAAAAGCTTCTCTCTCTCTCTCAAATTTTGTACACAAATTTGCAGACCATCCCTGTTTGTGAAAATGTCTCCTTTGCCAAAATAATCCATCCACCTGACAGGTGTGGCATATCAAGAAGCTGATTAAACAGCATAATCAGGTGCACCTTGTACTGGGAACAATAAAAGGCCACTCTAAAATGTGCAGTTTTGTCATAACACAATGCCACACCTCAAGTCTTGAAGGAGCGTGCAATTGGCATGCTGACTGCAGGAATGTCCACCAGAGCTGTTACCAGAGAATTTAATGTTAATTTCTCTACCATAAGCCACCTCCAAAGACATTTTAGAGAATTTGGCAGTACGTCCAACCGGCCTCACAACTACAGACCACGTGTATCCACGCCAGCCCAGGACCTCCACATCCAGGTTTCTTCAACTGCGGGATCATCTGAGACCAGCCACCCAGACAGCTGATGAAACTGAGGAGCATTTCTGTCTGTAATAAAGCCCTTTTGTGGGGAAAAACCCCAATCTGATTGGCTGAGCCTGGCTCCACAGTGGGTAGGCCTATGCCCTACCAGGCCCACCCACGGCTGCTCAGTCATGTGAAATCCATCGATTAGGGCCTAATGAATTTATTTCAATTGACTGATTCCCTTATATGAACTGTAACTCATTAAAAGTTTAAATTGTAGCGTTTATATTTTTGTACAATATATATATGAATCTTTGAGCATATAACAGAGAGTTGTAAAGGTACCCAAGCTGCCTGGAGCTGCACTCTGCTGTGCTGTGAATGAAAAAGTATAACATTGCCATCTTGTGGATATATGGTGTAAACATTTCAATGGGGTCACTCACGTTTTCTTGAAATTGCCTGCTGCATCTTCATTCTTTCCCGATGCTAAGGACAAGTTCTCCATCTGGCTGTTGGGAGAGATCTGACAGCAGAAACAAAAAGTGTCTTGAATAGTAATTTATCATCTGGAATCACGTCAGGATTGAACACGGGATGAAACCCCCTATTTCAATTGGCAACATCAGCTTCTATTGGACATACTATGTCACTTTCTTCTCTATCACTGCAACTGCAAGAGAGGAATCTGATAAATGTAGAATAATTCAAATATGGTAAACGCCAGTGACAATTTGATGCTAATCAAATACATTTCAGCAACAAATGGGGATATAGCCAAAGATGGTGGTATAGTGGTTGGTTATAAGTTCACTAGATACGGTAGGTGTTGAGTCTGAGAACTCTATCCATGGTTAGCTAATATTTGTAATGAGCTAAAAACATGTAGCTTTTCATGATACTAGGCAGGTGATATCATGCTGTCAAAAGAGAAGTCAATGTCCAAAATAATCTAAACAGGTCTGTCTGCATACTGGACTTTGAAGACCTCAGAATAAACTATTAACTCAATTTATCGTAGCACAATATGAACGGGGAAGTATTGTTACATTTGCTGGGTAGCGCATCATCAGAAGTGAAATTGCAAGGATTTCTCCATTCACCTTCTCTTTGTCATCAAAGTCCCTTTCCCAAGTTGACTTATTATCACTCCCAAAGGGAGCATTAGTTGACATGTAGTTTTGAAAGCTCTCGGTTGGGCTGGAAGAAAGACAAATTTACAAATGTCAAATGACCCATTATACTAATAATAGCCTTAGCCTGTATAACTGGGCTGCATTCAGCAGGACTCAACAGTGTGCAATGTTTGATACGTGAGAGACGGCGGATGTTCTGAAGAACTAGTTGAAGAATGTTGTGATAATAGTGGCCCAGAGGCTGAATGTGCATACTGTGCTCTGCATGGGTTTTGCGATATCAAATGGTAACCACGCCCATATTGATCAGCCCACACTCCACCACACCCACCAAACGGGAGCAAACACACAAAGGCTGTTGAAGAACGGTGTGCACCGTTTGGGGGAAACGTGTCATTCAGTACAAACCGCCAAGCAATGTGACAAAACATTTAGCAAACTGAACACACCCGTTTTACAATAGGGTACAACAACCATACAACCTCAAACAAATATGAAATTTGGATGATCAATGCACACAAACCATCTTGGCCTGGCTAAGTAGACATAAATTACGAACAAACTAACTTCACAAATAGATTATTTATTAATCCAGAGTAACCATCATTATTCTCATCTTAATTTGCCTTTTTGGCTGTACCTTGCTTGCTCTTGAGCTTTTGGAGATCCAGAGAACCAGTTTGGAGCTTTGTAAGATGATGCAGAATTAGGTTTGGTGTCCAAATTGGTCTCCTCATGCCACAATAAACCTGTAAATGAATGAAAAGAACTTAGTTACCAATGTTGTACACTACAGTGGTTCCCAAACTGTGGGGTGTGCCCCAGGGATCAGCAGGGGGGGTGGGCTTTTTAAAGGAAATCAGTCTGGCAACTTACTCTTTAAAGTTGTAATAGTAAAATGCACAAGCCGCAAGTTTGAAATTGGGTAGCGCATCATCAGTTTTCCTCTTGTCATGTCAGTCATTGCATACCTTAGGGACCTTTACTATTGCATCTTAGCCACATTATCACTGCTCATCCATATATTTTATACTTATATATTCTTACCCCCATTCCTTTACTAGATTGGGTGTATTAGGTTTTGTTGTAGGATTTGTTAGATATTAGGTTTGGTTGTGGAATTGTTAGATATTACCTGTTACAGATACTGGTGCACTGTCGGATCTAGAAGCATAAGCATTTCACTACGCCCACAATAACATCTGGTAAGCATGTGTATGTGACCAATAAAATTTGATTTGGAGCTATTTATAACTTGTCTGAGATGAGTGATGTTCCCTAATGCTGAAAGGGGGGCCTGCGTGGAAAAGTTTGGGAACCCCTGGTATACTTAAGCAATAACCCCTGGTTAGGTACAAGGGGGTTGTGGTATATGGCCAATATACCATGGGTAAGGGCTGTTCTTAATGCACGATGCAATGCAGAGTGCCTGGATACAGCCCTTAGCCATATACCACAACCCCCCCCCCCCCCACCGGGTTGCCTTATTGGCATTATAAACTGTTTACCAACGTAATTAGAGCAGTAAAAATAAATATGTTTTGTCATACCAGTGGTATACAGTCTGATATACCATGGCTGTCAGCCAATCAGAATTCAGGGCTCAACCCACCCAGTTAATAATACTAGCTATTTGCTAGTTAACGACAAAAAAAATGTTTTAAAGTGTCTCGCTTGGCCATCCTTACAAACTGGATGGGTGTGTCATTTTACCTAGCTGCACTTTTTTTTACAGTCTATGAGCTAGACAGATAGCTAGCAATAACTTACTTCATTTCCACAGATGAAAGGGGAGATAATAGTCTTTGTTATTTCTAGGTCAAACAGAATACCGTTTTTACCCCTCTGTCCTCCTTGTTTAGCCAGTTTAGTATAAGCAGAATCGGACTCATTAACTCCAGTACGGCGTCCTTTAGTCCTCTCCTCAGGACCATTGTTAGCATCGTCAGACAGCCCAGGAATCTGGGAAGTCGGGGCAGCTTTTGTTGAATCATCATCACCATCACCATTGCCAACGCCTAAAATAAAAAAAACACACAATTATAAAGGCTTTGCTTCAAGTTGTTGCTAGATCGTTAGCTAACGTTAGCTACTTCAACTAGCTAGCACCTTCACCTGGTAACTTTACATCTTAGAGGCTTGTTAGAATAAGAGGTGTAACGTTAGCTAGCTAGCCAAGAGTCAGAATCAGAGATATTAGCTAGGCCTTCACAGCTAACGGTAGTTAGCTACGTTAGCTAGCTAGTCAGCGTTGCACATTTGAAGACCAATTGTACTTGCCATTGTCGTTTTGTCGGCGATCTGTGTCAGTGTTCATGTCTACTGTTGTCTTTCTGTTGAAAAAAGAACGCAGTACATTGTCATCCTAGCGTACACTGCTGGTCAAATTGCTAGCTCGGTAAGGACGTTAGCTTAGCAATAAGGCGTTGCCAGCTAGCGTTAGCAGATAGCTATACGTGTTCGTTTTAGTACATGGGTGTAAGTATAGGTAGCTAGTAAGTTAATGTGAGGTTCAAGCATAATTGCAAAACATGACTTACATTACCAGCTATACTGCGTTTGCAAATCTGGACACCGGCAAAAATAGTGCGGAGAAAACCCGAGTATGGATTTCGAGCTAACTTGCAGGGAGTGACAAAACAAACGTCTGACTGTGTCGAGAGTTTTGTTACTATGGAAACAGGGCTGGAGCGTTACTTTTTTAGGAATGTGTTCAATAACCTTTTTTCGTTAATGGGTTTAAAAACAGAAATGATGTGAAATTCATTTGAATTAGAGCTGATATCTATATTTAGTTTTTGACTGTTTATTAAATAAATAAATACAATATTTAAATTATGAATAATCCACCAAACCCTTTATCTGCTACTTATTGTAGCCTATCCATAACCCACAATATAGTTGAACAAATTTGTTCAAAAAATATATATATTAAAAAAATTATAAGAATATTTTATCTTCTGCTTTATTATTTGAATACCTTGTAGCTAGACCTCTATTTATGCCTAGTCTTAAAACATTAGGCTAATTTTCCATGAATGGGCTTGCAATGCAGAAAATGAAGACAACATCTTTCCTCCCATCTCTATGGAAGCTCGTTCCGGCCACCAAAAAATGAAAATCTGACTACAAGTTATAAGATACTAAGTCATTATTTATGAGATAGTATGCCCTAATTATGAGATATGTGAGTCATTTTTATGAGATAAGCAAGTCATATTTGTGAGATAGTATAGTCATTATTATGAGATAGTAAGTCGTTATTATGAGAGTAATTCATTATTATGAGCTAGATAGTCATAACTATGAGATAGTAGGCCATTATTATGAGATATGTGAGTCATAATATGAGATACTAAGTCATAATAAGGAGGTACTAAGTCATTTTGTTGATGTGAGTTGGTATCTGTTTGATGACATCTGGTTGACATCAGATTTAATTAAAGACATGCTCCGGAACTTTGGCGACTACTAAGTGTATTTTACACATCCCGCTTTGGGCTGGATGTGTCAATGTGTAGTTCATACATGCATAATCTCTGGGCAGAATTACTGTTTTACCCCAATTAACCATGAAATCCCTAGTTTGAAAGCAACAGTTTTTCTGGAAGCTGTGCTGCGCTAGTCTGGGTACCAGTCCCTTTAGCTAATCCATTCCGTGTACTCCATGTCATGTGCCAAAGAGACCGGCCTTTCTGACATCTTCAAGTATGAACATTATATCATTAATGTGCTTGAAGAGAACAGAGAATTTAAACCTGACTCAATCACAGCTATCCTCCAATCACAACGATTATGCAAATGTTGAAACTAGCTTTTTTTCTCCACAGAACATGTTGGTATCCGGTTGCTCAGCATCCGTTTTTTGTTTGTCTAGATGAAACCAGTTTGTCAAAAGTTGCTTGATTTTAAGCCTTAAAATACACCTTGCCAAGCTAACAGCTAAATGTTTGTTTTTGACTATGCTATACATTTTCATTATATTTTTTCATACTCCACATGTTGTCATGGAAAAAATGAACGTTTTTTCTAACAACCAATGAGCAACTGCCGTAAATCCAGCACATATTGAATGTTTTGATTTCTGAAAGGCCGGTCTATTTGGCATTGACAAGGAGAGGCAAGTGGAATGTTAGCTAAAGAGAGAGACTGGTACTCAGACTAGTGCTGCGCCATTTTCCCTACAGTTTCATCCACTTCAAATCAAATCAAAGTTTATTTGTCACATGCTCCGAATACAACAGGTGTAGACCTTACAGTGAAATGCTTACTTATAAGCCCTAACCAACAGTGCAATTTTAAAGTAAAAAATAGATATTAGGTAAGCAATAGATAAGTAAATAAATACAATTTAAAAAGTAAAATGACAGTGAAAATAACAGCAGCGAGGCTATATACAGGTGGTACCGGTACAGAGTCAATGTGCCGGGGCACCGGGGAGGGGGGGGGGGGGTACACACACACAATGCAAATAATCCAGGTGGCCATTTGATTGTCTGTTCAGGAATCTAATGGCTTGCGGGTAAAAGCTGTTGAGGAGCCTTCTAGTTTGATGGTGATGTGGACATCAAGGAACTTGAAGCTCTCAACCTGCTCCACTACAGCCCCGTCGATGAGAATGGGGGCGCACTCAGTCCTCCTTTTCCTGTAGTCCACATTCATCTCATTTGTCTTGATTACATTGAGGGATAGGTTGTTATTCTGGCACCACCCGGCCAGGTCTCTGACCTCCTCCCTATAATCTGTCTCATCGTTGTCGTTGATCAGGCCTACCACTGTTGTGTCGTCTGCAAACTTAATTATGGTGTTGGAGTCGTGCCAGGCCATGCAGTCGTGGGCGAACAGGGAGCACAGGAGGGGACTGAGCATGCACCCTTGAGGGGCTCCAATGTTGAGGATCAGTGTGGCAGATGTGCTGGTACCTACCCTCACCACCTGGGGGCGGCCCGTCAGGAAGTCCAGGATCCAGTTGCAGAGGGAGGTGTTTAGTCCCAGGATCCTTAGCTTAGAGATGAGCTTTGAGGGCACAATGGTGTTGAACGCTGAGCTGTAGTCAATGAATAGCATTCTCACATACGTGTTCCTTTTGTTCAGGTGGGAAAGGGCAGTGTGGAGTGCAATAGGTATTGCATCATCTGTGGATCTGTTTGGGCGGTATGCAAATTGGAATAGGTCTAGGGTTTCTGGGATAATGGTGTTAATGTGGGCCATTCAAAGCACTTCATGGCTACGAATGTGAATGCTACGGGTCTGTAGTCATTTAGGCAGGTTACCTTAGTGCTCTTGGGAACAGGGACTATGGTGTTCTGCTTGACAAGTGTTGGTATAAAGACTCAATCAGGGACATGTTGAAGATGTCAGTGAAGAGACCTGCCAGTTGGTCAACACATGCTCGGAGCACACGTGCTGGTAATCTGTCTGGCCCAGCACCCTTGTGAATGTTGACCTGTTTAAAGGTCTTACTCACGTTGGCTATGGAGAGCGTAATCACACAGTTGGCTGGAACAGCTGTTGCTCTCATGCATGCCTCAGTGTTGCTTGCCTCAAAGCGAGCATAGAAGTGATTTTGCTTGTCTGGTAGGCTCTGGTAGGCTCGTGTCACTTTGTAGTCTGTAATAGTTTGCAGGCCCTGTCACATCCGACGAGCGTCGGAGCCAGTGTGGTACGATTCAATCTTAGTCCTGTATTGGCGCTTTGCCTGTTTGATGGTTCGTCGGAGGGCATAGAAGGTTTTCTTATAAGCTTCGGGTTAGAGTCCTGCATCCTAAAAGCGATAGCTCTACGCTCTAGCTCAGTGCGAATGTTGCCTGTAATCCATGGCTTCTGGTTGGGGTATGTATGTACAGTCACTGTGGGGACGACGTCCTCGATGCACTTATTGATAAAGCCAGTGACTGATGTGGTGTACTCCTCAATGCCATCGGAAGAATCCCGGAACATATTCCAGTCTATGCTAGCAAAACAGTCCTGTAGATTAGCATCTGCTTCATCTGACTACTTTTTAATAGACCGAGTCACCGGTGCTTCCTGCTTTAATTTTTGCTTGTAAGCAGGAGTCAGGAGGATAGTATTATGGTCAGATTTGACAAATGGAAGGCGAGCGAGAGCTTTGTACACGTCTCTGTGTGTGGAGTAAAGATGATATAGAATTTTTTTCCCCTCTGGTTGTGCATTTAACATGTTGATAGAAAATAGGTAAAACTGATTTAAGTTTCCCTGCATTAAAGTCCCCGGCCACTAGGAGCGTCGCCTCTGGGTGAGCGGTCTCCTGTTTGCTTATTTCCTTATACAGCTGACTCTTAGTCAGTGCCAGCATCTGTCTGTGGTGGTAAATAAACAGGCCCTACACCCAAACAAGGGCACTGCGTTCATCCACCTCTGGCCTGCTCGCCTCCCTACCACTGAGGAAGTACAGCTCCCGCTCAGCCCAGTCAAAACTGTTCGCTGCCCTGGCCCCCCAATGGTGGAACAAACTCCCTCACGACGCCAGGACAGCGGAGTCAATCACCACCTTCCGGAGACACCTGAAACCCCACCTCTTTAAGGAATACCTAGGATAGGTTAAGTAATCCCTCTCACCCCACCCCCCCTAAGTTTTAGATGCACTATTGTTAAGTGACTGTCCCACTGGATGTCATAAGGTGAATGCACCAATTTGTAAGTCGCTCTGGATAAGAGCGTCTGCTAAATGACTTAAATGTAATGTAAATGTAAACAGGCGCAAAAAAAATTGATGAAAACTCTCTTGGCAAATAGTGTGGTCAACAGCTTATCATGAGATACTCTACTTCAGGTGAGCCAAATCAAGAGACTTCCTTAGATTTCGTGCACCAGCTGTTGTTTACAAATATACACAGACCGCCCCCCCCTCGTTTTATCGGAGTGTGCTGTTCTATCTTACCGGTGCAGGGTCAATCCTGCTGAATGTTCTCCATGTCATCATTCAGCCACGATTCGGTGAAACATAAGATATTACAGTTTTTAATGACCCGTTGGTAGGATATTCGTGATCGTACCTCGTAACATCAGGCTGTGCTCAAAAAACAATGGCGGATGGAAGAGAGGGTGGTGCGGCAGCTGCCGCTTCTCCTACAGATGCTATTATTTCATCTAAAACATCAGGTGTACGCCGACCCCAGCTAAGTAACTCATGCAAAGATTTAAAGTGCAATTATGTGTTTTATCTCCAGTTCATTGCCATGATTGACAGTTATGTAGCTGCTCTTCTGATAATCTCAGTGCGTCCTTGCTGGGATGACACAATTAATCTACTGCCGAATATCTACACCAAACACATTGGTTCACCGTTCCACGGGAGAGGACAGTACACAGCATACCATAATGTTCTGAATAATGGCCAAGTCTACCTCGCTCCCTATTTCACTGAACCGCTTAGGCGTAACATACACAAGTCCAACATTTATCGGAAACTGTTAAACTACCTGTTCACTACCCTCCTGCTCGCCGGGGATGTGCAACTCAATCCTGGGCCTAACATCACCGAGCCAATCTCAATCCTGGGCCTAACATCATCGAGCCAGCGACACTCACCGGAGTGGAAAGCAGTGGATGGCCCTGTCCATTGATCGTCGCCGCTGCAGAAGTGGGTGAGTGCTATGGTCCCATGGTTTCTCTCGACTCACCAGGATGGAATTTGACTCTTCAAACATATCCAAGTCACTATATGCGATCCCTGACTCTATTTCTGGTACGCAAGCTGTTTTAATTAGTTCCCCGCACCCAGTGCAAGCGGGAGGGATTGTTAATTGCACTATCGAACTGCCCCTAATCAAAATTAAACAAAAACACTATCAGAAAACACAGAAAATGTAACTTTTTTCAATGTGTCAATCCCTCTCGAGTCCTCTGGGACCCACGAGCTAAGCCCAAGGGACTACTAGGGGGGCACTTGAACATTCGTAGTGTCATTCCAAAAAGTGATCAAATTCAACATCTTCTCACAGACTCCAACCTTAACTTCCTCTGCCTTTCAGAGACGTGGCTCCATAAAAACTCTCCATATGCTGCTTTGATTGTGCCTGGCTACGTTTTCAGGAGAGACAGGATGGAAGGAAGAGGAGGGGTGTGTGAAGGAAGAGGAGGGGTGTGTGAAGGAAGAGGAGGGGTATGTGATGATTTACATTAAAGAACATATCCTATGTCAACAAATTGGGTGGTCATGTGATAATGGACTTGAATGTATTGGCCTGAACATTACACTGTCTCTCAAAATGTATTTTTCCCTTATTGAAATGAATAGACCACCTTCCACCAAAAGTGGGTTTTTTGATCAGTTTAATAACATGCTTAGGGAATGTGATTTTGGGAAAGAGGTCATCTTAATGGGAGATTTTAACATGAATTATGAAGACAAGTCTTGTAGGAAAACCCTCAAACGGATCACTAATACCTTTGACCTTACACAGCTAGTTAAATGGCCAACCAGGGTGACTTGTTGCTCTAAAACACAGATTGATCTGGTGTTCAGTAATAAACCAGAGAGAGTGACTAAATCATTCAATATGGTTACTGGGCTGTCTGATCATAATCTGACACTTATAGCCAGAAAGCTTTCTAAGAGCAAGTTTAACCTCTCTACTGTTAGAAAGCCAGATCAACGAAGAATACCTAAGAGTGAATTAAATTATTTCGAAAATGCAATTAAGGGAATTAACTGGAATGATCTCTTGTCCTATACAGACGTGGAAGCTGATAGTCAGGCAAACTTTTTTATTAACATAATTGGTGAAGCAAAGGGAAATCCTAAATTGATCTGGGAGAATCTAAAAAAGTTAACAGGGAAAGACCATAAGTAACACTGCAAAAAGACTAGAAGTCATGGTGAATAACAATCTAACACAGGATGCAGTCGAAATAGCAATAGCCTTCAATTCCTACTTTATTGACTCTGTCTGGGTACTGACACAGAACCCCTCCACTGGTTTCTTGGGCTCAGTCCTAGTGAATGATGCTCAACCTGTCTTCATCATAAGGGAGGTTTCTGAGTCAAAGGTGAACAGGGTGATAAGCTCACTAAAGAACTCTAAAGCCAAAAATGTGTTTGGGCTGGACTCTACCTTTCTTAAAAACTACCAAGAGTCAGTCATTGGCCCGATTACTAAGGTCACCAACACATCTATTCGCCACGGGGTGTTTCCAACTGTATGGAAGTCGGCCATAATAATGGCCATCTTTAAATCGGGTGACCCTGATGTCGTGAGTAACTACAGGCCCATTAGTATACTACCTGTGGTGTTGAAGGTTGTTGAAAAGTGTCTAGCAGAACAACTGATTGCCCACCTCAACAACAGCCCCTTCACATTAAACTCCGTGCAGTTTGGCTTCAGAGCGAAACACTCCACAGAAACCGCCAACTGTTTTCTTCTGGAAAATGTGAAGTCCAAGTTTGACAAAGGGGGCGTTGTTGGGGCTGTGTTTCTGGACCTACGGAGGGCTCTTGATACTGTTAACCATGAGGTTCTCATCACAAAATTGTCCAAGTTCAACTTTTCCCCCGATGCCTTGAGATGGATGAAATCATACCTTGAAGGCAGAACTCAGTGTGTCAGAATGAGCAATGAGCTGTTGCCCACTCTTAGCTATGATCTGAGGGTGCCGCAAGGGTCAGTACTGGGGCCCCTAATGTTCAGCCAGTACATTACTGATCTGCCTTCTGTCTGTACTGGGTCTGAAGTGCAAATGCATGCAGATGATACAGTGATATATGTGCATGCAAAGAGCAAACAACAAGCTGCACAAGAACTCACTACTGTAATGGTCCAGGTTACAAAGTGACTCAGTGGCTCATGTTTGCATCTCAATGTGAAAAAAAACTGTCTGCATGTTCTTCACAAAGAAGACAACTGATGCTACTGAGCCAGATATCTATGTGTCAGGGGAGGATCTCCAGGTGGTATCTGATTTGAAGTAACTTGGCATCATACTTGATTCCAACCTCTCTTTTAAAAAGCAGGTGAAAAAGGTAATTCAAATAACCAATTTCAACCTAGCTAATTTTCGATTTATATGAAATTGTAGGGGTAGCAAAACTGTACTTCAAATCTATGATGCTCCCCCACTTAACATACTGCTTGACTAGTTGGGGCCAAGCTTGCTGTACAACATTAAAACATATTCAGTCTGCCTACAAACAGGCTCTCAAAGTGCTTGAAAGGAAGCCCAATAGCCATCATCACTGTTACATCCTCAGAAAGCATGAGCTCATGAGTTGGGAAAATCTTGTGCAATACACCGACGCATGTCTTGTATTCAAGATTCTAAGTGCCCTGGCTCCCACTCCACTCAGTACTTTTGTTAAACAGAAAACCCAAACATATGGCAGCAGATCCACAAGGTCTGAAATGGGAGGTGACTGTATAGTTCCCTTAAGGAAAAGCACCTTTAGTCAATCTGCTTTCTCTGTGAGAGCTTCCCATGTCTGGAATACACTGCCGCCAGACACACATAACTGCACCACATATCACACTTTCACAAAAACATGAAGACATGGTTAAAGGTCAATCAGATTTGTGAACATAATCCCTAGCTGTGTATTGCCGCTTTCCATGTTGTCTGTTGTCTGTAGCTTGTGAGGTGTGGAAACACTGTTGTTTTTATGGAATTGGACTTGTTGCTTGCTTGTCCTATGTTGCTCTGTGTGTGCTCACTGCTCATTGATTGTCTGTATTGTAATCGTTTTTAATAACCTGCCCAGGGACTGCGGTTGAAAATTAGCTGGTTGGATAACTTTTACCGGAACTTTTACTGAAACGTTGATTAATGTGCACTGTTCCTGTAATTATATATTTTTTAAACTCAAAGTCAATATTGTTGGTCAGGGCAGATTTCCCACTCGCCATAGGCAGATTGTTACGAGGCACCCCGCCCTGTGTCCTCTATACCTGCGTCTCTTTCTCTTGCCAATGACGAGGATTTCGGCCTTGTCGGGTGTCTGAAATACATCCTGTGCATTCTGCTTGTTGAAGAAAAACATCTTTGTCTAATCCGAGGTGAGTGATCGCTGTCCTGATATCTAGAAGCTCTTTTCTGCTGTAAGATACGGTGGCAGAAACATTATGTACCAACTAAGTCACAAATAACGGGAACCCCCCCCCCAAATAATAGCACAATTAGTTAGATACCCATAAAACGGCTTCCATTTCTTCAGGCGCCATCTCTTTTTCAAATCAGCACCCTAGCTGATTTGGAAAGGCACACACCTGTCTATATAATGTCCCACAGATGACAGTGCATGTCAGAGCAAAAACCAAGCCACGAGGTCAAAGGAATTGCCCGTAGAGCTCTGAGAGAGGATTGTGTCAAGGCACAGATCTGGGGAAGGGTACCAAAAAATGTCTGCAGCATTGAAGGTCCCCAAGAACACAGTGAGAAACAGGATTCTCTGGTCTGATGAAACCAAGGTTGAACTCATTGGCCTGATTGCGAAGCGCCACGACTGGAGGAAACCTGGCACCATCCCCACGGTGAAGAATGGTGGTGGCAGCATCATGCTGTGGGAATGTTTTTCAGCAGCAGGGACTGGGAGCCTAGTCAGGATTGAGGCAAAGAGGAATGGAGCAAAATAGAGAGAGATCCTTGATGGAAACCTGCTCCAGAGCACTCTGCACCTCAGACCGGGACAAAAATTATCCTAAGCACACAGCCAAGACAACGCAGGCGTGGCTTCAGGACAAGTCTCTGAATGTCCTTGAGTGGCCCAGCCAGAGCCTGGACTTGAACCCAATCAAATATCTCTGGAGATACCTGAAAATAGCTGTGCAGCAATGCTCCCCATCCAACCTGATAGATCCTCTTGAGAGGATCTACAGAGAAGAATGGGAGAAACTCCCCAAATACAAGTGTGTTCAGCTTGTAGTGTCATACCAAGAAGACTCGAGGCTGTAATGACTGCCAAAGGTGCTTCAACAAAGTACTGAGTAAAGGGTCTGAATAATTATGTAAATGTGAGATTTCTGTTAAAAAAAAATAAAAAAATTTGCAGACATTTCTGAAAACCAGTTTTTCTTTGTTATTATGGGGTATTGTGTGTAGATTGATGAGGGAAAAAACAGTTTAATACATTTTGGAAGTAGATTGTAACCTAACAAAATGTGACAAAAGTCAAGAGGTCTGAATGCTTTCTGAAGGCACTGTATATGTATCTATTGTAGGTCCTAGGATAAAATAATTAATAATGTGGAACAAATAAATACCATCAAGGGATACCTTACGACTTACAATAATGAACACCTTGTGAAACAGCGGTGAAATCCAACCTGGCAATTATTTAAGATTTTAATACATAAAAGTGATTTTTTTTTCGGTACAGCTGTGTCATTAATACATTTTCACATATTTTTTTGCACACACGGCAATCACAGACTAAAATACGGAATTCTGTTGTGTAGAATATAGAGGAGGTGGTTGCTGTGTGGGTCGGAGGTTCCGCCTGTCACTTGTTCTCAACAGGCAGCCAATGACGGAATGGAGACTTGAAGAGGGAGACTGCAAGGTCCAGGCACTGCTGCTCTCTTTGTTCTGAGTCTTTGCAGTGCTAGTGTTTTTCGGAAATCTGTGTATCTCACATAGTATGTGCCTAGCATGATAGTGCAAGACAACCTTTAATCAGATAACTACAACATGACAATAACCGTAGCTGTAGCTGATGTAATGAAAAGTTGGAGGGTGGTTGGTAACGGATGACAGGTGGATCCCCATCTGGGTGTTGGGCAGAACACCTAGATCCTGGAGAACAGGAGCAGAGTTATACGGACCAGGCTAGGAGACAGAGACGTAAACAAGCAAACAAGCAAACGCACAGGTTACACTTTACTGTGAGAAAATTTGATGGATTAGTGCAGTGTTATAAATGGGAGATATGTGCTTTTAAACTATTTTGGAAGGTATATCCTACCTCAAGCTGGTCCCCCTCCGACTCAGAGCACAGAGAATCAGACTGATCCGTATGTACTGGCTCTGGTGGGGCTTGGACAGTCAATGGTCCAAAAGTAATTTGGAGGTAAATTGAAGAGGTATATTTTTAGAAACTACAATTTCTTGCTTTCTCAAATGTCAACAAATGCTTAACATACTTTTTCTATTGGGCTTCACTGAGGTTTAGGGCATCAGGGCTTTCAGTGGTCAACCATCCAAGATGGTAACCCTAGGAAGAGAAAAAATATCAGTGTTGGGGAATCTAAAACTAGCTTCAGGTTATTTTGTGTGCAAATGCAAATAGTTATTATCTGAGATGTTTTATATATTCACTTTAACAGATGGTGACCCCAGCTAGGAGCAAAAGAGCAGCGAGGTTTCCCAGGTCTCGCCTTCCTTTTGTCCTTCTTACATTTTTGCCTGGATGCCGTAGCACTTGGTCCCCTTCTTGATTCTGTTCCGGTAGCTCTCCTTCTGTTTCTCCTGTGCCTTGTCGATATTCAGTTTCACCTTGATTGATAACAGGAATAAATGCAATTATGGATCATTTTACAAATACATTTCTTCCTCTTGGAGGGCCAGAATTTTAATTAACAGCGGACAATCATTTTTACCTGGTCAAAAACCTGCACATCCGCTACAGTCCGTGCCTGAAGGTAGTACGCGAAGGCGTTCTGATCGCCAACTACCAACACATCAGGTGGGGTTTCAGTGATCTGAAAGTACGTTATACAAAAATAGCAATAGACAAACAACACTAAGTCAACCACAATTTTGAAAGACTACAGTATATGTAATAATTATATCTACAATTGCATTGTTTACCTTAGTCAACAGCTGCGGCTTCCTTCCGTACTCGGTGGAGGCCTGGAGGCTGATGTTGTGTACGAAGTGAATTACCTTCAGGTTGTTCTCCCCCTATTCCTGGTACCCGTCAAGGGACTCGCCCATGGCGGTCATGAGGGTCTGGTTGGTCCATTCACCAAACCTGGAGGAGGGGGCTAGAAAAGCAATATCAATTGAAACTGTAAGATATTGAAATATGTCTGATTATGTACCATGGAAAAACAAAAACAAATTGTAAAAAATACATTTTAAAAACCATTGGTGATAGAATATAACCTATAACATCCGTACCATGTTCAAGCGCTCATGACCTTAGGGCACCTGGGCATGTGCCCTGCATGCCCAGTTGGTATTCTGCCATTATTAATACAAGTTTAGATAGCTGGCTAGACTAATTTAACAGTATAACAATTGTTAGCTGACATGGCTAATTGAGTGACTGTCAGTGACTGACATAAGATGAGAAAAACTGTTGATGCACAACAACATTTCTAAATTGCACCTTGAGTATCTTACTATTCTAACTCACAACAGTAAATCGAGACCCCGACTGAGTTCCAAAAAAAGTATTATGCTCAGGTAAAACAATTCGCCAAATCTATATTTCCAAGTCATATTCTTGAAGATCAAGCGGTATTGCTTTAATTGGAATGACTAGAAATCTGACAGACTTTGGTTTTTAACGTAACGACATAGCCTATAGAAGCCTACATAACCAACCCATAAAGTAAAATGCAACATCCATTACAGGCGAGCTATGTAAACTCTAATATTGATTTGTCCTGCAATAGATGACGTTCAATTGGTAATATTCATTTTGCCTTCTTCTAATGCCTCTTAAAGGGAAAGTAATGTAAAGTAACTGAAAGTAATCCGATTACGTTACTGAGTTTGGGCATAAAAACAATTACGTTACTGATTACAATTTTGGGTTGGGTAACTAATTACTGTAACAGACTACAACCTACCCAACCCTGCTTACTATCTCATAACCGGTAATCAGATGTATTTATTTTTGCTTGCAGGAATGAGCTTCCATACTGATCTAACTCGGTTGGATAGGACTAAGGTTGGTTTTATATTACGACTCCTTGTATTTTAGAAAATAGCGTATTGCTTATTCAGGGATTTTTTGTTCTTGAATGTAGGTCTCAAGGATTAGAATTTGATGAACACTATCACATAGGCTATACTATTTTCCTAACATGCATGTTTTTCAAATCAGATGACTGAAAATGTATACATTTCAAATTCAAATATCATAGATGACCGCCTCCCCAGGTGGCTGGTGTGGAAATATGCGCAGAGGAAATGATGTGATCATGGTCCTCTTATTACAGTGAGTTGCAGGCTACTTCCTCCTAGGATTTGCCGTAGCCTAGCTCTGCTACATGAAATATCCGCCTAGGGGTTATTACCGTTCGTATATGGAGTGAAGAACACCGGCGAAGTTACTGACCGCAATTTTGCGTTACTTTGGATTATGAACATTCGTTGTATTGTAACATAGTATCGAAGCCGAAGTAGGGCAATGTCGACTGAAACCGGAGTCTTGCATTTAAGAAACCAAACAAATAGGTTCTTGTCGGTGAATTTTCAAGATACAGCAAAATAGCCTGACTTGTGCAGTAAGCACATTGTAGGTTACGTCTGTGCGTCCTCAAATCACTTCGTAAGTTTTCCATGCAAGGTAAGTTGTTTTGGTTTGTTTATATATTTTATTAGGAATGTCTGGCTACCTGTAGGCTAGAGTCCTATGCGCAGCCTATACTTTGGACTTGCGGGGACCCTAAAGAGTACAAATGTAGCCTTGTATGTCGCCCACTATCACAGTAGTTTTTTCGCTCAATAAAGCAGTGAGTGGCATATTCCGTCTCTCACAAGCTTTAGGTCAACCAGACAAGGTTTAATGTATCTATTTGAAATATTAGCCCTATTATTTAGGTCACTTTTTTTCAATCTGAAGAAACAATACATAAAACGACTGTGGAGGAAAACATTTGTGTTACTATTTACAGAAGCCTAGACAGGATCAACGTTACCACAAAAACGAACTCAAACTCTCCTTGACTCAAGTATGTCAAGATATAGGCTAGATTTGGGTATCTGTTTGGCGGCGATTTTTGATGCTCAGGGGTTCCAGTCACTCGTAGGCTCAATTGCGTCAAATTGTCTTTCACTTTGTTAGTGTGCCTTTTGTCATGTAGACTTTGTTGGGAGCATCACTCCTTGATCGTGTGTTTCCATCAAGCCCACGCTGGGCAATAAGCACCACAATGGTCCTGTAGCCAGAGTGGGGGAAGAACTATAAATATTTAACGAGATTGGGGCACACATTGAATACTCCCTGATAGTGTGCTGTCTGTGCACACAAAGTGAACTAAACTAATTACTTTTGGCCTCACTTTGGCTACATTACATAATATGAACACTTTTTTTATATAGCATGTACTTATTAAATATTTGTTCATTACGTTTTGCACGAGTATGTTTTAAGACAAACCCTATCACAGAAATGACGTGCAGAAAAAAAATGTGATCAAATGATCATGCGGCAAAGATTTGAAAGGCATTTCCTTGGCAAAGTAAGCAGACTGGTGCGTCTGAATCTGGTGCATATTTAATTTGAAAGGTATATGGATTTTTGTTTAACACTTACAGGTCATTGGTGTCATAATTTAGAGGTCCTGCTCTTCTCAATGAACTTCTCTCAGGTTACACACACACACACACACACACACACACACACACACACACACACACACACACACACACACACACACACACACACACACACACACACACACACACACACACACACACACACACACACACACACACACACACAGTCAGTTATTGGCTGTGAATGGCAATCTTAATATTAGCAGTTGTCCCTTACTTCCTTCTAATTGATTAAACAAATCATCTCCTTACATCCCATGGGCATCAGTGTCTCTCCAGTGTGTCATAAAGTCTCCAAGGTTAGCCTCCATGCTAAAATGAGTCAAGAGGTAATGATGATGATGTGTACATTCTCTGCTATCTGAGTAATCGGGTTACAGCTGCGACTACTATGTGAGATCATCGTAATGTGTCGAGGCAGGTATTGCCTTGAACCTTGAAAATAGTCTCTTTTGAAGCTGATGATTGACTGCCCTACTGTTGCCATTGTCACACATGTGCACGATATGTGTATTGGCAGGTGAATTTGGTCATGGAATAGACTTCTAGACAGCTTGGAATACATAAATGAGTGGTTGGTCACTGGTCATTTCTTTGGTTGGAATCCATATTGAAGGGAATCTGTAGCTCTGACCTGTCTATGAAACAATGCTAGAAATGGTGCCTATAACTGATAGAAATGTCTTTTGAGGGACGTTGTTAATACTAGTTTGTACCTACTAATGGAGCTGTGTGAGTGGTTGGTGAACTGGAGTGTCTCACTAAGGTTAGTTGATTCCTGGAGTCTGCTGATCGCGGTCAGATAGCGCGACGTCAGTCAGTCTGGACGGAGACAGGGCTCCCACTCTATTCAGTTGAGGTGAAAGGTCCGTCCGACTTGTTCGTGCCTGCTCACCCATAACGTCCCGATAAGCTCTCTTTCTCCAGTGTCTCTCCTGACAATGTAACCATTGTGCTTCGGGCCAGTGACACTAGTAGATGTTGTGGAAATCTATTGTAGACAACTCAGAGCGTTAGCGCTCCTTTCTTCCATAAAGATGTCAAGTTAATTTCAAGTAGTGGTCAAAGCAATGGTATCTTGCGTATGTGATTCTGGATGTGATGATGTTCCCGTTGACGCTCCTTAATGTTTTTTTCAAAACTTTATTTGACTTATGGAGTATTATTATATTCATGCACCCTTCACCTACTGGGGTATTATAATGGCGTACAACAACCAGAAATGCTCTATTCTGATGTTTTGATGTTTTTGTTCAAGTCCATTTCAACGCCAAGTGTTCATGTTGGGTTAGTGGGTTCAACATAGTTTCTGATTCATCATACTGTATTGTCAATTGTTTTTAACAGACGGTTTCCAATTCTCTCCCATAGACACGATCAAAGTAATTATCCCCACATTACATGATATCCACTTCCATTTGAGCAGATAGGCTGGCCTTTCCTCAGCAGATCCGTTCCGCAGCTGTTCTTTCAGAGCACCACAAAGTGTATAATTTGCCCACTGAGGCCTGAACATTTCAGAAAGCAGAGGCGCGCGAGAAAGAAAGAGCGCGATGGAAAGAATAGTCCTCCGACAGCAATCATTTCTCTGTGCACAGTAATTTGGCTGTCAGAAACAGCTGGCAGTATGGGCTGAGACAATAGCAGAGCAGGGGGAGAAGAGAAGAGCTTGCCTTGCTCGGAGACAGAGCGAGGGAGCCCTGGTTGGCCTGCTGGAGGATCAGGTTACACACACGCTGTCATTAACAGCAGACTGTGTCATGCACAGAGATGCAGTGCTTCAAGTCTGAGCAGGAATCTGGGGCTGGCTCAGGCGTGGTGGTGTAAGTGCCTCCGTCTCAAACCAGCCTGGGAGTGAGAGAGAAGAGGTTGTGTGAGAGAGAGCGGAGGGACGGAGGAAGAGCGAGGGAGGCGGGACTTGGCGGAGACTCCGTCGACAGACGAGAGATCTCCTATCGCCGGCGCGTTTTTGGATTCCAACCCATTTTAAACATTGTGCGTTTGAGCTACAGACTGCTGGGTTGTTGCATTGGATTCGTTTATTTCTTCTGCCTCCACAAATACCAACCATTAGTTAACGGGGGCTGAGCTAGAGCTGCGTTTTGCTCTCCGACGCTTACAAGCTGCAAGAGAGTCGTCAGAAGGTAGGAAGTTCTACATAGAAGATCATATGAATTCCCAGGACATAGTGCCTTAAACTACTGCAATGTGCTCGCATAGTTGCTGTCAAACTCCACACAGTTGTCAGTGACTACTTGGATATTCATTTCTCACTGAGCAAACAATTTCTGTACTTACAGCGTTCTTTAAAATGCATTTTTTTAAATCAGGTTTTTCCTTGGTGGACCTTTCTTTTTAATTGACATTTGTCAATAAAACTCACGAGTTCAACTGTTTTATTTCAAATAGTTTTGTTTTCCTCGTATCCCTGGTCGTCCTGAAAAGCAAATGGCAAAACAGTTCATTGCGAGGCTAAATATGAGGACAGAGAAAGCCGATGAATGAAAGTAGTGAATTTGAGCTTTTTCACTGTGGGATTTCCTGAGACTGATAAGGTTTTAAGGACCCATCAGCAGTGAGGTTGGCACTCTTGACCTTATGTGGTGTGCACTGACATGCGAGTAAATTGTACTTTTTTCTGTCTGGATTAGAGTTGGACCTGGCAGTTGTGGATGCGGGGAGGGAGGAGGGGGGGGGCTGCGGAGGAACACAGCATGTGTGTGGCTTTTTAAGACTGTTATTTTTAGTCAAAATCCTTGAGCCTTTAATAATCATAAGCCCTGTGCAGCCACAACATATCAGGATGAGTGCAGCCTCGTCGTCTGGGGCCTAGCTGGCTCTGCAGCCTCGTCGTCTGGGGCCTAGCTGGCTCTGCAGCCTCGTCGTCTGGGGCCTAGCTGGCTCTGCAGCCTCGTCGTCTGGGGCCTGGCTCTGCGTCGTCTGGGGCCTAGCTGGCTCTGCAGCCTCGTCGTCTGGGGCCTAGCTGGCTCTGCAGCCTCGTCGTCTGGGGCCTAGCTGGCTCTGCAGCCTCGTCGTCTGGGGCCTAGCTGGCTCTGGGGCAGCTGGCTCTGCAGCCTCGTCGTCTGGGGCCTAGCTGGCTCTGCAGCCTCGTCGTCTGGGGCCTAGCTGGCTCTGCAGCCGTCTGGGGCCTAGCTGGCTCTGCAGGGTCTGGGGCCTAGCTGGCTCTGGCTCTGCAGCCTCGTCGTCTGGGGCCTAGCTGGCTCTGCAGCCTCGTCGTCTGGGGCCTAGCTGGCTCTGCAGCCTCGTCGTCTGGGGCCTAGCTGGCTCTGCAGCCTCGTCGTCTGGGGCCTAGCTGGCTCTGCAGCCTCGTCGTCTGGGGCCTAGCTGGCTCTGCAGCCTCGTCGTCTGGGGCCTAGCTGGCTCTGCAGCCTCGTCGTCTGGGGCCTAGCTGGCTCTGCAGCCTCGTCGTCTGGGGCCTAGCTGGCTCTGCAGCCTCGGCTGATGCTAGACAGGAAGTCAGACAGCGGCTGTGCCCCAGACAGACTTTGGTCCTACGTGTGTGTCTGCTTCCAGGATCTCCTTTGGTGGCTCTCCAGTGGGTTATTGATTTCAAGTTCTATTCTCTCTTCAAATGTGAGTGAAAGGCAAATCGAGAGGAGACTGGAGTCTGCTGTCTACGCAGACTAAAGCAGACACCGATACGCAGTGTTCCTGGCCCCTCTCTCTCTCTCTCTCTCTCCCTCTCCCACTACCCTGAGACTGCACTGGAGACCATCTGCAATACACATTTTATGAGCTCTTCACTAGCTTCAGAGCTCTTATCGCTCAGCTGTTAGGGGGAAAGTTATGGCCCTCTGGTTCTTCTGCCTTTCCCCATTCCTGGGCTTTGAAGTGGATGTAGTTTACGAGTAGAATTAAACAATGATCAATACCCTATTTTAGCAGTGACCTCTGTTTGATCGATCCCCTGATTTGTGTGATTTGTACATTCATTTGGTTTGTTGAATTATTCCCTCATTTAGACAATTTTAAGGATTCCCTTATTTAACTCAAGTCTGTTTGGAAAGTTCAAATGAGCAGTGTTAGAGATGTGGGGCATGTACGGTTTTGTGTGATGTAATAAGCTGATGGTGAAGAGATGCAAATATGCCATTTTTGGCATGACGTGTCAATGCTCAAACCATTTAGAATTGATCTGCTAGGATTTGTTTCTGCCAGCAGATACCCATAGACTTAGCCATTGCGCTAGTGCTAGTTAGCATTGGCTCGCTAAACTGACTTTCATACTGGACACAGAGACATAAGAGATGGTATCTGTGAGTTCTTTTGACTCTGGGGAAGTAGATAGATAAAGGGCCTCATTGCAAAAAATCCCGAAGTATCCCTTGAAGACTAACATTGGTGAAACTATCGCTAATATCAAACATGTGTGAGTCTGTGGTGTGTTGCAGTTCTTGGACTTCCTTTCCAATTTTGTGATGCTGTTATTTGTTCTCTCTCCATGGCTTCGTAAGGAAGCTAGTTAACACCGAGGATTGAGGCAGAACAGGAGGTTTCTACACATTTAGAAATAGCCTGAAATTTGTCGCCTATTACCTCTGTTCTCAAGGACATTATGTGAAACTTTTGTGTGCTCCTATGCTTCAAGATCAATGAGAGCAGATGGACTACAACGTATTGTCGCCTGTCCTCTGTAATTGAAGGAACAATTGAATGGGAGTTGGTCCCACTCCTACGAAGAATTCTCACTCAGGAATATAAAACAAACCCAGGTCATAATGCTTCCATTTGACAGGAGGGTGTGACTGTGGTGGTCCGGTAGTGCTGTGTGGGAAGCCTCAATCTGACGGGGAGACACGCAGGACTGTGTGTGTGTGTGTGTGTGTGTGTGTGTGTGTGTGTGTGTGTGGCTGGCCGGCCGACTGGCCGGGGGGGGGGGGTTTGCTGATCTTTTTAAGCCCACTCTCAATGGCAAAGCTCACTCTCTGACACAGGACATCAATTCAATAGAAACATATTGGAATTATGTGCTTGGTGAGGTCGCCTATGATTCTTCTTCTCATTGCTACCGTACATTGTGGGCTTCGAAGGCGAAACTACAGTATCTCTGGATATTTGTCCGGGAGTCCAAATGTGACCAAGCGGGTCTGACGGCGGAGAAGAGGTGGAACAAGAGTCTGTGTGATACAAATCAAGGTGGTATTGGAGAGCTGTGTCCCTGCAGCACACTGAACTTCATCAGTGGGTCATTCAGAGGGAGAGTGTTTGTGCATTCCACTTCCTGCAAACATTGCTAAAGGTCATAGAGACTGTGTTTGAATTGGCCCTGTCGAGTGTTGTGTTGGTGGTCCACACAGAGAAATTTGCGGTGCCATGGTGACTGCTGCCGGTCGCAGTATACTCTGTCCATCAATATGCTGACTTCTCGTCTTGAATGTCTTCATCGTGGCGCTTGAATAATTGCCCTTGATATATCTCTAGCACAAAGCACATATATGTATTTTTTTTTTTGATTGTTCAGGAATTCACTTGATGCTCGGGGTTTTAGTACATTTTTAGAGCTTCTGTGATTGCAATCGTACATTTACCATTTCTTGCTTTCAAGTCTCACCTGAACAAAGTGTCAGCGGTTGAGGCTGAAGGCGACAGGGTTATGTTTCGTTCAGATCCTTGGCTGCGGGTTTGATACCATTGAATACAGCCATCTCCTCAATCCAATGTAATTTCAAAGTAAACAAGGTTGTTTTGGCCATGTCATTCGTCCCTGCCAACATCTTCCATTCTACTCAGTGAGGAATGGATCATCTGAGACTAAGGAGAAACAAAATGGCCGTTCAAGCCTGACCATTTTCAGGAGGGTCTCTCTGGTCGTTGTCGAAGCCCGAGTAATGGTAAAAAAAAAAAAGTACTGCTGAAAGAGAAGACATCTTTTGTCTCAGATTACAAGGGATACACACGGGGGCATGTGTATTATATCAGAAATGACCCTATCCTGCACTGAACCGAACCTGCTGCGCTCACCTCTTACCAGGAAAGGAGTGTCAGTACTGTGAGTTTACAAGAAAAGGCCCATTTGCATTTGATGACATTCCTTACATTGTGAGAGAGTCGGCTGTTGAGTGAAGCCCCGGAGAGAGAAAGGAGAGGGAGAGAGCCCAGGCAGGGCTACGGCAGGGTCAGAATGGGCCACTGTAGGGTCCTGGGGGCCACGGAGGGCTGCCTGCCTGTGGGCTTTTTACTTCATCTTTAATCTCCCATTTGAGGCCCCTAGCAAGGGTGGAGGAGGATTTCCATAGCTTCATGAATGTTTTCTTCCAATGAACAGATTTAGTGTGATTATGGCAACCCCCAGTTGTTAGCTGTCTTGCGTGCCGTAATTAATTAACGTAGCAGAGTTGTTTGCGGCCCTGGAGTTCTTTCGACTGTTTAGCTTTTACAGAGCTCTCTGTCTCCCTCTCTGTCTCCCTTTGTGGATTGTTCATTTTCTTTTGTTTGCATTTTTTTAAATTGTAGGATGACACATTCTTGAAGTGTAATATCTCTAAATGGAAGTGCAAATGCTGCATGAATATGCAAGCCCCCCCACCCCCCCCCCCAAACATCACACAAAACCAATGATTAATCATTGGATGAGTTAAACAGCAGTGCCTGGGTAAGACAGAAGTTGTCATTGCTCTTGATTTGAAGCACTGCACTTAAACTTAAGTGTGGCATTTCACTGCTGTTCAATTGGAAGCAAGGCCATTTTCTTTGCCTTCCCATGCTCCTAGTACACTATAATAAAAAACACTAACATCTCATTTGTTGGTTGAAATTGGCAATTTTTTTTCCAATTTTGAATTGTTTTTAGTTTTGTATATGGCATATGCAATCTGTTGTGCAGTTATGAGATACTCCTGTTTCTCATATAGCCTATAGTATTTATATTTGCCGTACGCCACACCTATCTTTAACTCTGACTATTCTCAGCTCTCTCTGTGGAGTTTCCAGACAGGTCTAGTGAACAACCGAATAAACACTGCAAATCTATGTCTGCTTTACTTTGTTCGCGCTGATACACTTGGCTGTTTGGCTGTGAGCAGCGATTGGTGGCGTGTTTGATTCGATGTGCTGTGTGAGTCTGCTGTGTAAATGCAAGGTGAGCTCGCAGGGGGCTAGTTTGCCCCCAGCGCTGTCTGTGTCACACCCATATCTACCTCGGAGCGGGCCATCTGCGTATTCCTGGTGTCACGCTCCTCTCTGAGTGGGATGGGGACATGTGGGGGGAGGCATGGGCCCCGGAGCAGGACAAGACTGGGTCAGCTGTGCCTTGCTCTGCCCAGCTCTCCCTGTGGATCCTCTGGGGCTATTTGTGCCATGGTAACTATGCCAGCGCCAGCTCAGACACAGATTCCACCTCCTGTCTCCCAGCTCGGCAGCCTGATGACTCAGCAGCTCCTGCAGGGCTCCCAGGCCCAAGCAACACACACTCACACACTCACACACTCACACACTCACACACTCACACACTCACTCACTCACTCACTCACTCACTCACTCACTCACTCACTCACTCACTCACTCACTCACTCACTCACTCACTCACTCACTCACTCACTCACTCACTCACTCACTCACTCACTCACTCACTCACTCAATATACTGTTATACAATGCATCGCACCAATCGTTACCTGAGCATATCGCAACCGACCAAACAAACAAACATATGATGGAGTCATGGTGGTTGGGTAGAAGCGGATGAATCCAAATATCTGGTGTATGTGACAACAGTCAACACCGAAATGTTCATCTTGATGCAAATGTAGGGTTTTGAAAAGGAGCAGGGACTTTGAATCGTTTGAGAGGGAAGGAAGACTGCATGAAACTTGATTCTTTCCTCGAGCTGCCTTGACCACAACGTGGCCACATTTTTGGTCCCACTTGGTCCTCAAAGACAACATCTCAGCAAAGCCTTTCCACTGCCAACACCCACCCCTTCCAATCCCCTGCTTATGTACTTTATAGGGCGCTCTGTATTTTTTATTTATTGTGTTTTTTATTTTTTATCCTTCCCTTGGTCGAGTACTACAGTGATACTAGATTCTATCCCAAGATACAGCACAACCCTGTCAGGATGTCGGCTCTGTTAAGTCATTGCAACTAAGAGACTGCCAGAGGTTTCAATATGCAGGGACAGAGGGAGCACAAGCACACAACTCCCAAAAATGTACCGCTCTTTCTGTTTTGCTCAATGTGTTCTGCAGATGTTGCTGGCCTCGTTTGTCTCCAACTTGCGGCCTAATATCAGGAGGAGCACATCGTAATCCCTCAGCCAAACTACTGCATCAGATCTGTCCGACTCTGCCTTGCCGAACCCAACTTGTTAATCTATCACCTGGTATTGGTGCAAGCTCAAGATGGCGGTAGGGTTTTTGCCTTTGATATGGTTCAAAAGCTAGGGTATCCTCTCTCAAATTGGGTTGCATTCTTGTCTTTGTGCGGAGGCAGACTGCAGACGGTGACATTTTTTTTGTCAAATATACCAAATGAAACACTCCATTTTTAGTTGAAGGCTAGAGGCAGATTAAGTGGAAGTGGCTGAGATGCATCGGACAGATAATTGAGGTGATCTATTAAGTGCCTGGGGGAACACATCCTGAATCACTGTGTTGGGGAGATCTGTGTCATTTTATTCCACCCCTGTCTGCTTCTGCACCCGTGGTGTTTGTTGCAAAAATCTGTTAGTTACCCAAAATCAGGGGGGAACACCATAGTGCCCACAAAGCTCATCACTAAGCTAAGGACTCTGGGACTAAACACCTCCCAACAACCTCTTCCTCAATGTGAGCAAGACTAAGGAAAAGGCGGGCCGACTATAGGAAAAGGCGGGCCGAACAGGCCCCCATTAACATCGACGGGGCTGTAGTGGAGCTGGTCGAGTGTTTCAAGTTCCCTGGTGTCCACATCAACGAACTATCATGGTCCAAACATAACCAAGACAGTTGTGAAGAGGGCACGACAAAACCTTTTCCACCTCAGGAGACTGAAAAGATTTTGCATGTGTCCCCAGATCATCAAAAGGTTCTACATCTGCACCATCGAGATCATCCTGACCGGCTGGATCACCGCCTGGTATGGCAACTGCTTGGCATCGGACCGTAAGGCACTACAGAGAGTAGTGCGAACGGCCCAGTACATCACTGGGGCCAAGCTTCCTCCCATCCAGGACCTGTATAATAGGTGATGTCAGAGGAAAGCCCATAAAATTGTCAGACTCCAGTCACTCAATAGACTTTTCTCTGCTACCGAACGGCAAGCGGTACCGGATCGCCAAGACTAGGACCAAGAGGCTCCTCAACAGGTTCCACCCCAAAGCCATAAGACTGCTGAACAAATAAATGGGTAGAGTCTGATTTTTGGCAGCATGATAACCTCGCTGGTCCGTGCTGCCTAGAGTCCCATTCACAAGGGGGCGACAGCTGCCTTTTTTTGTTTGTCTTTGTGGTGAAAGCAAGCAAAAGTAATCTGCCCTTGCTATATGCTGCTAGTAGTAGCTAGCTTTAGTCTGACTAAAAATTTAGCAAACTAGCTAGCCTTTTTAGCTTCCCATGTCTCCATGTGAATAATTTGATGTATAGTTGCGTAAAATATGTCCTGGCAAATATGTGTACACTTACAACATTATCCCAATTTTGGTATGCTACTTCAATGTATTCATTCCCATATTAGCTAAAAACAGAATATACTTTTTAGTGATGGAGGAGAAGAAAAAAAGAAGCACGACTACAGCTGTTTTTACAAAATAGCATAGAATCACATAGTAATCCCTTCTAAACAAAATACCTTGTTGGAGGATTCTAATGTTTGGATTATATTTGGTTTATATTTGGTTATCAGTGCAAAATGGGATGCTTATTCAATGCCAAGCTAAATCAAGACCACAATCTTGAAGTGATTTTTGAAGTTGATTAGCTTCCCACATTTCCGTGTGAAATAATCCGATTTATAATTGGATAAATATTATACTTGACGGTGTAACCTAAAACATTATCACAAATTTGAATGAGGCTTGAATGTATTCACTCACATACAGTGGGGCAAAAAAGTATTCAGTCAGCCACCAATTGTGCAAGTTCTCCCACTTAAAAATATGAGAGAGGCCTGTAATTTTCATCATAGGTACTCAACTATGACAGACAAAATGAGGGGGGAAAAATCCAGAAACTCACACTAGGATTTTTAATGAATTTATTTGCAAATTATGGTGGAAAACAAGTATTTGGTCACCTACAAACAGGCAAGATTTCTGGCAATCTTCCTCGATCTGAGGCTCCACGCAAAATCTCACCCCGTGGGGTCAAAATGATCACAAGAACGGTGAGCAAAAATCCCAGAACCACACGGGGGGACCTAGTGAATGACCTGCAGAGAGCTGGGACCAAAGTAACAAAGCCTACCATCAGTAACAAACTACGCCTCCAGGGACTCAAATCCTGCAGTGCCAGACGTGTCCCCCTGCTTAAGCCAGTACATGTCCAGGCCCGTCTGAAGTTTGCTAGAGAGCATTTGGATGACCCAGAAGAAGATTGGGAGAATGTCATATGGTCAGATGAAACCAAAATATAACTTTTTGGTAAAAACTCAACTTGTCGTTTTTGGAGGACAAAGAATGCTGAGTTGCATCCAAAGAACACCATACCTTCTGTGAAGCATGGGGGTGGAAATATCATGCTTTGGGCTGTTTTTCTGCAAAGGGACCAGGACGACTGATCTGTGTAAAGGAAAGAATGAATGGGACCATGTATCGTGAGATTTTGAGTGAAAACCTCCTTCCATCAGTAAGGGCATTGAAGATGAAACGTGGCTGGGTCTTTCAGCATGACAATGATCCCAAACACACCGCCCAGGCAACAAAGGAGTGGCTTCGTAAGAAGCATTTCAAGGTCCTGGAGTGGCCTAGCCAGTCTCCAGATCTCAACCCCATAGAAAATCTTTGGAGGGAGTTGAAAGTCCGCGTTGCCCAGCAACAGCCCTAAAACATCACTGCTCTAGAGGAGATCTGCATGGAGGAATGGGCCAAAATACCAGCAACAGTGTGTGAAAACATTTGACCTCTGTCATTGCCAACAAAGGGTATATAACAAAGTATTGAGAAACTTTTGTTATTGACCAAATACTTGTTTTCCACCATAATTAGCAAATAAATTCATAAAAAATCCTACAATGTGATTTTCTGGATTTTTTTCTCATTTTGTCTGTCATAGTTGAAGTGTACCTATGATAAATTACAGGCCTCATCTTTTTAAGTGGGAGAACTTGCACAATTGGTGGCTGACTAAATACTTTTTTTGCCCCACTGTATCAGCAAAAAAGGTCATGTTTTTGGCATAGGGGAAAAAGCACATGGCTCGCTTTTTATGTATTTGAATTTTTTAACCAAAATAGCCTGGAATCACTAGTTATTACTTCTAAACAAAATACTTTTTTTGTGGTGGGGGGGATTAATAAAGCTACATTATCATTTGGTTTATTGTCGCTGAGATAATATTTGGTTGTCAATGCAAAATAGACCACTTTGATGCATTCGGAAATTATTCAGACCCCTTGACTTTTCCCACATTTTGTTACAGCCTCATTCTAAAATGGATTAAATAGTGCCCCCCTCCCTCAATCTCCACACAATACCCCATGATGACAAAGCAAAAACAGCTGTTTTTTTTGGTCGACCTTTTTGCAGTATGATGCTGCCACCACCATGCTTCTTCGTCGGGATGGTGCCAGGTTTTCTCCAGAGTGTCAAATCGTGGTGGTTTCAAACTTCTTCAATTTAAGAATGATCCATCCTGGTCTTGGGGACCTTCAATGCTGCAGAAATTTTTTCATACCCTTCCCCAAATCTGTGCCTCAACACAATCCTGTCTCAGAGCTCTACAGACAATTCCTTCGACCTCATGGCTTGGTTTTTGCTCTGACATGCACTGTCATCTGTGGGACCTTTATATAGACCGGTGTGTGCCTTTCCAAATTCTGTCCAATCAACTGAAATATACCACAAGTGGAATCCAAGTTGTGTAAACATCTCAAGGTTGATCAATGGACACAGGATGCACCTGAGCTCAATTTCGAGTCTCATTAGCAAAAGGTCTGAGAATTTGTGAATAAGGTATTTTTATACATTTGCATAAATGTCAACCTATTTTCTCTTTGTCATTATGGAGTATTGTATGTGGATAAATAAAAGGTCATCTATTTTAGAATAAGGCCGTAACGTAACAAGATGTGGAAAAAGCCAAGGGGTCTGAATACTTTCTGAAGGCACTGGTAGATCAGACCAAGGAACCAAGCGAGTTGGTGGTAACAAAAACCCGCTTCATTGCCTACACAACACTGCACCCACGGCTGCGCAAGGAATGATCAGGCACATGAACATTTTCATGTGGCACGGGGGTATGTAGGAATTTCGAGAGTAGTACAAGGAGCTTCCCCTTTTAGTGACAAAACGGCATTGCATCATTGCACTACAAACTATGCTTTTCCATTGGGTGTATATACTCCTTTACCTGTCTGTACCCTGGGCTCATTTTTGGGTGGCACACTTCACCTGCCCCCCTCCCTTTCCTCCACAGTGCCCTACCCTACCTGGTTGTCACTCTTTAACACAGCCACAAAGTCATTATGGCTAAAGCCCGACCATTTATACCACTTTTCTTCTTAATCTGATTTCAAATCTAATCTTAACCTTAACCTCATTGCTAACCTCATGCCTAACCCTAACCTTAAATTTTTGTCGCGAATTTGGACTTTGTGGCTGCATTATCCCCCGGTCCCTCTGCGCTCTCGTTGCCCCCCATGCCATACTTGTGCCCCCCCCCCCCCCTCGGTCCTCTTACCCCCACGCTGCTCTGCACAGAGCCCATGATTATCTTTCAGTGGCAGCCTCTGTTTTGTGCTCTGGTTTTAGAAAGGAGCAACATGTGGTCTGTGTGTGAGCGGGGCCATACAGACGCCGTTGGGGTAATGCTAACATTGCGTGCTTAATCATTTATGTCTGGGAGCCGGCACAAAGGCTTTGGGAGAAACACTGGGGTATTTATCAGCGGGCAGACACAAACACTGCCAAGATAACGGTCTGCCCTGGCTTAGTATGTCATGAACACGCTGCATGGGGAATAGGTGGCGGAATTGTAGGGAGTATGTTGCCGTTGGCCAAAAATCGTCAAGTCTTATCAATGTGGAGTTGGTACAGGAATAGTTTGGAAAACATGCGTCCTCTTTATGGGGTGTGGATGTGTTGCCATGGAGTGCGGTGGGCTCTGTTTGAATCAGTCCGACAGGTCACAGCCGAAGTCAAACGGACCTAAATGTACATTTTTAGGTTGCTGTGCCTAAAGATGCATGCGATATGGAATGGTTAAAGGCAGCCTCTTCATTTGGAATGTTTCTATTTGGGCTCCCTGCTGTGATCATCTCGTCCTCCTCTTCGTTCTCCTCCTGCGTCTGTCTGCTCCACTCGCTGCCAAGTAGTCTGTCTCTTTCTCCCAGTACAGCTCAGCCAATAGGAGAGCACTAGTCGCCCAATTGCTTGCCACTCAATGCCTTGTTGCCAGGACAACAGGAAGGAATGAGACCCACTTTACTTGAGCATTTTAAACTTGGTGTTGACTCTTTACTGAAAACAAGGAAAGGTCTTTTTTTCCTCTCAGTAAAATTCCCCTCTGTCATGGTGCTCCTTTAGAATTCAATCCTTTACTTTCATCTCTTTCTTTCCTTTTATCCTGTCACACCATTGGCGTGATTTCATTTTAGTGGACATAACAAAGGCATTTATACAGAAGCTGCTTGTCAATTTATCTGTGTGATGCAAGTAAATGTGTTTTGTCTTGTCAGGGAATCTTCTGAGTACATAGATTGTAAGCTAGGTCCACGTTTAGCGAACACACTATTCCAATGGAACTTCTACTCTTGTCTTCCAGGTCTACAATGTTAGACGGAGACATGTTTTTCCTGGTCTTCATACTTCTGGTTTTACCCTCCTCCAGCGTGAAAGGTGAGTTAATAAAACTGTCTGTCAAGGGCATGATTTGGCTCTCATTCTGTCCCCGTGCCGCTCTCCCTCTCCCCACGCTGTCTTGCAGCATTTTTTAACAACTGCAGTGACAGGCTCTCAGACTGAGCTCTGGGAGAACTGAGGATTTCACACTGTCACTGTCTGGCTGGCTGGGGATACTTATTATTCTGCATCATCTACTTTAGTGTAGCAGCTAAATGATAGAACTCTCAAATCAAAGAGAGAAGAAAATGAGGAGGGTTGAATATACCAAAGCTCCTGCACTAAGATGACCACGATATGACCATGATATTCACAAGGCCGAGCAGCCACACAGTATACTGTATGCCATTATCGATGGTTAAATGTGTTTTTCCTTTTCGGCTCTGTCCCATGTCTGACTGTGTTTCCCGTGCAGATGAGGGGAGAGTGAGCGACTACGAGTGTGCGTGCGACGGGCCGTCATGCGACGGAGGAGACCGGTGTTTTGGTCAGCAGTGCTTCTCGGCCCTCTCCGTCCAGAACGCCATTTCCGTCCAGCGGAAGGGATGCATTGTGGGCCGGAGCGAGGAGTCCATAAGTTGCGAAAGCCCCCCATCCCATAACCCGACGGTGGAGTGCTGCCATGGCGACCTTTGCAACATGAATGTCACAGTGGCAACACCAGCGAGAGGTGACCCATTTATTCTCGCGGGATTCATCACACTCATGCTTTTATCCCGCCCTCAACGTAGGCTTAGCACTAGCAATGTGCTGACTCACAAACATTTCTACTACCGATACCGACCTACCTAAGCAGCACATCGCCACTTTGCACATAGATCTAGCTAACGACGCATTTTCCATTCAGTGTGTTCATTTGTGTGAAGGCCATTTGGGGACATAAGTGAATAAACAACAAAACTACCAGAAAATGTGTTCTATTCTCTTCAATGATTGACAATTACAAGCATTCGTTGATTTCTCTGATCTCCTCCACTTTTTAATTGTTTTTTTTTATTTTTTAACAGATGAGGAAGTGATGCCTGCCTTGCAAGGCATTGAGTGTGTGTGTGAGGGGCGGTCGTGTGATGGCGGCGAGCGCTGTACGGGCCAGCAGTGTTTCTCCTCTGTCAAGATCAGTGACGGGTTTGTGGTTCGCCAGAAGGGCTGCCTTCGGGATGACGACCAGGGGAGAGCCACCTGCGCCACCCCTCCTTCTCCCAGCCAAATAGTCAAGTGTTGCCAGGGGCACCTGTGTAACCTGAACATCACTGTGGAAGCACCAGCGAAAGGTAACCTACCACCCTGTTTTCACTGAAATCATTACTATGTATTTGAATCTTTTAGGATCTTGGCCTCACCGACACTTTCTCACTTTGTTTCATAATTCATTTAGATTTAATTAGTGGTACAGATATGCATTAAAGCAGCAATCAGCATTTGAAACAATAACAGAGTACTCCCTGCCCCTTATCCTGGGTAAAAAGCTGTGGGATGAGGCACGAGAAATGTTACCACTCTCAAATTCATGAACAGCACTATAGGATGCAAGGACTGACCATCCATGGTATCATCATTATTATATTTTTTGAGGCTATAAAGTGTTTCTTTACATTTATTTGGTTTACACACAGGAAAGCTAATGTTTATATGGGGAATAACTTGCTCCTGGGTGAAGCTTGCCCTAAGTACAGATCTAGTATCCGCTTCCCCTATTCTTAACCATTAGTGGGGAAAATTCTAAACTGACCCAAGATCAGCGTCTAGGGGCAACTTCACCCTACTGTCTTCCTGTTACCTGTATAGAGGATAAAGTGAAGTCTGCCGGCGAGCACGAGTGTGTGTGCGAGGGGCGCTCGTGTGCCACCGGGCGGCGCTGTGTAGGCCAGCACTGCTTCTCCAGTCTGACGGTCAGCGACGGAGCCCTGGTCTCCCAGAAGGGCTGCTTCAAGGTGTACGAGCAGAGCAGGATGACCTGCAAGACGCCGCCCTCCCGCGACCAGATCGTGGAGTGCTGCCAGGGCCACCTGTGTAACATGAATATCACCGTGGAGCTGCCTGTCATGGGTAAATAAATGCACTTGCGTCCCAAATGGAACCATATTCCCTGAGTAGTGCACTATATAGGGAATAGGGTGCCATTTGGGATCCGCACTCAATGGCTGACATTAATTTATATGCATCCCTATTCTAATGAGAGGTCTGCGTGATGCACATTTGCATTCAAACCAAGGTTATTCATGCCAGGAAAACGAAAACATTTCTGTGCCATATGCTCTCGGTGATCTGCTGTCTCTAATGGATTCACTGACACGGTTCACAGGCAGGTGCTCAATTGATAAACCAGTGGTGACGAGGCGCTGTGATTTTCTTTGGGATATACTTTTCTTACCCATTCATTCATGATGCTCTACCGGTTTAGCCTTATTGTCAGGCCAAGTGCAAACAGGACTCTAGGAATCCTCTTTTCCAATTTGGACGGTCTGTAACAGTCTATAAGGGTTAGTTCTGCCCGCGTTTAAGGTCCGAGGGGAGGCTCATTCCATCCACTTGGCCATTCTCCAGCGAGGGCACCACGCCAGGGTGTGTGAAATTGTCTGCCATAGCCGTTTGCTGCACAGCCATCTATTGGTTTGCTTTTCAGGGTCGGTGATGGCGGTTACACCCGGAGCACCTCTACAGCAGAGGAGGGGAGAGTCTGGAGAGAAGAGACGGACGTTTGAATATTGTTTAGTCACGGTCTACTTCCTCCTCTGTCCTCTCTGAGATTGTCAGCGTGTTTTGACACAGAGCTCTGGGGCAAAGCAGAACAGAGGGCACTGAGATGCGTCCCAATTGGCACCCTATTCCCTACGGCAGTGGTTCCCACATCCGGTCCACAAGTACACCCAACAGTATACATTTTATCCCCAGACAAACACACCACATTCAACTCAAGGGCTTGATGATTAGTTGACAAGTTGAGTCAGCTGTGCTTGTCTGGGGCCACAATAAAAATGTGTAGTTTTAGGGGTTGGGAAACACTGCCCTACGTGGTGCACTCCTTTGGACCAGGACCCAAAGGGTAGTTTACTAGGGAATAGGGTGCCATATGAGACACAGACTGAATGCCATGTATAGCTGTGGTCACCCAACTCTGTTCTATGAACCTCAATGACTACTCTCCCATCCCCAGTAAAAAGAGTGTGTGTATCCACGTTAGATATTTCAGCAAAAAAAAGAAACGTCCCTTTTTCAGGACCCTGTCTTTCAAAGACACAGATCATTCATTGTTAAGGGTTTTAACACCGTTTCCCATGCATGTTCAATTAACAATTGATGAACATGCACCTGTGGAACGGTCATTAAGACACTAACAGCTTACAGACGGTAGGCAATTAAGGTCACAGTTATGAAAACATAGGACACTAACGAGGCCTTTCTACTGACTCTGAAAAACACCAAATGAAAGATGCCCAGGGTCCCTGCTCATCTGTGTGAACATGCTGCAAGGAGGCATGAGGACTGCAAATGTGGCCAGGGCAATAAATTACAATGCCCGTACTGTGAGACGCCAAAGACAGTTGTACACGGAGACAGGGCGGACAGGTGATCGTCCTCTCAGTGGCAGACAATGTGTAACAACACCAGGATTGGTACATCCGAACATCACACCTGCGGGACAGGTACAGGATGGCAACAACCAGTTACACCAGGAACGCGCAATCCCTCCATCAGTGCTCAGACTGTCCGCAATAGGCTGAGAGAGGCTGGACTGAGGGCTTTAGACCTGTTGTAAGGCAGGTCCTCACCAGACATCACCGGCAACAACGTCGCCTATGGGCACAAACCCACCGTTGCTGAACCAGACAGGACTGGCAAAAAGTGCTCTTCCCTGACGAGACAATGTTTTGTCTCACCAGGGGTGATGATCGGATTCACGTTTATCATCGAAGTAATGAGCCTTACACTGAGGCCTGTACTCTGGAGCAGGATCGATTTGGAGGCGGAGGGTCCGTCATGGTTTGGGGCGGTGTGTCGCAGCATCATCGGACTGAGCTTGTCATTGCAAGCAAACTCAAAGCTGTGCATTACAGTGAAGACATCCTCCTCCCTCATGTGGTACCCTTCCTGCAGGATCATCCTGACATGACCCTCTATCATGACAATGCCACCAGCCATACTGCTCGTTCTATGTGTGATTTTCATTAAGACAGGAATGTCAGTGTTCTGCCATGGCTATTGAGCATGTCTGGGACCGAAGAGCTAGGTGCCTTGGTGGAAGAGTGGGGATCTCAATATTCAAATCCAGTTCAGAAATGTCCTGGGGAAACCCCCCTTTGTTTGCAGGTGCCAGTTTTGGTGGAAGATGTTCATGCAAATATTTACACATGAGTAACATCTCACAGCAAGAACAGGCAAATCTGGTGCAGTCAATGAGGAGGAGATGCACAATTGTTTGACAGATAATTTCACTAATTCACTGTATCACAAATGCAGCTAAGTTGACTGGCCACACCAGTACTTTGACTGACATCATTTACAATTGGAGGTGTTTGATTTTGGCTTACCTTCAAACCACTCCCCATCCCTTTATTCAGGGGCACATTATTCCATTTCTGTTAGTCACTTGTCTGTGGAACATGTTCAGTTTATGTCTTAGTTGTTGAATCTTGTTATGTCCACAGTAAAACGAGTCCTACATCGACATAACCTGGAAGGCCACTCAGCGAGGAAGAAGCCACTGCTGCAAAACCGCCATAAAAATAGCTAGACTACGGTTTGCAACTGCACATGGGGACAAAGATTGTACTTTTTGGTCTGATGAAAAAAAAATAGAACTGTTTGGCCATAATGCCCATCGTTATGTTTGGAGGAAAAAGGGGGAGGCTTGCAAGCAGAAGAACACCATCCCAACTGTGAAGCACGGGGGTGGTAGCATCATTTTGTGAGGGCGCTTTGCTGCAGGAGGGACTGGTGCACTTCACAAAATAATTGCATCATGAGGCACGAAAATTACATGGATATATTGAAACAACATCTCAAGACATCAGTCAGGAAGTTAAAGCTTGGTCGCAAATGGGTTTTCCAAATGGACAATGACCCCAAGGACACTTCCAAAGTTGTGGCAAAATGGCTTAAGGACAACACAGTCAAGGTATTGGAGTAGCCATCACAAAGCCCTGACCTCAATCTTATAGAAAATGTGTGGGCAGAACTGAAAACAACATGTGTGTGCAAGGAGGCCTACAAACCTGACCCAGTTACACCAGCTCTGTTAGGAGGAAAGGGCCAAAATTCACCCAACTTATTGTGGGAAGCTTGTGGAAGGCTACCTAAAACATTTGACCCAAGTTAAACAATTTAAAGGCAATGCTACCAAATACTAATTGAGGCTATGTAAACTTCTGACCCACTGGGAATGTGATGAAAGAAAGAAATCTCTCTACTATTATTCTGACATCTTACATTCTTAAAATAAAGTAGTAATTTTTACTTGGATTAAATGTCAGGAATTGTGAAACTGAGTGTAAATGTATTTGGCTAAGATGCTTGTAAACTTCCGACTTCAACTGTACACACACACACACACACACACACACACACACACACACACACACACACACACACACACACACACACACACACACACACATATAAATATGTGGACACCACTTCCAATTAGTGGATTTGGCTAAATCAAATCTTCTGTAAACTAACAAATGTTTCTAAAAACATTAAACTAACAAGAGTGAGATACCCATATATATGTTGTTGACAAGACCACCTTGACTTTTTTCCTCATTTTGTTACAAAGTATAAAAATCAAGCACACAGACATGACATCTACATAGACACACATTGGCACTATAACGACCTTACGGGGAGCTCGGTGACTTTCAACATGGCACCGTCATAGGATTCCACCTTTCCAATGCATCTCACAAAGACACAGCGGTTGAAACCAGATATCTCAAATTTGGACTCATCAGACCAAAGGACAGGTTTTCACCAAATGTCTGTTGCTCGTGTTTTTTGGCCCAAACGAGTCTCTTCATCTTAGTAGTGGTTTATTTGCAGCAATTTGACCATGAAGGCCTGATTCACGCTGTCTCCTCTGAACAGTTGATGTTGAAATGTCTATTACGTGAACTCTGAATAATTTATTTGGGCTGCAATGTTTGAGGCTGATAACTCTAATGAACTTATCCTCTTCCTTTCCTGTGACGTTCCTTATGAGAACTAGTTTAATCACAGCGCTTAAATGGTTTTTGTGTCTGTACTTGAAGAATCTTTCAAAGTTCTTGAAATTTTCCAGATTGACTGAACTTCATGTCTTAAAGTGATGGACTGTCGTTTCTCTTTGCTTATTTGAGCTGTTCTTGCCATAATATGGACTCGGTCTTTTACCAAATGGGGTTATCTTCTGTATACCACCTCTACCTTGTCCCAATGCAACTGATTGGCTCAAGCACATTAAGAACAAAAGAAATTCCACAAATTTAACAAGGCACGCCTGTTAATTGAAATGCATTCCAGGTGACTACTCCATGACGCTGGTTGAAAGAATGCTAATAGTGTGCAAAGTTGTCATCAAGGCAAAAGGGTGGCTACTTTGCAGAATCTCAAATGTAAAATATTTAACACTTTTGTTTACTACATGATTCCGTCCGTGGTATTTCATAGTTTTGATATCTTCACTATTATTCTACTATGTAGAAAATGGTAAAAATAAAGAAACCCAGGAATGAGCAGCTGTGTCCAAGTTTTACTGTATGTACCTAGATGTTCAAATGAACTTAAACCCCTTTCTTCTCCTCGTAGCAGGCGACCTTCCCAACTACAGCTTGACTACACTGGCCATCGTCATCGTGGCTCCGGTCATCGTGCTCATCGTCCTCTCGGGCATCGCCATCCTGGTGTTCAGACGGATCCACCAGAACCAGATGGAGAGGCTGACGGCCCGGGAGGCGGAGTACGGCACCATAGACGGACTCATAGCCTCCAACGTGGGGGATAGCACACTGGCGGTGAGTAGGACATGATCATACTGCGCCATACCAGGGCCCATGTTATCAGAATTTCAGAGTAGGAGAGCTTTACAAGGATCAGGTCCTGCCTGTCCATAATGTAATTTCATTATGATCTAAAAGTTAACTGATCCTCGATCAGCACTCTACTCTGAGAGGCTTTAGAAATTTGGGCCAAGGTCTGGGATGGGCTGGGTGGGGAGCTGTGGTTTGAGTGGTTAGTCCACACAGTACAGCACTGCAAACATTTATGGACTCTCAAGCTATGTGATTATGTTGAGCATTTTTGTGTGCACTAGACTAGAGTGCGTGCTAGGTAGTCATGCACTCAATGTTCCTGGGTGTTCATGTAGTTGGCCTATATCAACTGTGCTGGGATTAATTTTCTGCCCCTTCAATTGGGAATGAAAGTATTTCTTCTACAAATGTGATGGAAAATGGACGTCTTGTTTTACCAGAGAAAATGTCTTATTACGGATACACATGATTTCAACAAAATTGCTCGTTGTGTAGAATTTTTGCATACTGTCGTGAAAGAATGCTTTGTGCTCGCAACTGTAATCAGTGTTCGTTTGATAAACTTGGTTTGAAAATCCCATGAATTTAATTAAAAACTTTAAGGAAAACACTAAACACGTCTAGGTGTTTACAGCAAAGCGTGACAACTGACCAGTATCCCTGAAAACAGTGGGCTGGGGTGTGCTAGAGGAATTGCCGATTTTTTTTTTTTTTTTTTGGATCTATTTCAAGCTATTTCCAAACCCATCACAGTATTGGCAACGGAAACCCAAAATATGCTGCCGCAGAATGTTTCAGTGTAATTAAAAAGTGCTTGGCAGCACCCAGAGGAAAGTTATTAGGAACAGTGGTGGCAGTCAAACATTGTAAACACATTTCCTTAAAACACATGCAGGTCTCCCTCTCCCGGTCTCCCTCTCCCGAGGCCCTGGGTGTCTAAGTCTGTGGTGATTATGATAATGCTGTGGCTGAATTTCCCCCCACTCCTCTCTCCCCTACCCCCTTCCACCGAACAGCCCAGATCTGCCCTCCCACCAAACGGGGATGTTAAACTCACAACAAAATGAGTTCTCATTTGGATTTACAGCTTCCATTTAGCTTTCCTTTACCTGCTTTCACACAACTGTTGTTTTATGCATGAAGTATCTATCTCTTAAATGTTTCCATTTTTGTCCTCTCTGCTTGTTAGTGTTTTTCTCAGCCAAATTTGGAGTTGCTCAACACTGCTCCCTTGTGTCAGTCATGGTGCCCTGCAGAAGCCTGGAGATAAGATGCACATTAAAGGCTTAGCAGCATTGTGCCTGTTTGGAGTCTAGGGCTGGGATTACATCACATCTATCAGCCCCCTCAGCTCACTAATCACCAGGGACTGCTGTTGTTTACCAAGCAGAGGACTCTCTGCAGCTGCTCCAGGGAGGCCAGACACACAGACAGACCCAACCAACCAACAGGACCCTGAACAGCTTCTACCCCAAGCCATAAGATTGCTTAATAGTTAACCAAATAGCTACCTGGACTATCTGCACTGACCCTTTTTGCAGTAACTCTTTTGACTTATCACATACACTCCTGCTACTGTCTATCTATCCTGTTGCCTAGAAACGTTATCCCTACCTATATGTACATATCTACATCAATTACCTTGTACCCCTGCTTATCGACTCTACACACACACACACACACACACACACACACACACACACACACTGCTATATATATATATCTATCTAGAGCCAAGTTATTGTTACCCATTGTGTATTTATTCGCTGTTGTTATTATTATTATTTTTTAAATCCTCTGAATTGTTTGTAAGTAAGCATTTCACTGTTAGTCTACACCTGTTCTTTACGAAGCACGTGACAAATAAAATTTGATTTGACAGGCCGACATCTCTGCAGTGTGGCCACGAACCAGACAGAGAGACGGCAAGAGAGCCCTTGGAGTCTGAGCAGTATGAACAACTCCCACTGCAATCAGGCTCCAACGAATCCCAGATGCTCTGCTATGTCCGGGGCTGGGACAGCTTTTTCATTTCGGGTCTACCGGCACCCTCTGGATGCTGTTCATTTATTGGCTGTCCCTCCCCTTCTCTCAGGATTTGCTGGATCATTCGTGCACGTCGGGAAGTGGCTCCGGACTCCCCTTCCTAGTTCAGAGAACCGTCGCTCGACAAATCACACTCAACGAATGTGTGGGTCAGTATCCAATACAGTCTGTTCTCTCTTTGTTCAGTAGCTGAGGTGTACGTTTAGGATCAGGGCATCCATTTTATGCATGGATGTGGTTTTTGAGTAAAATGCCCCTTTAAGACATCTTAAAGTGAAGCACCTTTGGAACAGATTTGTTTTGCAAAAGAGCCTGTGCTGTTCCTTGACCCTGGGAGTTTCTTAGTATAATTGTTTTGGAAGTTTTCTTCCAGCTCGGTCTGAAACCTAGCCAGATAGCCAAAGTATCTACCAACAAAAATATTTTTAACAAACATGTTTGGTTTTGTGTCAAATGGGGATGTAGCTCATGCAAAAGGTCAAGTTGAGTAAGATGACCAAAATAAAGGTATTGTGTTCCATTAACTAATGGTCTACAGTTTTGTGTAACACTGACTTTATAAAACCAATACAATCAGCAAAACAATCTATGTACAGAGATTATCTGACTTTTGAGTTAGGAGGGGAACATTCCTGTTCTGTATTCCTGTCTTAGTTTGACGGGTTGATATTTATCCACTGTATTTGATGAATGTCATTTTAGGCCAGATCTGTATTCCCAAAGCATCTCAAAGTGCTGATCTGGGATCAGGTCTCCCCTGCCCGTATCATTTTAATAACGATGATCTAAAACTGATCCTCGGTCAGCACTTCTGCTCGAAAAACATTACTTATGAAAGCAGGACTTGAGAATGTCTGCTGTTTTCTCATCTCTCCCCTGTTTCCCCCGCTATAGGTAAGGGGCGCTACGGTGAGGTTTGGCGAGGCCAGTGGCAGGGGGAGAGTGTGGCCGTGAAGATCTTCTCCTCCAGAGATGAGAAGTCCTGGTTCAGAGAGACTGAGATCTACAACACAGTGCTGCTGAGGCATGAGAACATCCTGGGTACGTACCTCCAGATACACTCTGGGCGAAGCAACCCAGTCTGACAGGAGCTGGTCTATATGGGGCAAATCCAAACTCTCACTAAAGTGGAATGTTTTTTTTGTTTTTGTGTTTTTACTTAGTCCTGCATTGGTGTCAATGGAAGACTAAGTAAACATTTGACCTGTGGGAGTTAGGATTCACCCCATCTGTCTGGCAATCTTTTTTATTTTTGAGAAAAAATATCTGTCATATTGAATTTGAAGAAATACCTTTCCCAACTTTTCCCTGGGCTCTAATGTGTGTGTGTGTGTGTGTGTGTGTGTGTGTGTGTGTGTGTGTCCTTGACTGCAGGCTTCATCGCTTCGGACATGACTTCCCGAAACTCGAGTACACAGCTGTGGCTAATCACCCACTTCCATGAGATGGGCTCCCTGTACGACTACCTGCAGCTGAGCACCCTAGACACAGCCAGCTGTCTGCGAATGGCTTTGTCCATCGCCAGCGGCCTGGCACACCTCCACGTGGAGATCTTCGGCACCCAGGGCAAGCCGGCAATCGCCCACCGAGACCTCAAAAGCAAAAACATACTCGTCAACAAGAACGGCCAGTGCTGCATCGCCGACCTGGGTAAAAGCATAGTGTTGTGGATATAAAGCATACTGTGTGCGTTCATTCAAGATTTGTATTGGTTGTTGTCAGAGGCGGCTGGTGGGATGAGCTATAGAAGGACGGGCTCATTGTAATGGTTGGAATGGAATAAATGGAACGGTATCAAACATAGAAACCACATTTGACTCGTTCCATCTATTCCATTCCAGCTACTACAATGAGCCTGTCCTCCAATAGCTCCTCCCACCAGCCTCCACTGGTTGTTGTTCATTTAGATGTTGTAAATTAATATAATGTGACCGTTTTCTGTTGTGTCCATATGACCTATTGGTGGTAATAGGGCCTCCTGAGTGGGGCGGTGGTCTAAGGCACTGCTTTGCAGTGCTAGCTGTGCCACTAGAGATACTGGTTCGAGTTCAGGCTCTGTCACAGCCAGCCGCGACCATAGAGACCCATGGGGCGGCGCACAACTGGCCCGGATTAGGGGAGTGCTTGGCCGGCCGAGATGTCCTTGTACCATCACGCTCTAGTGACTCTTTCCTCCAACACATTTGTGTGGCTGACTTTTGGGCTAAGGGGGCATTATGTCAAGAACCAGTGCGGCTTGGTTGGGTTGTGTTTCGGAGGACGCATGGGAGAGGCGAAGGTCGAGAGCCAAGTCTGTACGGGAGTTGCAGCGATGGGACAAATCAAATCAAATCAAATTTATTTATATAGCCCTTCGTACATCAGCTGATATCTCAAAGTGCTGTACAGAAACCCAGCCTAAAACCCCAAACAGCAAACAATGCAGGTATAAAAGCACGGTGGCTAGGAAAAACTCCCTAGAAAGGCCAAAACCTAGGAAGAAACCTAGAGAGGAACCGGGCTATGTGGGGTGACCAGTCCTCTTCTGGCTGTGCCGGGTAGAGATTATAACAGAACATGACCAAGATGTTCAAATGTTCATAAATGACCAGCATGGTCAAAGGTAACTACCAATTGGATACCATGGAATTGGGGAGAAAAAGGGCTAAAAATAACATTGAAATAAAAACAGTGGTGGTAATAGCGCCTTTACAAACTGTCACCAAAGTTCTTGGGAGCTATCTAGCTTCATAGTTTGGATCACTTGACGCAGTTGCTGGGACTGCTCGTCTCTAGCTTAGCAGCTAGCTAGCTGCATATCAAGCTAGCGAGGTTTTCTTGAACGCAGCCCGTGACACGGTTAGCCATTTGTGGCTGGGACCACGGATTGTCCCGGGTTTGTGGCTGTCTAGATCCCTGCTGTTTTTGTTATTTTCAATGAAACATAATACAGGATTACATAATACAAAACATCATTAGAACAGCTCAAGGACAGAACTACATACATCCATTTTTAAAAAGGCACATGTAGCCTACATATCAACACACAAACTATCTAGGTCAAATAGGGGAAAGGCGTTGTGCCGCGAGGTGTTGCTTTGTCTGTTTTTTTGAAACCAGGTTTGCTGTTTATTTGAGCAATATGAGATGGAAGGAAATTCCATGCAATAACGGCTCTATACTGTATGTTTTCTTGAGTTTGTTCTGGATTTGGGGACTATGAAAAGACCATCTGGTGGCATGTCTGGTGGGATAAGTGTGTGTGTGTGTGTGTGTGTGTCAGAGCTGTGTGTAAGATGACTATGCAAACAATTTGGGATTTTCAACACATTAATATGTCTTATAAAAAGAAGCGATGCAGTCCGTTTCTCCTATACTCTTAGCCAAGGGAGACATGCGTAGCATTTATATCAGCCCTCTGATTACAATTAAGAACGAAACATGCCGCTCTGTTCTGGGCCAGCTGCAGCTTATCTAGGTCTGTCCTTGCCGCACTGGACCACACGCCTGGACAATTATCAAGATTAGACAAAACTAGAGCCTGCAGGACTTGCTCTTTGGAGTGTGGTGTCAAAAAAACAGAGCATCTCTTTATTACGGCTAGACCTCCTCCCATCTGTGCAACCATTGAATCTATATGTTTTGACCATGACAGTTTACAATCTAAGGTAACGCCAAGTAATTTAGTCTCAACTTATTCAACAGCCACACCATTCATTACCAGATTCAGCTGAGGTCTAGCACTTAAGGAGTGATTTGTACAAAATACAATGCTCTTAGTTTTAGAGATGTCCAGTAACAGTTTATTACTGGCCACCCATTCCAAAACTGACTGCAACTCTTTGTTAAGGATTTCAGTGACTTCTTTTAGCTGTGGTTGCTGATGCGTATATGGTTGAATCATCATCAGCATGCAGGGACACACATGCTTTGATTTAATGCCAGTGGCATGTCATTGGTAAAAATAGAAAAGAGTAGAGGGCCTAGAGAGCTGCCCTGCGGTACACCACACTTCACATGTTTGACATTAGAGAAGCTTCCATTAAAGAAAAACCTTAGTTCTATTAGATAGCTCTGAATCCACGAAATGACAGAGGTTGAAAAGCCATAGCACTTAAGTTTTTTCAACAACAGGTTATGGTCAATAATATCAACGGCTGCACTGAAATCTAACAGTACAGCTCCCACAATCTTCTTATTATCAATTTCTTTCAACCAACCATCAGTAATTTGTGTCAGTGCAGTACATGTTGAGTGTCCTTCTCTATAAGCATGCTGAAAGTCTGTTGTTAATTTGTTTACAGAGAAATTGTATTTGGTCAAACACATTTTTTCCCCAACAGTTTGCTAAGAGCTGGCAGCATGCTTATAGTTCTGCTGTTAGAACCAGTAAAAGCCGCTTTACCACTCTTGGGTAGCGGAATTACTTTGGCTTCCCTCCAGGCTTGAGGACAAAGACTTTCCTCTAGGCTCAGATTAAAAATATGACAGATAGGAGTGGTTATGGAGTCAGCCACCATCCTCAGTAGCTTTCCATCTAAGTTGTCAATGCCAGGAGGTTTGTCATTATTGATCGTTAACAATCATTTTTCCACCTCTCCCACACTAACTTTACAAAATTCAAACTTGCAATGCTTTTCTTTTCATTATTTATTTTTTATGCATGAATATATTTGCTCACTGTTTGTCGTGGGCATTTCCTGCCTAAGTTTGCCCACTTTGTCAATGAAATAATCATTGAAATAATTGGCAACATCAAATGGCGTTGTAATGAATAAGCCATCTGATTCGCTGAAAGATGGAGTTTAATTTGTCTTTCTGACCATAATTTAATTAGAAGTGCTCCAACATTTTTTTCCATTCTTTATATCATTGATCTTGGCTTCATAATAAAGTTTCTTCTTTTTGTTGAGTTTAGTCACATAATTTCTCAATTTGCAGTAAGTCAGCCAGTCAGATGTCCAGCCAGACTTATTAGCCACTCCTTTTGCCCCATCTCTTTCAACCATACAGTTGTTCAATTCCTCATCAATCCATGGAGCCTTAACAGTTCTAACAGTCAGTTTCTTAACAGGTGCATGTTTATCAATAATTGGAAGAAGCAATTTCATAAATTCATAAAATGCAGCGTCTGGATGCTCCTCGTTAATCACACCAGACCAACACATATTTTTAACATCATCCACATAAGTCACAGCAAAATCTTTTGTATAATCTCTTATACACAATTTTAGGCCCAGCTGTTAGAACTTTGCCTTTCCTGGATATAGCCACTATATTGGGATCACTGCATCCAATGGGTACGGATACAGCTTTAAAGCAAAGTTCTACAGCATTGGTAAAAATGTGATCGATACATGTGGATGGTCTTGTTCTTGTAGTGTTTGTAGACACTACAGTGTAGGTTGATCTAATAACCTGAACCAACTCATCTTCCATCTTATGTGCATTGACATGTAGACTACGTGTGCCTTTTTTAAACAAATGTATGTAGTTCTGTCCTTGCTGTTCTTGTCTATTGATCTTCTGTATTTTGTCATTCTGTATTAGGTTTTGTGTGGACCCCAGGAAGAGTAGCTGCTGCTTTTGCAACAGCTAATTTGGGATCCTAATAAAATACCAAACCACTCCAACCCTCTTCCCTCATCTACCCTGTTTTTTTTAGCATTAGAGGAAGAACAGAGCAGGAAGCTCTTTAAGCCTTAACCAAACATGCATTAAGGAGCACTCATGTCCCACACTCAAAAGTTCTCGGTGCCAATGGTACGTGAGTCATTTCAGGTAGCTCTGACTACTCATTGAGACTACTGCTAAGATCACGACCGTCATCCCTTTTAAGTTGTTTATGAGCTGCATTCTGCTCACAAACAGGATGTTGACGAGTTGTTTTTGTTGTGATGCGATCGTGGCATAATTTGATGTTGGATAAATGTGGTTGTTTTTGACAAGTTTTTATTTTTACCAATGCTATTTTAATCACGTCCACCAGAGGACAGTACACTGTGCTTCAGATATATTAATTTAATAGGGACAATCATTTTGGTACATAGACACCATATTTTGAATCCTTTTAATGATAATAAAAATATTTTCTGGCCTAGGTCTTGCTGTGATGCATTTCCAAGACACAAACGAGTTAGACGTGGGCAACAACCCAAAAGTGGGCACGAAGCGCTACATGGCCCCAGAGGTCTTGGACGACTCCATCCAGATGGACTGCTTTGAGTCCTTCAAGAGAGTGGACATCTGGGCCTTTGGCCTGGTCCTGTGGGAGATTGCAAGGAGCACGGTCAGCAACGGTCAGTACAATACACGTTGAATGGTTTCTTCTGTTCTCTCTCACTCCTTTCCTCATTGACCATCAAATCAAAGTTGATTTGTCATATGCATAGAATACAGTGCAGTGTACACAGTGCAATGAAACACTTACTTGCTAGCTCTCATCTAAAACAGTGCAGCAACTATAACAAGTATTCAAGAAAAATGTAGAATTTAAAAAAAAAACATGTAGAATGTCATACATTTAGGGCTGTTTGATAAAGCATGTTAAACATGTCATGTAGTAGTTCGATCATAAAGAGCTTCTGTAGGTATCTTTCTGTTAACTGCCTGTCTGCATATGCATGCTGTTCTTGGAATATTCAAATGTCCCTGTCAGGGCATGATCAAAACCTATCATAATACAGTTGAAGTCGGAAGTTTACCTACACTTTCGCCAAATAAATTTAAACTCAGTTCTTCACAATTCCCAACTGTTAACCCCTAGTAAAAAAAAAAATCTGTCTTAGGTCAGTTATGATCACCTCTATTATTTCAAGAATGTGAAAGGTCAAAGTAATAGCGTAGAGTGATTTTATGTCAGCTTTTATTTCTTTCAGTGGGTCAGAAGTTTACATACTCAATTAGTATTTGGTAGCATTGCCTTTAAATTGTTTAACTTGGGTCAAACGTTTCAGGTAGCCTTCCACAGGCTTCCCACAATAAGTTGGGTGAATTTTGGCCCATTCCTCCTGACCGAGCTGGTGTACCTGAGTCCGGTTTGTAAGCCTCCTTGCTCGCACACGCCTTTTCAGTTCTGCCCACAAATTTTCTATAGGCTGGAGGTCAGCGCTTTGGATGGCCACTCCAATACCTTGACTTTGTTGTCCTTAAGACATTTTGCCACAACTTTGGAAGTTATGTTGGGGTCATTGTCCATTTGGAAGACTCATTTGCGACCAAGCTTTAACTTCCTGACTGATGTCTTGAGATGTTGCTTCAATATATCCACATTTTTCTTTCCTCATGATGCCATCTATTTTGTGAAGTACACCAGTCCCTCCTGCAGCAAAGCACTCCCACAACATGATGTTGCCACCCCCGTGCTTCACGGTTGGAACAGTGTTCTTTCCCTTGCAAGCTTCCCCCTTTTACCTCCAAGCATAACTATGGTCATTATGGCCAAATAGTTCTATTTTTGTTTCATCAGACCAGAGGACATTTCTCCAAATAGTACGATCTGCACTTGCAGACCGAAGTCTGCCTTTTTTTATGGCGGTTTTGGAGCAGTGGTTTCTTCCTAGCTGAGCTGCCTTTCAGGTTATGTCGATATAGGACTCTTTTTACTGTGGAAATAGATACTTTTGTACCCGTTTCCTCCACCATCTTCACAAGGTCCTTTGCTGTTGTTCTGGGATTGATTAGCACTTTTCGCACAGAAGTACATTCATCTCTGGGAGACAGAATGCGTCTCCTTCCTGAGCGGTATGACGGCTGTGTGGTCCCACGGTGTTCATACTTGCGTACTATTGTTTGTACAGATAAATGTGGTACCTTCAGGCATTTGGAAATTGCTCTCAAGGATGAATCAGACTTATGGAGGTCTACAATTTTTTTTCCTGGGGTCTTGGCTGATTTTTCTTTTGATTTTCCCATGATGTCAAGCAAAGAGGCACTGAGTTTGAAGGTAAGCCTTGAAATACATCAACAGGTACAGCTCCATTTGACTCAAATGATGTCAATTAGCATATCAGAAGCTTTTAAAGCATGACATAATTTTCTGGAATTTTCCAAGCTGTTTAAAGGCACAGCCAACTTAGTGTATGTAAACGTCTAACCCACTGAAATTGTGATGCAGTGAATTATATGTGAAATAATCTGTTTGTAAGCAATTATTGAAAAAAATTACTTGTCATGCACAAAGTAGATGTCCTAGCCGACTTGCCAAAAATATAGTTAGTTAACAAGAAATTTGTGGAACGGTCGAAAAACTAGTTTTAACTCCAACCTAAGTGTATGTACACTTCCGACTTCAGCTGTATGTGGAACATAATGTCCAGCTGGATTTGAGAATTGATTCCTCCACTTTTTAGAGGAAGTGTTTAGCAATCTAATAGCAAGACCGCTGTATCACTTTGCTATGCATACAGTTGTATTGACCATTGGCAGGACAAGTCGAGGATTAAAATCAACACCGTCTCATTGAGGAAATGAGTGAATGTGACTTCAGAGGAGGAGTCTCCCCCGTGTCTGTGGTCTTAGTCTGGGACTAGAGGCACTGGCATCTTATCTGAAATGGATCTTGCTTTCTCCACACAGTTAAATGACTTACTCTCCCCATGGCTTTCCACCTAGTACATAAGTAGCAAGCGAGAACTATGCAAACAAAGTACCTTGTTAGCAATTTTATGTGCCATTTCTCGTATTTTGTGACACTTACAAAAAAAAAATGCTGTCAAATTAAGTAGGATGGAATACCATATAAAAACTCCAATCGCCAGATTTTATGGATATTTCTGTCATGTATTTTTCCTATTCCCTGTTACACTTGCATATTGCTCAATATTAAAATTCCCATGCGGATTAATGTGAGATCTCATTGACATGTATATGTTGTGTATTCTCCAACACACTCCGTGTAGGCATTGTAGAGGACTACAAGCCTCCCTTCCATGACGCGGTGCCCAGCGACCCCAGCTTTGAAGACATGAAGAAGGTTGTGTGTGTGGACCAGCAGAGACCCAACATCCCCAACAGATGGTTCTCGGACCCAGTGAGTACAGAGACGAGACAAGCAGAGTTGGAGAGAGAACTAGCTAATATGTTTTCATAAAGAATATGAGCCTGTCCAAATCTCTATTTATAAACAGTGCAGCATTCTGCACAATCTGCTAGGTTGTCCTTTCTCATCAGACGGTTACTTGTCTCTGTAAACAGCCTGTCAACCGCATTTCCCAGCTCCATTGAAAACATACGGTCTGATTGGCAGTTAAAATCTTTTGTGCTCAGAATTAATTTTTGCTTAGAATTCTAACTTTCTTTTATATTACTCAATCTGATATTTGTTCTTTTCTCTGCACCTGTGATAACATCTACAATTCTGTGTACTGGACATAAGCTTTTTTTTTTGATTTTAAGAATAATTGCTTTACCCTTTGCTTTGCGGAACTATACACTTGATTTTTTTTTTTTTAAGTGAACTTTAATGGATTTTTAACTCTGATTTCCTCTCGCTTTCCAGACTTTAACGTCCATCGCAAAACTTATGAAGGAGTGCTGGTACCAGAATCCATCCGCCAGATTAACGGCGCTACGCATCAAAAAAGACTCTGACAAAAATCGACAACTCTCTGGACAAAATTAAAACGGACTTTTGAGCTTCTTCCTTGTTGGTGCGCAGGGAGAGGAAACCTAAAGGCCTTTAAAGACATCCGGCAGGCAGTTCAGTTCCCCTGGACAACACACAGGAGAAAATGGACCGGTTGAGCTCAGTGCTCTTAAAGTGGCACGTTTTGTATTTATTTTAAACACTTGGTGGGACAAATTTTGGCATCCAAAGATGGCTTACAGGGCATTTAAGACTGCCAATAGTCTTAGATATTAGGTGACTATCCCTTTTTAAGATATAGGAATATTGAACTAATAGTCACATTCTTCAAGGAAGAAACTGTTACCTGGGCATTTGAGTATTGTATATCGCTTTAGAGCTGCCGATTTTTCTGAGAAATGTCTGAACATATTTAATTTAGCAATATTGGCCGTGCTTTATTGCTGTTATTGCACTAGCGATCTTTGCATTCCTGGCTTGCACTGTCGCTGATGCATTTGGAGAAAAGAAACAACTTGCCAAAAAATGTTATGTTTTATAGTTCACACAAACTCCAGTAATCAGAATGAGGGGAGAGAAAAAAAGAGTTTAAGTTCTACTTTGACTGCATCGCTCTTGCACTGGTGTTTACAATATTGTTAGAACAATTCTCTTGGTATTTCATCCAACCTGTAACGTATTTAGCGAACACACTGTGTTGTAGAATTGTGCTGCAGACAGTTATAGCCACTCTTTACTCCTTCCTTTGGCAACGTCGTCTAACGTGTCCTGTCACAGAGACGTTTTATATCACCATACATTTCACATTTGTGTACCTGTTCTTTGTTTGGTTGTTTCATCAGCTTAATTGAGACAAATGTTAAAAGAGCAAATAAAAATATTTACTAGATGACGCTGAACTCGATTCATACGGGAGCAGAAGTTATGCCTGTAAAGTTATATCGTCTTAATTTGTGCATTGTCAAAGTAATTGAAGTCAAACTTCAGCCTTTTTTCTTTCTTTTTTTAACATTTTATATCAAGTAGTGATTTCTATGAATTAAATGGAGAAAAAAAACAGATGCTCTGTGTCTCATCTGTCAGTTACAACATCAAATGAACCCTTTTTCCCCTCATCAAAACAAATGCCCCACATTATTTGCCCACTGCGGAGCTCTGCACATGACCTAAACTTGAACTTTTTTACATGCCGTGATATGTTTGCAAAATTCTGGAAACCTTCCAAAATCCCCAGGTTTTTCCAGAAATGACAGTTGGAAGATTCCCAGAATTGAGGTCGGAATAAACAGTAAATCTGGAATACTCCAACCAGGATTGCTGGAAATTCCGGGAAGTTTGTGAACGTTACCATAGTTTTGCAACTATGTCAGGATAAGCAAAGAAGTGGTGAGTATTAGCATTGGTTGTTATGCAAATCCAAGACACATTTTAATTTCCTCAGCTTTGCATATTTGCCTTTGTCCTCCCCGACTAGACAGTTCCTTTGCCTTGGCATAGTGCAGACCCTAAAGTCTTACTGACCTGCAGCAGAGACGTAAGCTGCTCACTGCACAAAGGAACTTTTCTTGTGTCCAGCTTGTCGACTACGAAACAAATAATGAAATGCAGCAAAGTATGGAGGGCATGTTAATCCATTTCCATATTAAACACAGCTCAATCTCTTGTAAAATGCAACAAATACATTTTCATTTGGGAAATGTCAGAGGGTATTCTAGGCCCTAATGACTAAATTGAACTTCTTAAATTGTGGTGCAGTTGCCCGAAGAGAAACAAAAGGCAAGTCTAGAATGGTACAGTAAATGGTGTCGCCTGCACTCATTTGTATTCCTGAATCGGCATGGGGCCGGTAAATAGCAAAGCAATGGATATGTCAGTTGTCTGCCGCAACTGACTTTTATAGACAACATCCTAGGTAATGTCCCAAATGGCACCCTGTTCCCTTTTATAGTGCACTACTTTTGACCGAGGCCAATAGGGATCTGGTCAAAAGTAGAGCACTTTTTATGCGGAGTAATGTGCCTTTCGGGACTCGCACATGGTCAATATTAACTGGTCATTTTAATGGTCTCCTGACTGTGCTACTGTGAACTGATCCACAATCACCAGATGTAGTTTTGAAAACGATCTCATTTTGCTGCTTTGTGTATACGGGCGGTTGTTCACTCACTATGCTTTCCATTTACATGCAAATGATAGCAAATGGCAGAAGTTATTTTAGACTAATTCCCACACAAGATGACAGTAATGCATATTATTTGTGTGCTTGTTTCCCCTCAGCTTTTAGGTTTGGTAGCGTTTTAATTAAAACATTGAAGCAAAGTGTTGCCTGTGGTGGTGGGGATCATTCAACAGAGCTCAAGAGATCCTGAGGGCCTTGATTTCTTCATATTCATTTCTAAACTTTGTCACTAAGCTGGCAAATCATTTTCTTTGAAGGAGTTGCTTTTTCAACTTCCTACGCAGCCTGACACCCTGGAAAACACACACACACACCCCTTTCTCTTTCCCTCTTGCTTTCTCTCTCGTTCTTTCAATCTTCTGAAGCTGTGCTATTCATCCAGGAACAGCATGTACTGTAGGTAGCCTTGGCCTTGAAGAATAGAGGGATCATGTGAGAATGAAAGCGAATAGAACCCCCGCGTTCAACGTGGCTTTGCTAATGGGTTACTATGGAAATGCATTACATTTCCATTTTAGTCATTTAGCAGACTTAAAATATTGAGTGCAATGTGGTCACCCATGGCTGTTGTGTAGTGATTTTCATTCAGGTAGCTGTATGGGAGGCCTTCTGTCAGATTCACTTTGGATTTACAGACCATAGAAAGAGAAGGGAACACTGCCCGTACCTCGCTCTTCAACTAAGGTGCAAGAGGGAATCAATCGATTCTTGAAGGACAGTGGAAGTTGAGTGTTTATTGTTAACCTGATGAAGGCTAAGGATGCATTGGTCAATAAATAAGCACGATTTTATCAGGTTCCACTGTCCTGCAAGAATTCAGTAAATAGTACGGTACTCTCGAGTGGTTGTTGAACTTGGTCTGTATCTGGAATAGCCTTAACCTTATTCTGTTGCCCAGTTGGCTGACCTCTACATTCTGAAAGTTACAGCACTTAGATCTACATTAGGGACCTGATATGGAGGACAGAGTCTGACTACACCAGAGGCATGTCAGGGGTTGAGGGACTGTTGATCAGAGAAGTGCAGGGGCTTTTCGAAACAGTTTTTCAAAATGTACCACATTGGTTTCATAACTGGGATGGTGTTGCCAAGAGGCCATAGATGGGGCTTAGAGTTTTTCCTGACCAGGAGGTATGTCTGGGCTTGAGGTATCGTAGAACAGACAGCACACGGTGCATACACCATATGGTGCTAGTGCAGTGTCCTGACTATTGTACCATGTAGTTTGGTGCCAAGTTAAACACAGACGATGAAGTAAATGACTTGCGATTTCACTTAGGGGCTCAGTCAGGCACCTTGGTGTAATGGCTTTGATTGTACAGCTGCAAGGTTGTCCAGCTCTGGCGAATCCCTACACATTTGAAACAGTAGGAACAGTATTTTAAAGGTATAGCACCTACCGGTATTTGCAGATGGCATTCACCATGGCTTTTCATCAGTTTCATAAAAACAATTGTGTTGTGTGTTAAGGGTGTTTTTGGTATCCATGGTGAATTACAAATGTATCAGCTTTTTTGACCATTGGTTTTAGATGGACAATTAGCTGGTAGATACACCACTTTATATCAAGGTACCTTTTAAAAACAGGATATAGGGATTATAAGCAGTTTTGAAACTAGTTTATAGATGGTGAAAAGGGAAATCTAAATATTGCTTATCGTAGATGTTGATTCTAGTGACATTGCTTTACTGGATCATGATGATATTGTCTTCTGATATGCCTACATAGGTGAATGTGAAAATGAGAATGCAGTTGATTGTGGTGCCAGATGCAGAGGTGAGTCATCATACCTCACAAACTGTTTTAGTTTTACTGCTCTGATGTTTTGAGAACCCAAGCACAGGACAATTTTATAAATGGAAAATTGATTGAATGTAGGCTGCAGTTTTCACAGACAAGTGTGTGCTCCACAATTTAAATGGATTAAACGGACACAGATATTCAGTGCTCTCTCATTCACTTGTCTTTATCAGTGGGCTAGACCCAGCAAGCACATAATGTTCTGAGAACCATATGTTTCTTAGGGCTTGGTGAGAGCGTGGTTTTCCTATGGTTATTTTGCATATAACTTTCTGGGAATTGTGCAGGGTAGTTGCTTGGCATTGGAACATTATCAGCAACATATTTTAAGGAACTTGACAAAAACGTTATTTTCTTGGGATTTCATTACTTTAACAGAATGTTTCCTAAAAGTTTGGTTACATTTCATTTAAATCTTGGTAAGGTTCTAGGAACATTCTCCAACTGGTTTGACATTGGGAATGTTCTCAAATAGTTCAGAGAACATTAATGTTCTTTTGTGGGGAATTTCAGTACTTCAGCATAATGTTTCCTCATGGTTGTATTTAAAGTCATGTTCTCATTGTTCAGAGAAGATTAAAGCCCCCATGCAGTCTTTTTTAAATGTAATTTTAAAATTGTCACTTTGTCTAATAAGTCACTGTGTATTTTTTTTTTATAATACTCATTTGTTCATTTATCTTGCTTTATCTTCTTTGGGCCACTGAAATGCTCAATCGCATTGTGTAGGCATTAGGAAACTAAATGTAAAATGAGATATTTACATACACAGACTGATTGCCTTCTCATTTTCTCTGTATTGTTGGGAAGGGCCCATAAGTAATCATTTCACTGTTAGTCTACACCCTGTGTTTTACAAAGCATACAACAAATTACATTTGATTTGGCCTTACCCCTTAAAAAACAAAACAAAGGCCTGTCAGTTGGAGCTGGAGTCGCACCCTGAAAGCGACAAAGTTCCACAGGTGTGTAGGCTACTTTGTTTTGTCATCAAAACAAAAGGCATACATAATGCGTCTTAATTTGCTATATCATTATTGTACTGTTTTCAATAGGTCACAAGAAGATGCAGGACCAGAACAGCCTGTTTATCTGGTGGACCGTCCTGGCCGTCTATTCATTGCAGAATGACATGATTATCTACAGGGCTATAGGCATCTGCGTCTGAGGCAATACTAATAAACAATACTAAGTATGCTTGGTATTACTTGCTGTGTTAGGCCTCTGAGATGCCCATGGTATAATCTTCAGTATCGAAGTCTATTTCATCACTTTGCAAAATAGACTTTGATGACACTGGAGTTAACATTCCATGTTTTTTAATGAGTAAACATTCTTAGGTCAATAAAGAAATCAGACTCTATTGAAAGGTTGTCATTCTTTGTAAATTCTCTTGTCAATTATTTACATAAGACCATAAAACAGATGCACTGCAATTGTTTTCTTTATTGTAAACTGTCAAAGTGCTCTGGTTGTGGCACATGTATTTGTATAAATAAAACTCATATCTGTCTCAGATCGCAAACAAGGTTATAATGAAAGTAAAAATCATGGCATGTATGTCTTTTCAAGTTATGTCTTTACAACTCAAGCTCTGGAAGATATAACTCATTCTCAATAAAAAGGTATTTCCATTCTGATCCTGTTTTTGGGACTGATGGTACTTTTCTACAATTCTACGGAATATTCCGTGATCAGACTCTCTCTTATCCAGCTAGTAAATTAAACGCATATCTGAACCAAAACAAAATCACAGAAAGCATTGACTCTTTCATATAAGGAGAGACGAGTGATATATTAATTAAACAACTGTATTGAAAGAATAAGGATAGGGGAATACATTTTCTAATTAAAACCTGAAAACAATGTACAAGTTACATCATAACTATAATATCATACACTACTGCTTGCCCTTTCAGGTGCCACACAAAAAAAGTAATTCTCTTATCTTTCCTGTAACAAAGCCAACAATTTCTAGAGTAGTTCCTTTCTATTCTGACAATCAGCCAAGTGCTAGCTTGGTCTTTGATCTGTTTGTCCTATATATCAAACTCCTATGTATAGCCAAGTCAACATGGCATGACAACTATCATACATGAGTTAGCAAGACAGCATAAACAGATCTGGGACCAGGCTATAATTTTTTTTTTTTTAAAATATTTTTTTACCCCTTTTTCTCCCCAATTTCGTGGTATCCAATTGTTTAGTAGCTACTATCTTATCTCATCGCTACAACTCCCGTACGGGCTCGGGAGAGACGAAGGTTGAAAGCCATGCGTCCTCCAATACACAACCCAACCAAGCCGCACTGCTTCTTAACACAGCGCCATCCAAACCGGAAGCCAGCCGCACTTTACAGTTGGGATGAGATTTTGATGTTGCTGTGCTGTGCCTATTTTTCTCCACACATAGTGTTGTGTGTTCCTACAAAATAACTCAACTTTAGTTTCATCTGTCCACAGAATATTTTGCCAGTAGCGCTGTAAACATCTAGTTGCTCTTTTGCGAACTTCAGACAAGCGGCTGTTTTTTTGACAGCAGTGGCTTCTTCTGTGGTGTCCTCCCATGAATACCATTCTTGTTTAGTGTTTTACGTATCGTAGACTCGTCAACAGAGATGTTCCAGAGATTTCTGTAAGTCTACCTGACACTAGGATTCTTCTTAACATCATTGAGCATTCTGTGCTGTGCTCTTGCAGTAATATCTTTGCAGGACGGCCACTCCTAGGGAGAGTAGCGACAGTGCCGAACTTTCTCCATTCATAGACAGTTTGTCTTACCGTGGACTGATGAACATCAAGGCTTTTAGAGATACTTTTGTAAATCATTCCAACTTTATGCAAGTCAACAATTCTTAATCTTTGGTCTTTTGTTTGAAGCATTGTTCACATCAGGCAATGCTTCTTGTGAATAGCAAACTCATATTTGTGAGTGTTTTTTATAGGTCAGGGCAGCTCTAATCAACATCTCCAATCTCGTCTCATTGATTGGACTCCAGGTTAGCTGACTCCTGACTCCAATTAGCTTTTGGAGAAGTCGTTAGCCTCGTGGTTCACATACTTTTTCCATAAATTATGTATTCAATATAGACGAGACAAATATAGTAATTTGTGTGTTATTAGTTTAAGCACACTGTGTTTGCCTATTGTTGAGACTCAGATGAAGATCAGATTAAATTTTATGACCAATTTATGCAGAAATCCAGGTAATTCCAAAGGCTCCACATACTTTTTCTTGCCACTGTATGCCTGTAGTAAAGTCAAACCAGCTAGACCTCCAGCCGGGGCTTTTATAGGTCATATGATATATCATAAGGGGTATACATTCATTCTTGCATTCAGCAGCCAGAAGGCTTTACATTTTTTGGGGGGATCATATATCAGTAGCCTAAGCAGCCAATAGTGGGGCGCTAGATCTGCACTATTGTCTAAGATTGATATGCATTCCCGGTAATACACTTGTGACCGGCATGTACATAAAGCATCCTCCATTCAGGCTAAATTGTCCGAAAATACGAAAATGGTGGTGGAAAAAGGGATTTTCAAAACGATATAGTGACGAAGCATGCAACCCATGAATACCATGTCCTTTACTTATAATAGGAAAATAACTATCTGGACACTTGAGGAATGGTTGCTGCTGCTGATGATTTCAAGATCTAGGCGATGCTTGATGGAGCTAATGGGAAATCCACATGTATACCTAGCCTGATTTGCAACGTAGTCAGATGCAAAGTGTGCTCTGCAGAGGAGGTTCGACTGAACTCTGACAGTTGATTATGAAAACAAATCAGATGAAGTGATTGTTTGGATGGAACACTCTTGCTTTTGGGTGGGACCAGCACCAAAACTTGGAGGGAATGTAAATAGACTATGAACGTTAATTGGTTTATTATAATCAATAAACAATGAATGTTAATTGGTTTATTATAATCAGATTGCCGTGGACCCTATCCCTTATGAAAAAAGATTGCAGTCAGAGTGCAGTATAACTGAAGTATGCTGCAAATACTGTGTCCAAAATAACACCGTTTTTTTATTGCAGTAATTTTGCAGTATAATTAAGCAATAAGGCCCGAGGTGAAGACTTCTAGCTAAGGAGTTCATCTTAACTATACCCCAATAACTCTCATGTATTTCTGCCAGTGGTCTGCTTTGCTTGCTTTGTGAAATCAACACCCTGTAACCCCAAAGGACAGAGTCATCCCAACTCTCTTTTGACATAAATGCGTAACTATTTTCATACAGGATCTTTCTCAGTTTCAAGTGCTATATCTTTAGCAGTGATTGGCAAGTCATCTATAAATGACACTCTACACAGTGGATTTGGGGTAGGACCCCTACAATCACTCAGGTGGAGTCTGGACAACACATCTGGATTGCCATGCTGCTCTGATGTTTTGTACTGTTATATCATATGTGCAAGCTGCTCGAATCAAAGACCATCACTGCCTTCTAGCTGCTGCAAGTGTTGGGACACCTGTCTTAGGACCAAGAATCTTAGGGTCTGTCAGCAAGGTACATTTCCTACCATACAAGTAAAGTTCAGAAAACGCTCTAAGAATGTTATTTAAACTCTGTCTCTCCTTTATTTTGTTAAGTGTGTTCAGGTGTGTGCGATTTACCGGTATTTACCACACAAAACCTCCCCCTTTTCCTGGGATAAATAACTGAGAGAAACCGGTAAATAATAATATATAATTTATTTGAACAGCATGCCGTGAAATGGAACGGATAAATTATATAAAACGTCTAAATCTGGCTTCTCTACAGCCTCTGCATGATGAATCATCAATGCTCAGGGCGGGGACAGACAGCCCATCTCAGTATGGAGTGCAGTTCACAATGCATGTTGTAGACCTTTCATGTCATCATGGTTACTTTTTTTCTTGTGACAGGCAGGTCTGCATTTGCTCCAGCATAGTGTATGCTGCAGTAATATAAAGACCGAATACACGTCTAATTTACTCATCTCCATCTGGCTTTTGAGGGTCACCTAATTTTTTAATTGTCAAGATGTTTTGTTTTTATTATTGCAGCTCCAGAGTTTTAGAACAGCCTATCACTCGAATATCGTTGCTTTAAATCAGTGCCCCATGCGAGCTTCAACTCCATTCAAATTGCATCCAAAATAGATCATCCTGTCTCAGCCTCCAGTATTTATGCTGCAGTAGTTTTGTGTCGGGGGGCTAGGGTCAGTTTGTTATATCTGGAGTACCCCTCCTGTCCTATTCGGTGTCCTGTGTGAATTTAAGTGTGCTTTCTCTAATTCTCTCTGTCTCTCTTTCTCTCTCTCGAAGGACCTGAGCCCTAGGACCATGCCCCAGGACTACCTGACATGATGACTCCTTGCTGTCCCCAATCCACCTGGCCATGCTGCTGCTCCAGTTTCAACTGTTCTGCCTTATTATTATTCGACCATGCTGGTCATTTATGAACATTTGAACATCTTGGCCATGTTCTGTTATAATCTCCACCCGGCACAGCCAGAAGAGGACTGGCCACCCCACATGTGCTCTCTCTAATTCTCTCTTTCTCTCTTTCTTTCTCTCTCTCGGAGGACCTGAGCCCTAGGACCATGCCCCAGGACTACCTGACATGATGACTCCTTGCTGTCCCCAGTCCACCTGGCCATGCTGCTGCTCCAGTTTCAACTGTTCTGCCTTATTATTATTCGACCATGCTGGTCATTTATGAACATTTGAACATCTTGGCCATGTTCTGTTATAATCTCCACCCGGCACAGCCAGAAGAGGACTGGCCACCCCACATAGCCTGGTTCCTCTCTAGGTTTCTTCCTAGGTTTTGGCCTTTCTAGGGAGTTTTTCCTAGCCACCGTGCTTCTACACCTGCATTGCTTGCTGTTTGGGGTTTTAGGCTGGGTTTCTGTACAGCACTTTGAGATATCAGCTGATGTACGAAGGGCTATATAAATAAATTTGATTTGATTTGATCGATGCAGTGCATTCGGAAAGTATTCAGACCCCTTGATTTTTCTCACATTTTGTTACCTTACAGCTTTATTCTAAAATGGATTAAATCGTTTTTTCCCCTCATCAATCTACACACAAATACCCATAATGACAAAGCAAAAACAGATTATTAGAAATTTGAGCAAAAAAAATACAAATGAAGCTGAAATATCACAGTTACATAAGTATTCAGACCCTTTACTCAGTACTTTGTTGAAGCACTATTGGCACTGATTACAGCGTTGAGTCTTCTTGGGTATGACGCTTCAAGTTTTACCCATTAATCTCTGCAGATCCTCTCAAGCTCTGTCAGGTTGGATGGGGAGCTTCGCTGCACAGCTGTTTTCAGTTCTCTTCAGAGATTTTCGATCAGGTCAAGTCCAGGCCCTGGCTGGGCCACTCACGGACATTAAGAGACTTGTCCCCAAGCCACACCTGCATTGTCTTGGCTGTGTGCTTAGGGTTGTTGTCCTGTTGGAAGGTGAACCTTCACCCCAGCCTGAGGCCCTGAGCGCTCTGGAGCAGGTTTTCCTTAAGGTACTTTGCTCCGTTCATCTTTCCCTCAATCCTGACTAGTCTCCCAGTCCCTGCCCTGTCCCATCTCCACAGCATGATGCTGCCACCACCATGCTTCATTGTAAGGATGGTGCCAGGTTTCCCCCAAATGTGACACCTGGCATTCATGGCAAAGTGTTCAATCTTGGTTTCATCAGACCAGAGAATCTTGTTTTTCATGGTCTGAGAGTCTTTAGGTGCCTTTTGGCAAACTCCGAGCGGGCTGTCATGTGCCTTTTACTGAGGATTGGCTTTCGTCTAGCCACTCTCTCATAAAAGCCTTATTGGTGGAGTGCTGCAGAGATGGTTGTCCTTCTGGAAGGTTCTCCCATCTCCACAGAAGAACTCTGGAGCTCTGTCAGAGTGACGATCGGGTTCTTCATCACCTCCCTGACCAAGACTCCCCTCTAGGAAGAGTCTTGGTGGTTCCAAAGCAGGCCTTTATGGTAGAGTGGCTAGGCGGAAGCCGGGTGCATGTGACAAATAACATTTTATTTGATTTAATGTAGGGCTCATAAAATGTACTTAATGTATGGCTCATCAGGCTCAGGTAGCATCAGGCTTGCATTTTCGATCAAATCAAAATCAAATCAAATCAACCCAGATCAAAGATCTAATCAAATCCAGACAGGCCTATTTATATGCTTTTATATTGCTTTTGAATTTGGCAAGACATATGCAACCTACGCACTTCCTTAAACCTAAAATAAGTAAGAAGAAGTCATTTTGTGTTGAAGTCAAACATTTGTTTTACGTTGTAGGCAGACACATTGAGCTCTTTAGACAACCCTTCTCCCCTTGTTTATAGGAGAGACACCTGTTGGTGATTTAGATAGTCAAAATATGTAACATTTGTGAACATCACCAGCGTCATGATATGTTTGTTAAAGTAATAAAGAAGGTGAAATATTTTAGGTAGAAAAACAGAACTATATATGGACATATAAAGTATGAAAAGGCTTATTCATTCACAATTCGTTTTATTTATCATATCATATTTGTATAGGTTTTATTATACTTTTATTGTGTATTAGATCATATCAGTTCAATAGTTGTTTTCCTCAGACATAAATAAACAACTCCAGGTGAAAACCAAAGGTCACAGCTTTCTGGGGGCTGGGACAACACTACTAAATTAAGAAAATATTGCCCTCTTGCTAGATTGATGGTTAAAGCCATAGCGAATCTGTCAGTTGTTGTCAGTTCAACTGGTTTTAAAAACTATGATTTCCATTCTCAGAGAGTTGATAAAAACCTCCCAAGATTTTTTTCAGAACCTCACTGTAACCTAAAAATGAACATTCCCAGAACAGGCAAAATGTTCACTTCTGTTTGAAAAACAATTCGTATTGCGGGTCTGGAAATCTATGTGGCCTACTTCCCACAACCAATGTGAAACCAAAAACAGACGTCCCCAGAACTTTTAATGTGCTAGCTGGGGAGCGTTAATCCTTTTAAATTCCAGTCGACAGAGGCGGAGCAAATCTGCCTGCTTATTCAGCTCTCTCACTGCTTATTTACAGTGGAGCAATGCGAAGTGTGTACGTGACGGATTTAAACACGAAAGTCATGATTTTCTCGAGAAACATGGTATAGACAGGGCGTCCGCGAACCAAGCAGATGTGGCTCCGGCCATGACTCATCCCAGGCTCAACACGGTTGAAGCGGCGTTGATATTTATATCCGTCGCACAGCTGAGCACAGGTAGGCTATAAAACAAACTTTGTGCGACCACTGCATGTATCATGTGTTTCGTGATAACTTGTTTAGGCGGTAATTGTAGGCTGTTTTTTGTGTTGCAGTTGGACTTGAAATGTAGGCAACAGCCTGACAGTTTGAGTGGACTCAATCACATGATGTCCGCAGTTCATGTATGATATAGTTTGCATACATCTTTTTGTTACCACATTTTGTATCCTGAATATTAAGTAAAATAATAACACTAACCATACGAAAAATAGCTCATGTCAAAAGATCAGTCTAAAGCGCTTGGCTTATTTTGGAATCAACGTGATAGAAGTTCACATGTATGTGCTCAATTCATATGATTTGGCCAAACTGTAGGCTACTATGTCATAAACCTAATTTACTCTACTCTTTAAATTATTTTATTTCGCTGAGACTGAATTTGTTCCATCTTTCTAAACTGAACCAAACACAAATTATATTACCTTTTACATTTTTTATTATTTAAAAACGTTCTCTGCAGTACTATGATTTTTAATGTATTAAATAGGTAGATTTAATGTAAAATCATGATAAGAGCCTCTTTACATTGCTGGTCCAACTCGAGGTGTCAAAAATGCACCCTCCTCCTCCGCAACCTTAAATATTTTCACATGACCCTCCCCTTGTACTGAAAATACAAATTTAACACCCTCCCCCCTCATAAAATTAACAAAAACAATTATATTACCTCCATAAATAACAATAACTGTAGCAACTGTTTATAAACTAGGATATCGATTTGACCACTTCAGTGTTTTTTTTTTTGGTGGCACAGTTGATTCCATGCAGGTCTACCCGGCCAGAAGACCACCACGGACGAGCTGTTTTCATTAAGCTACGATCAGAGCCGGCTGCAGACGACAATTCTGGAAATCAGATGTTCAACATTTGGATTCTATACTCATAGAAAACAAATGCAAATAATTTTCCACCAACAGATCTGTGCCAATGCACCACACACACAGCCAATAAACAACGCGTAAATGCATACCGACTTAGTCATTTTGAGCGTTCATCATCACCAGTTTTGACAAACTCAATTTAATTGAGGTGTTAATCTCGACAAACCGAAAATGCATCCATTCCTTCCTACTTGTTATTTTTTGTATTTACGTTGCTGCGTTGTTGGGTTTAGTGCTTGCAAGGAAGGCATTTCACTGTACTTGTGCATGTGACATTAACTTGAAACAGGATCGATCGAAGGCTTGGTTTGACAATCTCCGAATGTCATTAAACTTTTGCGTGTTTTGTAACAGATGTCTATTCTTTAGTGGAATGGAATTAGCGCAGTTTGGATTCTGTAATTATTAGTGTGGATGAACGTGTGCAGGTAGCGAAATCAGATTAAAACATTGACTAGTTGTTTATGCCACACACACTGAGTGTACTAAACATTAGGAACACCTTAATATTGAGTTGCACCTCCGTTTGCCCTCAGAACAGCTTCATTCTGTCTGGGCATGGACACCACAAGGTGTCGAAATCGTTCCACAGGGATGCTGGCCCATGTTGACTCCAATTGTTGCCACCGTTGTGTCAGGTTGGCTTGATGTCCTTTGGATGGTGGACCATTCTTGATACACACGGAAAAAGGTTGAGGGTGAAAACTCAGCAGCGTTGCAGTTATTGACACACTCAAACCGGTGCGCCTGGCACCCACTATCATTCCCCGTTCAAAGGCATTTCAATCCTCTGTTTTGCTTGCCCATTCACCCTCTGAATGTTTTCAATTGTCTCAAGGCTTTAACCTGTCTCCCCCCCTTCATCTACACTGATTTGAAGTGGATTTAACAGGTGACATCAATAAGGGATCATAGTTTTCACCTGGTCATGGAAAGAAGAAGTGTTCCTAATGTTTTGTAAACTCGGTGTAAAATATAATACATTTTAAAAAGTATTGAAGCATTAGGTTCCCGGTTGACGAATAGCCCTTCGGATTGGAAAGGAAGCAGAACGCGTGTTAAACCTTCCTGAATAACTGGGCCTGCTGGGTGCATATAGTCCGTTGTTTCCCAAACTCGATTCTCGGGACGCCAAGGGGTGCACGTTTTTTTGTTTTTTTGCCCTAACACTACACAGCTGATTCAAATCATCAAAGCTTGTTGATTAATTTATTATTTGAATCAGCTGTGTAGTGCTAGGGCAATAACCAACAGGTGCACTCCTTGGGGTTTGGGTAACCCTGACGTAGGCCTATGTGGTCATGACTTGATGATCGGCAACAGAGCTCATCAGTATTAGAAGTAAAAATAGAACCAGACTGGTTTGCCATTGTGCCTTTCTGTAATCTAGCGAGAGTGGACCCACAACTGATCCAAATGGAATGAAACATTTAAATAACAGGGCTTTTGCTCTGTTATTCAAGTTAAATTTTCACTGCATATTACAGCCTAGAGTAGAATTGTGCTCACTTGAAAACAATAATGCAATTATTCATTGGATTGTGGTGTTGTGGGATAATTGTATTGTCCCTTAACAAGATCATTAAGGGAGCTTTTTGAGCTGCGTCTCTGCACTCTTCTATCATGTAATGACGGACCTGGTCCTGCCTATCAGCTATTTCTCTCTTGTGGATTTTATATTGACAATTGGTGCAGATTTGATTAATTTGTATGCATGGTATGATTGCTAGTTAACACATTGCAGATCTGGACAAACGATCCAACTGTCACTATGGATGGAGGGCAGGATAGACAGTTATACTATACTGTATACTATACTGAACAAAGTTTTTCCACATGTTTACTGAGTTACAGTTTAAACAAGGAAATCAGTCAATTGAAATAAATTCATTAGGCCCTTATCTATGGATTTCACATGACTGAGCAGCCATGGGTGGGCCTGCAGGGCATAGGCCCACCTACTGGGGAGCCAAGCCAAGCCCAGCTAATCAGAATTTGTTTTTCCCCACAAAAGGGCTTCATTACAGACCGAAATACTCCTCAGTTTCATCAGGTGGCTGGTCTCAGATGATTCTGCAGGTGAAGTAGCCGGATGTGAAGGGGCTGGGTTAGTTATGCATGGTATGCGATTGTTAGTCCGGTTGGACATACTGCTAAATTCTCTAAAATGACGTTGGAGGCGGTATGTGGTAGTGAATTGAACATTCAATTATCTGGTAGCAGCTCTGGTGGACATTCCTGCAGTCAGCAGGCATTGTCATTAATACGTGTCACATATCAGTTTGCAAACAATGTAAAAATAACTTAGTTAATAAAGCTGCATACAAACATTGTCTCTTTTTTTTGTTGCTTTCTTGAGTAAGGCAACTCCAAAATGCAGGTGTTTCAGCCTAGCTCAGTGCTTTCTGTGGTGGGGCAGCCATCGGAAAATACGGAGCATAGGGGTTGGCAATGTTCTCTAGTTGCGCCATGATTGGCTCAGTGTTCTGTCACTCATGGGGATACTACGTCACTGGCAAATCTAAGGGTAGAGCTCAAATTCAAGCCCCTTCGGTGCTGCCATAGCGTTACATTAGAACTGCCCATCCAAGAAGGCTCAAGGTCATTGGCCACAGATGAAATGACGTCAAATCACGTTATATCTACAGAGATTATCAGTGGTCTTGTATGTCTTCCATTTCGTAATAATTGCTCCCACAGTTGATTTCTTCCAACCAAGCTGCTTACCTATTGTAGATTCAGCCTTCCCAGCCTGGTGCAGGTCTACAATTTTGTTTCTGGTGTCCTTTGACAGCTCTTTGGTCTTGGCCATAGTGGAGTTTGGAGTGTGACTGTTTGAGGTTGTGGACAGTGTCTTTTATACTGATAACAAGTTCAAACAGGTGCCATTAATACAGGTAACGAGTGGAGGACAGAGGACTTCTTCCTCTTAAAAAGAAGTTACAGGTCTGTGAGAGCCAGAATTCTTGCTTGTTTGTAGGTGACCAAATAGTTATTTTTCATCATAATTTGCAAATAAATTCATTAAAAATCCTACAATGTAGTTTTCTGGATTTTTTTTCTTCTAATTTTGTCTGTCATAGTTGAAGTGTACCTATGATGAAAATTACAGGCCTCGCTCATCTTTTTAAGTGGGAGAACTTGCACAATTGGTGGCTGACTAAATACTTTTTTGCCTCACTGTATATGATAAAATCAGTTGGTGTATTAAAGTAGTCAGAGTTCAGTGTTTGGTCCCACAGTCCTTGCACATAATGACTCCATCAAGCTTGTGACTTTGCAAACTTGTTGGATTCGTTTACAGCTTTGTTTAACCCAATAGGAAGTAAGTACATTTCCTGAATAGCTGGGCGCATATGTGGTCACATTATTATGGGACAACTTGGGAGAATGATGTGCCGTCTGTTACGACTCATCTCAGAATACAGCCAGACTGACCTGCTACTGTGCTTTTCTAGATCTTTTGAACTTTTGAGTGTAGACCCACAACTTATCCAAACAGAATGAAACATTCAAATCACAGGGCTTTCGGTCAGTAATTCAAATGAGATATTCACTGCAGTTCACAGCGTAGAGTAGAATTTTGTACCCACTTAAAAACAACAATACAATTGAAGTTCCATGGCGCCGTGAGATCACCTAGGCAGAGGGCTCCTGTACATTTAAATATATTTTCTGTTTTTTTTTGTTTCACACTCCTTACCTTTTTCTTATTTTATTTTGTATTTTTGAACAGCCAAATGTGTACAGATAAGGTCTGGATTGCGTCTATTTGTTTCCTGCCTATGAATTCATGGAAAATCATATTTCTAAAGATGGCTAGCTAGCAATTCTGCCAGGCTACAGTAGCAATGCTAACTAATGTATTTTGATTTGAATACACCAGACTATTTATTTTTTGGTCTGACGGTCTCCTAACCCAATAAAGAGGACTACAATGCATGGTGAGCTGGAAGTGACAATTTGATTGCGCAGGAGGTTATCATCTGAAGGTATGAGCAGCTGTCACAATTATCCTGAGTGAGAGAGCGAGCTCAAAAACAAACTTCATCTCGTTCTACAAGACCAGAGATTCCACGGTTACAATAGGAAGTAAGAGAGTGAACTGTGCTCATCCTATGTGGTTCCTTCTTGACTGTCGCGCCATCTGTTTGAGTCTTGAAACACTCCACTTTAAACTAACAAAGAATCGTAATCCAGACCTACTCTATCATATCTGTATTTGATTCTTGTTTGTTTACTTTTTCAAGAGCTTTGAGATTCTTTTTTTTTTAATTAAAAGTGCAATAGAAGTTGAATTAATGATTCATTGCATTGTGGTATTGTAGTCTAGGGTCATTGTATCATCCCTAAACAAGATCAATAGGGAAGCTCTTCGAGCTTCGTGTCTCTTGCCTTCAATGTTCTTTCAATGCGCAATGACGCAACTGTTCTCTCCGCTGCCTATCTGCTATTCCTCATTGTTATTGTGAATTTATATAGAAAATTGGTGCAGCTTTGAAGGACTTTTGTGTGGTATGATTGCTAGTAGTTAGCCTATTGCAGATCTAGACAGATATTTGGCTAGGATGGAAGAAATTGTATAGTAAAACTTCCAAAAGGACGAATGTAAACCAGTAAAAATAGCACTACCCTCCCCTGTGCCCAATTTAAAATAATAATACAACTCTCCCCTATTTTTGATATTCTCTACTGTCGCCTCATGAAACGTTTGTCAAATCCAAAATGCAGGAGTATAGAGCCAAATGTACAATTTTAGCTTCACTGTCCAAATGCATACAGAGAGGAGTGTAGTTCATAGATATAATTAAAAAAAGATGCATTACAAGGTCAAAACATTTTTCCACAAACATGACTTGCAAATTGACATAGTTAATGTATGACAATTTATCGTTACCCAAAATTCCATAATCATCACAATTCTACCCATGGGGATAAGCAAGAACGGCAAGTGAGATCCAATCATCACTATGAGAGAATTATGAGTTGCTTTCGTATAGTACAGTTCAAATCAATGACCGTTTATAAACAGTACATGCTGCTAGTAGTAAAACAATTTGCAATGTGGTTTTATATCGATTTGTCATGATTGTGAACCCCAGATGGCAATTAAGACATATACAGTGCCTTGCGAAAGTATTCGGCCCCCTTGAACTTTGCGACCTTTTGCCACATTTCAGGTTTCAAACATAAAGATATAAAACTGTATTTTTTGTGAAGAATCAACAACAAGTGGGACACAATCATGAAGTGGAACAACATTTATTGGATATTTCAAACGTTTTTAACAAATCAAAAACTGAAAAATTGGGCGTGCAAAATTATTCAGCCCCTTTACTTTCAGTGCAGCAAACTCTCTCCAGAAGTTCAGTGAGGATCTCTGAATGATCCAATGTTGACCTAAATGACTAATGATGATAAATACAATCCACCTGTGTGTAATCAAGTCTCGGTATAAATGCACCTGCACTGTGATAGTCTCAGAGGTCCGTTAAAAGCGCAGAGAGCATCATGAAGAACAAGTAACACCAGGCAGGTCTGAGATACTGTTGTGAAGAAGTTTAAAGCCGGATTTGGATACAAAACGATTTCCCAAGCTTTAAACATCCCAAGGAGCACTGTGCAAGCGATAATATTGAAATGGAAGGAGTATCAGACCACTGCAAATCTACCAAGACCTGGCCGTCCCTCTAAACTTTCAGCTCATACAAGGAGAAGACTGATCAGAGATGCAGCCAAGAGGCCCATGATCACTCTGGATGAACTGCAGAGATCTACAGCTGAGGTGGGAGACTCTGTCCATAGGACAACAATCAGTCGTATATTGCACAAATCTGGCCTTTATGGAAGAGTGGCAAGAAGAAAGCCATTTCTTAAAGATATACATAAAAAGTGTTGTTTAAAGTTTGCCACAAGCCACCTGGGAGACACACCAAACATGTGGAAGAAGGTGCTCTGGTCAGATGAAACCAAAATTGAACTTTTTGGCAACAATGCAAAACGTTATATTTGGCGTAAAAGCAACACCCTGAACACACCATTCCCACTGTCAAACATGGTGGTGGCAGCATCATGGTTTGGGCCTGCTTTTCTTCAGCAGGGACAGGGAAGATGGTTAAAATTGATGGGAAGATGGATGGAGCCAAATACAGGACCATTCTGGAAGAAACCCTGATGGAGTCTGCAAAAGACCTGAGACTGGGACGGAGATTTGTCTTCCAACAAGACAATGATCCAAAACATAAAGCAAAATCTACAATGGAATGGTTCAAAAAGAAACATATCCAGGTGTTAGAATGGCCAAGTCAAAGTCCAGACCTGAATCCAATCGAGAATCTGTGGAAAGAACTGAAAATTGCTGTTCACAAATGCTCTCCATCCAACCTCACTGAGCTCGAGCTGTTTTGCAAGGAGGAATGGGAAAAATTTCAGTCTCTCAAAACTGATAGAGACATACCCCAAGCGACTTACAGCTGTAATCGCAGCAAAAGGTGGCGCTACAAAGTATTAACTTAAGGGGGCTGAATAATTTTGCACGCCCAATTTTTCAGTTTTTGATTTGTTAAAAAAGTTTGAAATATCCAATAAATGTCGTTCTACTTCATGATTGTGTCCCACTTGTTGTTGATTCTTCACAAAAAAATACAGTTTTATATCTTTGTTTGAAGCCTGAAATGTGGCAAAAGGTCGCAAAGTTCAAGGGGGCCGAATACTTTCGCAAGGCACTGTATCCAGAGCCACAGGTTGCCTGCCTGTCGGAGCTGTTTCCCCCCCCATTTAGTTTTTCTTTCTTGTAAACAGGCACTCATCTACTCTGCCTCATTTGCAGTCTTACCATTGGCAGGTTAGGTTGAGTGTAGCTACTTTCTCTCTGTCTGCACTTTATGATTAGGTATAATTTACCAGACATCTGTTCACAGTAGAGTGCCTCTTATGCCAGAAACCCTCTATCTTAGTGTGCCTGCCCATGCTTGCCATTGGTCAGGCACACTAAGAAAGTCCTCTACTTTCACTATGGCTTATTGGAAGGGCAGAGTATAATGTAAACAATCAATGGTAGATGGAGCGACAGGTAGCCTAGTTTTGACCCCAGCTCAGATGGGAAAAACTGGTGTGGAGTGAGCTGGCATCATCCCAGATGCAGTTGAAGTTTACATACACCTTAGCCAAATACATTAAAACTCAGTTTTTCACAATTCCTAACATTTAATCCTAGTAAAAATTCCCTGTCTTAGGTCAGTTACGATGGCCACTTTATTTTAAGAATGTGAAATGTCAGAATAATAGAAGAGAGAATGATTTATTTCAGCTTTTCTAGTTTGAGAAACAGACGACTCACAAGTCCTCAACTGGCAGCTTCATTAAATAGTACCCGCAAAACACCAGTCTCAACGCCACAACAGTGAAGAGGCAACTCCGGGATGCTGGCCTTCTAGGCAGAATTCTTCTGTTCAGTGTCTGTGTTCTTTTGCCCATCTTAATATTTTATTTTTATTGGCCAGTCTGAGACATGGCTTTTTCTTTGCAACTCTGCCTAGAAGTCCAGCATCCCGGAGTCGCCTCTTCACTGTTGTGGCGTTGAGACTGGTGTTTTGTAGGTACTATTTAACGAAGCTGCCAGTTGAGGACTTGTGAGGCATCTGTTTCTCTAACTAGACACTAATGTACTTGTCCTCTTGCTAAGTTGTGCACCGGGGCCTCCCACTCTTTCTATTCTGGTTAGAGCCAGTTTGCGCCGGTTCTGTGAAGGGAGTAGTACACAGCGTTGTATGAGATCTTCAGTTTCTTGGCCAATTTCTTGCATGGAATATCCTTCATTTCTCAGAACAAGAATAGACTGATGCATTTCAGAAGAAATGTTTGTTTCTGGCCATTTTGAGCCTGTAATCGAACCCACAAATGCTGATGCTCCAGATACTCAATTAGTCTAAAGGCCAGTTTTATTGCTTCTTTAAATCAGCACAACAGTTTTAAGCTGTGCTAACATAATTGCAAAGGTTTTTTTAAATGATCAATTAGCCTTTTAAAATGATCAACTTGGATTAGCTAACACAACGTGTCATTGGAACACAGGAGTGATGGTTGCTGATAATGGGCCTCTGTACGCCTATGTAGATCTTCCATAAATTAACTGAGTGATGGAGGAAGTGACCCAGGAATATTGTAAAGGCATTTGGACAAGTGAATACATTACCACACTGTTTAGAACAAAAAAATATATTTGGAATGGATTAGTCTATTCATCTTCCCATCAGCAGTGTTGTGAGGTGTTCTGATAGTCTGGGAAATCGAGTTTTGCTCAGACATGTAGCAGGGACCCAAGTTAAGGACATGAGAGATTCCCTACAACTCCGTATCAACCAGGTAAACATTACCTCTACTCCTATAAAAGTTGGATGTAGTCCCATCCAGTGGCGGTCGGTGCCGTTTTCATAGCAGCCACATACAAACAGCTTGTTGTATTCCTACTCGCATCTCTGCGATTTCCACCTCTCAGCTTTTACCTTCGCTTGCACAACACATCAGCTGTCTGTGACCAAGTGAAAGAACCTTTCTAAGCCAAACCTTCCTATCATAACTGCTACACACAGCCTACATCATTGTCACCATATTAGCGAAAGTAACATCATAGCTAATAGAACTAACGTGTTAGTAAGTTAAACCTGCTACAATCATGGAGTACAGTGTACAGTCAGTAAGCAATTTGGTAGTTACACTGGCTGGCCCCGGTGGCAATAAATTAGTAAAACCAAAAGCTTACCTTGACTTGAAAGAGTTCCAGTGTTTGGATAATCATGGCCAGATAGCTAACATAGCATCCCTAGCTAAGTAAGTGAAAGTAGAAACAATTACGAAATATATCTCTCTCTTGCTTCACCTTCATTTTTTAGGAAATTCATTTGTTCAAAACTGTTCAACTATTGTCTTTCTCTCATAGTCAACTACTCACCACATTTTATGCACTGCAGTGCAACTAGCTAGCTTTGGCTTATGCTTTCAGTACTAGATATATTCTCTGATCCTTTGATTGGGTGGACAACATGTCAGTTCTTGCTGCAAGCGCTCTGATAGATTGGAGGACATCCTCCGGAAGTTGTTATTAATTGCTGTGTATGGAAGGGGGTGAGAACAATGAGCCTCCTAGGTTTTGTATTTAAGGCAATGTACACAGAAGAGGACGGAAGCTAGCTGTCCTCCAGCTACCCCATGGTGCACTCTACATGGTGCTGTTTAGGCTACTGTAGATCTTTATTGCAAAACAGTTTTTTAAAATAAATTATTTGGTGACATGTCTATATATTTAGTATAGGATAATTTTTTAATGTTTCACTATAACAAAAAAAAATGAAATTCACTGAGGAAGGATGCTCATCCCCCTTCCTCTACTTGTCCCATCCTACAGAATAGACCACCAATTCCTTGTGAGTAGGAGAGCCCTGCTGTCCTCGTGGCCTTATCAAAACAGGACAGGAGTGCGTAGGCATCCAAGAAGAGCACAATATTATCTGGGCGTTAAACTAAAGGGCATTATAGAATACTCTTTCATTTGTTTTTAAGAGCATGTCCAGGATTACATAACAGGTAGGATGCTTCAGCTTCAAATGTACGAGTGGCCACTAGCCATAATGGCCACTATCCCTAGAGGTCTGTAGTAGACATTGGTCAATGGCAACTGAGCGCCTCCAATTGTATTGCTGAAAGAATGTATGCAAAATTTTACATTTACATTGACATTTAAGTCATTTAGCAGACGCTCTTATCCAGAGCGACTTACAAATTGGTGCATTCACCTTATGACATCCAGTGGAACAGCCACTTTACAATAGTGCATCTACATATTTTAAGGGGGGTGAGAAGGATTACTTTATCCTATCCTAGGTATTCCTTAAAGAGGTGGGGTTTCAGGTGTCTCCGGAAGGTGGTGATTGACTCCGCTGTCCTGGCGTCGTGAGGGAGTTTGTTCCACCATTGGGGAGCCAGAGCAGCGAACAGTTTTGACTGGGCTGAGCGGGAACTGTACTTCCTCAGTGGTAGGGAGGCGAGCAGGCCAGAGGTGGATGAACGCAGTGCCCTTATTTGGGTGTAGGGCCTGATCAGAGCCTGGAGGTACTGAGGTGCCGTTCCCCTCACAGCTCCGTAGGCAAGCACCATGGTCTTGTAGCGGATGCGAGCTTCAACTGGAAGCCAGTGCAAAATGGTTCCAAATGGATAAAACGACTGGTTTCCATGCGGTACCTGAGACGGCTTGTCCTAAAACACGAGGTATACAGTTGATAATGTTGTTCTTCAGAAGTCTAAGTGATATGCAAGAAAGGCTCTAGAAAATCACAAACTTGGGAGTTTACTAAGAAGCGTATACGTAGAAAGCCAAGCATCTAATGTCACACTGTTGCGTTTCAGCTCTGAAGTGTGTGTGCCAGCTATGTGCCAACAACACCTGTGAGACGGGTGCAGACGGGGCCTGCTGGAACTCTGTGATGCTGATCAACGGGAAGGAGGAGGCCGTCAAGTCCTGTCTGTCCCCGGCTGAGATGAGGGGACAGGTCTTCTGCTACAGCTCCCGGAACGTCTCCAAGAGGAACTGCTGCTTCACAGACTTCTGCAACAACGAGACCCTGCATCTGCATCCAGGTACTTATAAAGTCATGCTACTTATTGCAAAGTCTATTGTACTGTTATTAGAATCTATTGCCCAATCATTATGGTTTTCACTTTCTGGGATTTTAAAACCCCATGGTTTTCGAAACACATGTCCCTTAACCATTTAATACTCTCAGCCTGACCTGTGTTTATTCTACCAAAGGAAAGCGTTATAAAGAAATAGAAAACCCATGCGGGCATCGTTTGTAGCTCATGCGCATTCCAGGAGGGATTTCCCGCTCAGACCGTGGTCTAGCCAGACGAGCTGAGCTACCATTGATTGGCCTAGCGTATCCCGTGACATAATGTTGTCAGAGGTTACCCGCCGCCTGCCAGTGATCCCGCCCGTCAGGTTTATAGACACCTCGTCAGGCCAGGCGGGTGGAATTGGTTAGAGCGAACCGCCTGCTTTGTCGACGGTAGAGGGCTTAAGAGGTAGGTTAGTTAAAGCTGTCGGTACATGTTGCTGTTCTCAACACGGCGACCTCGGTGAGTAAACATTCTCGTCTTTGACGTTGCACCGTCGCCTGATTTCTGTTACTGCTCGGTATGGAAGATCTGTAGTTAGTTATGGTGCTTTGAAGTTGTATAACATCCACATGCTTCTCCCTTTTTAGTTCCTGGCGTTTCACTTTGCTCTCCTCAAAGTTACTCTTCATTAGGAATGTGAGGGTTTGTACACATTATAATCGGCCAAATGTATATTATTACGATTTAGGCCTCGAAATGGATATACAATGACTGTACAAAACATTAGCAACACCTTCCTAATATTGAGTTGTGCCCCTTTTTGCCCTCAGAAGTGCCTCAGTTCATTGGGTGTCCTTTGGGTGGAGTCTCCCATCATGTCCTTTGGGTGGTGGACTATTTTTGATACACACAGGACACTCTTGAGCGTTGCAGTTCTTGAAACACTCAAACCGGTGTGCCTGGCACCTACTACCATAACCTGTTCAAAGGCACTGAAATATTTTGTCTTGCACATTCACTGTCTGAATGGCACACATACACAATCCATGTCTCAAGGCTTAAAAATCTTCCTCACCTTCATCTATACTGATTTGAAGAGGATTTAACAAGTGACATCAATAGGGTTCATAGCTTTAACCTGGATTCCCCTGGTCAGTCTGTCATGGAAAGAGCAGGCATTTCTCATGTTTTGTATGCTCAGTGCACAGCTCGCAGTAGCACTGTACCTTGCAAGTTAACATCGGCTCGCTCCCTAAGTAGCCCAAAACCCTAGAATTGTACTCTTCATATCATATAATTGACCTATCTGACCTTTTCCATAGAACTATTTTTATGTGTGTGTGTGTGTGTGTGGTGTGTGTGTGTGTGTGTGTGTCATAAAGCTTCTTATAACTAGAATCGTATATGTAAGGTTTAGAATAGTTAAGTCGAATCAGACCGTGCTGGGCTAGAACAAAGGCCTGCACACCCGGTGTCTCTCCAGGGCCAGGGCTGGTAATAACTGATTTACAGTGACACAGACCAATCATCAGAGTGTACTTAGACTCTTTGAGGGGAAAAATCAACACACACAGTATGATAAAGCTGTTAAAGGTAACATTCGTCAGTTGTTGTGTAGACGATCGTCTGTGAACAACTTTTGGTATGAATGGATACGGGGATGTTAAAGCGATCTCTGCTGTTTCAGAGGAGAACTGCACTATTGCTGACGACCTTGTATTTAAGAGGCTACGGACCTGTATTTTAAGAGGGCACGGACTAGACTCTCTATTTCCTCTATTCTTCGGTGCCTGTGCTATGACCTTGATTACCGTTCCCCTGGTAACCACATTGATTGTATGCACCGAAGCAGAGCGGTCGAACAGCTTCCAAATTGCCTGAGCTACATTGAAAAGATAAGCGCTATATCAATAACTCATAAAGGCCACTTAGACAACGATATAACTTACTACTATCCCTGTGGATGAAGTGTATGTAGCTGTTTTACAGTTCATATAAGGTAATCAGTCAATTTAAGTCAATTTTGCCCTAATCTATGGATTCCACATGTCTGGGAATACAGATAGACATCTGTTGGTCACAGATACCTTTAAGAAAAAAGTAAACCAGTCCGTATCTGGTGCGACCATCATTTGCCTCGTGCAGCGCGACACATCTCCTTCGCATAGAGTTGATCAGGCTGTTGCTTGTGGCCTGTGGAATGTTGTCCCACTCCTCTTCAATGGCTGTGAGAAGTTGCTGGATATTGGCGGGAACTGGAACACACTGTCGTACGCAACGATCCACAACATCACAAACTGGCGCAATGGGTGACATTTCTGGTGAGTATGTAGGCCATGGAAGAACTGGGACATTTTCAGCTTCTAGGAATTGTGTACAGATCCTTGGGGCGACATGGGGCTGTTCATTATCATGCTGAAACATGAGGTGTTGGCAGTGGATGAATGGCACGACAATGGGATCTCGTCACGGTATCTCTGTGCATTCAAATTGCCATCGATAAAATGCAATTGTTCGCTATCCATAGCTTATACTTGCCAATGCCATAGCCTCACCGTCACCATGGGGCATTCTGTTCACAATGTTGACATTAGTAAACCGCTCACCCACACAACACCATACATGTGGTCTATGGTTGTGAGGCCAAATTCTCTAAAACGAAGCAGTTTATGGTAAAGAAATTAACGTTCAATTCTCTGGCAATAGCTCTTGTGGACTTTCCTGTGGTCAGCATGCCAATTGCGCGCTCCCTCAACTTGAGACATCTGTGGCATTGTGTTATGTGACAACTGCACATTTTAAGGTGTCCTTTTATTGTCCCCAGCAGAAGGTACACCTGTGTGATGCTCATGATGTTTAATCAGCTTCTTGATATGCCGCACCTGTCAGGTGGATGGATTATATTGGCAATGGAGAAATGCTCACTAACAGGGATTGAAACAAATTTGTGCACAAAATTTGAGAGAAATAAGGTTCTTGTGCATATGGAACATTTCTGGATTTAGTTTATTTCAGCTCATGAAGCATTTTACATGTTGCATTTTTACATGTTGATGAAAGGTAAAACATTTTGAATGAGTAGAATAAACAGAAGGATCTGTTCCATATACTTATTATACATGTTTTGTCCAGTATATTTCATTAACCTTCAAGTCACAGTTGATTTTGGCTTTGAAATTAGTGACACACATTCAGGGTTTTTCTTTATTTGGACTATTTTCTACATTGTAGAATAATAGTGAAGACATTAAAACTATGAAATAACACATGGAATCACGTAGTAACCAAACAAGTGTTAAACAATAATAAATAAATAAAAATATCTATCTATATATATAAAAGTTTGTGGTCACTTTTTTGCACATTTTTGGTCCATTAAAATAACATCAAATTGATCAGAAATACAGTGCAGACATTGTTAATGTTGTAAATGACTATTGTAGCTGGAAATGGCTGAGATTTTTTAATGGAATATCTAAATGGGCGTACAGAGGCCCATTATCAGCAACCATCACTCCTATGTTCCAATGGCATGTTGTTAGCTAATCCAAGTTGATCATTTTAAAAGGCTAATTGATCACTAGAAAACCCTTTTGCAATTGTGTTTTCACAGCTGAAAACGGTTGTGCTGATTTAAAAAATAAATAAAACTGGCCTTCTTTTAGACTAATTGAGTATCTGGAGCATCAGCATTTGTGGGTTTGATTACAGGCTCAAAATGGCCAGAAACAAACACCTTTCTTCTAAAACTCGTCACTCTATTTTTGTTCTGAGTAATGAAGGCTATTCCATGTGAGAAATTGCCAGAAACTGAAGATCTCGCACAACGCTGTGTACTACTCTCTTCACAGAACAGTGCAAACTGGCCCTAACCAGAATATAAAGAGTGGGAGGCCCCGGTGCACAACTGAGCAAGAGGAGAAGTACATTAGTGTCTAGTTTGAGGAACAGATGCCTCAAGTCCTCAACTGGCAGCTTCGTTAAATAGTACTAGCCTGGACTCCCGGGTGGCGCAGTGGTCTAAGGCTGTGCCACCAGAGACTCTGGGTTCGAGCCCGGGCTCTGTCGCAGCCGGCCGTGACAGTAACTACTAATAATTGGATACCACAAAATTGGGGAGAAAAAGGGGGCAAAAAAAATAGTACCCGCAAAACACCAGTCTCAAAGCCACAACAGGAAGAGGCGAGCGACTCCGAGATGCTGGCCTTCTAGGCAGAATTCCTCTGTCCAGTGTCTGTTCTTTTGCCCACCTTAATCTTTTCTTTTTATTGGCCAGTCTGAGACATGGCCTTTTCTTTGCCACTCTGCCTAGAAGGCCCGCATCCTGGTGTTGCTTTTCTTTCAAAAACAAGGATATTTCTAAGTTATCGCAAACTTTTGAACCGTAGTGTGTGTGTGTGTATATAACGCTGACGTCAATGGATCACGTGAAAACAAGCTCATTTAGATATGTTTTATGGATCTTATTGTAACCGGTTAGAGCACATGACTGAAAGTTCAAAGGGTAGATGAGATCACTTTAGCCCACTACAGTTGTAATGTTTGAAATCTACAATAAAATGGCTCTGTGCATGTAAAATGCTAAATCTGCCTAGTGCATAGAAATGGAATATGTGATCTAGCTCCTATGGGTACGTTACAATGGCTGCCTGTCCACCCATTATGCCCATCAATGTTTTGAATGGGGAAGCCTGTTCTGTAGACTCTATTTCTTGTCATAATGACTGTTCTTTGTTTCAAACCGGGGACGTTGATTTCCAGAAATTTGCCTAGTCTTAAGAACACGTTGTTTCATACCGTCGTGGAGATATTGAGATTTGGATACAAATATTTGAATATGTCAAAAAATGATGAATGACTTGAGATTTCTGTCCTAACACAGGCCACTACCGACATTAGACACAGATAAGTGGCCTATTCAAAGCATATGGGGAAGTAGATATGTCCCAAGTGCATCCAAACTGATATGCATGTTGAAAAACATTCAATCTCTTCACCAGTAGGGCAATGGAGGTTAGAGACGGACCCCCCTTCGTTGAGTGACTTGCTGTGCTCTACTTGGACGTGTGGTAGAAAGGCTTTTAGGTCAAAGGGAAAGAAGACATGTTATGAAATAGTTGACTCGGGTTGTCGTGTCCACATGTCTGAATCTGGGTACAGTTCCCACCCTGTCAATGATGCAAGACCACTTACTAGACGAGGACACTCGAAGGCTATTGCTATTCCAACTTTGAAAAGTAACTGCTTTAGTACTTTTTTAGTATTAGTATTTCCATGGTAATTCCAGGACATTTGCATAAATGTCATTCAGTCAGTGCTCGTTTAATTTCCCAAAATAACGACACAAAGTTAGGCTCACTGTATATGTCTGGCAGTACAGCCAGAGACATGTCATATGTCGAGTGATTCATAGTCTAGATACTTATCTCCAAGATGCATTTTGCAGTCGGTGCATGACTCCATGGAATTTGTATTATTGGTAGAACGAGCTGAACTTATAAAACCTATGCCCAGTAAAACCCTGCTTCTGTATCTTGTGCTGCTGACGAATCTGATTGCCTGAGAACATCTGGCCAAAGAACAGGACTTTTAGAAACGTTGTTTAATTGCAAACCTAACTTTGCATCTGCAAATCCTGAGAGGATTTAGATTCGCTGAAGGGCTGTATTGATTTTCTGGATTGATGGTTTTCTGTCGAGCCTGGGTTACTGTGCCTTTCTGTGTCCATACTAACTCGCAACATCGTTTCGCAAGTCAAAGTTGTTTTTAAGCAGAATAGCACCCAGGCCAGGTTCGGTCTGACTAAATGATCATGGAGTAAATGATACTGGTAACCCCATTGGGATCTGGTCAAAGGGGCCTTTATTTTTGGTGAGATTTCTTCAGCTTCATATTTTGACCACAAGCTGGTACAGTATGTTACTACATGATACTGTACATTGTTGGAAGTAATGGGTTAATGAATAAAGTTGAAAATGACCACTAGAGGGCATAGAGATCATGAGAAGTATTAGCCTATGTATTATTTGAGTTCAGGAAGTATATATATTTTTAAAAAAATCCCTAAACATTCTCCATCCACGTTTTAAAATAAATCTTATATCACAAATGTGTGGGCCATTGCACATTTTAATCTACTGACCTTCTTGTTACTGAATTAGGCCCTATGTTTTTGAATACATAGTATGGTGTATATGCTTCTGTGTGCTGTGTAGGCTATGTTGAGAGGCCTTCGGAGGAGCCCGGCTGGGGCAGGCTGGAGCTGGCAGCGGTCATCCTGGTTCCCTCTGCCCTGCTGTGTGTGAGCATCCTGCTGGGGGTGTGTGTGGTGCAGGGCCAGCGCTGTGCCAACAACAGGGCCCACAAGAATGACGTGGAGGAGCCCCTGGACGACCAGAGTCTCATGCCCCCCGACAAGTGTATTAAAGATCTCATCTATGACATGAGCACGTCCGGCTCAGGCTCCGGTAAGAGGGAGTCTACAAATGCATTTACAGTCAGAGAAATAGAATCACAGGAATGGACATCCCTGTTCAAGTCAATGGGTCTGTAATGGGGATTCCATTTAGGTGCACACCAGAGGAGCGCAGGCTAATGGCACTCTGATAGATAGACCTCATGGTTAGTGTAGCGAATCAATCTGATGTTTTACTCCTGACGGCTCCCGAGTGGCACAGCGTTTTAAGGCACTGCATCTCAGGGCTAGAGGCGTCACTACAGACCCTGGTTCAATTCCAGGCTGTATCACAGCCGGACGTGATTGGGAGTCCCATAGGGCGGCGCACAATTGGCCCAATGCCATCCGGGGTAGGCCGTCATTGTAAATAACAATTTGTTCTTAACTGACTTGCCTAGTTAAATAAAGGTTAAAAAAAAATAAAACATGAAACCCTGATTAAAGTGATTTAGTTTCTGTTTCACAGGGCTGCCGCTGCTGGTACAGCGGACAATAGCTCGGACCATCGTGCTGCAGGAGACCATTGGGAAGGGCCGCTTCGGGGAGGTGTGGCGAGGGAGGTGGCGAGGGGAGGATGTGGCGGTGAAGATCTTCTCATCCCGAGACGAGAGGTCCTGGTTCAGAGAGGCAGAGATCTACCAGACCATCATGCTCCGACACGAGAGCATCCTGGGATTCATCGCAGCCGATAACAAAGGTACTTATTGACACATTTGGGCAAATGGCACCCTGGTCCTCATTAAGTGCACTACTTTTGACCAGGGTCATCTCTATTGTTTTGACCATGTGAGACCAACGTTCTCAATAGGACTGTACGCATACACTAACTTCAGGTGTATGACCATGCCCTTTGCTGTTTTTGCATTGCAGATAACGGCTCTTGGACCCAGCTGTGGCTGGTGTCAGAGTACCACGAGCACGGCTCTCTGTTCGACTACCTGAACAGGTACACAGTGTCTGTGGACGGCATGATCGTCCTGGCCTTGTCCATCACCAGCGGTCTGGCACACCTCCACATGGAGATCATTGGCACACAGGGTGAGGAACCGGCACCGCAATACTCTCTGCCTAGATCGGGCACTACAGCTCCCAGGTCCTAGCCACAGCTCCACAGATATATATATTTGCCCTCAGCTCTTTTTTTGCAGTATAGTAGCCTCCAATTCAGTAACAATTGCAGACCTGTGTATCTGTCAGTCTAGTGTTACAACGATGCCATTCCTGCTATAGATGATCTATTTAACATCCCACAGGATTCACATGTATTTATTTACCAAAGGTCAGAAGATTACTCACTGTGACTAGGTGAGGGCCTCCTACTGTACAGAGCACGAAGAGCAGAAAATCATCTTTCGTGGAGCACCTTGTTATTCTTCGCTACTATCCCAAGCACACTTCTTGGTGTTGCTAGTTACTTGCTGTGGTGACCTTGTCACATTCATAACCAAAGCCCTACTTCAATAGTTACAATATGACACCTACGGTATTTTCTTCTGAATGGGTTTTCTTTGTGTCAGATGTGCACACAGTACTGCTGTTAATCTATTGTGAGCACCAGACTTCTGTTAGCAAGTTATTGAAATGACATGAAGTATAACTGTATTGTAATGTGTTATTATCTATTATTCATCTATTATTCCTCGCCCTGGACATCTATTTTGCACGGGCCATACAACGGGGACAGCAAACCCCATGTGTCACGTTAGCAAGTTGAAATGACATGTAACATAACTCTGATTTGGCATCTGTCTTACAGGGAAACCTGCCATTGCCCACAGAGACATCAAGTCTAAGAACATCCTGGTGAAGAAGAATGGGACAGCCGTCATAGCAGACCTGGGATTGGCTGTGAAACACGACTCCAGCACCAACACCATCGACATACCGTCGAATCACAGAGTAGGAACAAAGAGGTAACGAGGCAGCTTTTACCTGAGAGAAGGGCATGTTTATTGGCCACTTTAATCGACTTATTCAATTATTAGTACTTTATCTTTATGTCCTTTTTAGAGAGATGGAGGGAGAAATATTGGGCCGGTGATCAGGAAGGTCTCACATTGGCTTTGTGTATGTCCCAAATGCCACAGCTCTGGTCTAAAGTAGTGCACTAGAGAATAGGATGCCATTTGGCACACACGCCAAGTCTTTACCTCACATCACTCGCCCTCGTTTCATTTAGGAAATTGACAGCGATCGCCTTCCACGTGCTCTCTCCATCATTCAGAGCTCTTTTTATTTCATTTTTAGGGTCACCATATGCTTTGCCTGTAAACTGTTAGCAGAATGATTGCACCACAGCTCACATGGAGCCCTGTATCTATAATAATAAACTGGCCGTGCGTATGTCTGTGTGCCTGCTGCCTGTCTGCGTATCTCTGCCAGGACATTGAGTCTTCTTACTCGAACGGACATATGCGTCATTGTTGACTCTCTCACCCTAAAACCCAGTTAATTAGGAGTTAACAAGTGTATCCTCCCTCCCGGCAGGTACATGGCACCAGAACTGCTGGATGACACGATCAATATGAGCAGCTTTGAGTCATTCAAGCGGGCCGATATCTACTCCCTGGGCCTGGTGTTCTGGGAACTGGCACGGAGGTGTTCCGTCAGGGGTAAGTTATATTTTTAAAAAAAAGAAGAAGCAAACCGAAGCAAATAAAATGGAAATCCACAGACTGTGCAACGAATACACTCCTAGAAATGACACTATTTAAAGCTGAAGCTAATATTCTATTCCCTGTATAGTACACTACTTTTGACCAGGGAACCTCTATGTAGGGAATAGGGTGTCATTTGGGACACAGGTCAAGTCGTTTAACTGTTGGTACAAAGACAACCGTAAGCAAATGGAATGGAAGTGTCCAGTCTGTGCAGGTAATGCACTGGAATAAATTACACTGGAGCAGTGACTGATGCAGTTATTGGTTTATTTGGGTAGATGACTCGAATGACTTTATTCAGTGATTCGTCACTTTTATAAATATTAAAGGTACAGCACAAGTAAAAAATGCCTTTTTGAATGACCAAAACGTCACCCGTAATATTTTTACACTATTAAAATGTTCAGAATTGCCTGAAAGAACAGGCAGAGTGTGTCAGTGAGTTTATATTCATGAGAGCACCTTGACTGACAGCTTTTTTAAATACCCTTGTGGTCATTGCCAGGTAACAAGGTCATTCTGAGCCTATTTTATCAGGTAAGTTGACTGAGAACAAATTATCATTTACAAGCAACAACCTGAGGAATAGTTACAGTGGAGAGGAGGGGGAAGAAAGAGCCAATTGTAAGCTGGGGATGATTAGGTGACCATATAAGGGACAGTTTGGGAATTTAGCCAGGACACCAGGTTTAACACCCCTATTCTTACAATTAAGAGTCATGGGATCTTTAATGACCTCAGAGTCAGGACACCCGTTTAACATCCCATCCAAAAGACAGCACCCTACATAGGGCAGTGTCCCCAATCACTACCCTGGGGCATTGGGATATTTTCTTTTAGACCAGAGGAAAGACTTCCAGCAGCATCTGGTCTCCCATCCAGGGGCTGACCAGGACCAACCCTGCTTAGCTTCAGAAACAAGCCAGCAGTGGGATGCAGGGTGGTATGCTGCTGGCATGGGTTGTTATCAATAACACGTCATGATATGGTGCAGAGTGTTCGATTTGGCTGCCGGGGGGCAAGGAGACCACCAGCTCTACTAAAACCAATGACAACTACGTGCCATTTTCAAGGGATTGTTAAATGTTAGAACTATTTGTTTTTATAATCATCACCTCTTGAAGAGTATTGTCAGAACTTCACATTTCGGATTATTCCACATTTATCTCTCTCATCAGAGTTATACAGCATGTAACTGCATACTTTTCATGATCTGTAAACATCAATTGATCCTTGAAGTTGTCAGTAGGACTACTGTCCTCACCACCATATAAGCAAAGCAAATATAGTCTAGCCATCTAAACTCAGCAAAAAAAGAAATGTCCCTTTTTCAGGACCCTGTCTTTCAAAGATTGTTGGATTTTTACAAATTAACTTCACCGATCTTCATTGTAAAGGGTTTAAACACTGTTTCCCATGCTGGTTCAATGAACCATGAACAATTAATGAACATGCACCTGTGGAACGGTTGTTAAGACACTAACAGCTGACAGACGGTAGGCAATTAAGGTCACAGTTATGAAAACTTAGGACACTAAAAAGGCCTTTCTACTGACTCTGAAAAACACCAAAAGAAAGATGCCCAGGGTCCCTGCTCATCTGTGTGAACATGCTGCAAGGAGGCATGAGGACTGCAGATGTGGCCAGGGCAATAAATTGCAATGTCCGTACTGTGAGACAGGACGGACAGCTGATTGTCCTCAGTGTCAGATCACGTGTAACAACATCTACACAGGATCGGTACATCACACCTGCAGGACCGGTACAGGATGGCAACAACTGCCCGAGTTACACCAGGAACGCACAATCCATCAGTGCTCAGACCGTCCGCAATAGGCTGAGAAAGGCTGGACTGCCTGTTGTAAGGCAGGTCCTCACCAGACATCACTGGCAACAACATCGCCTATGGGCACAAACCCACTGTCGCTGGACCAGACAGGACTGGCAAAAAGTGCTCTTCACTGACAAGTTGCGGTTTTGTCTCACCAGGGGTGATGGCACCTCATGGTGCCATATATTTTGTTAAGTGCACCAGTCCCTCCTGCAGCAAAGCACCCCCACAACACAATGTTGCCACCCCCATGCTTCACGGTTGGGATGGTGTTCTTCGGCTTGCAAGCATCCCCCTTTTTCCTCCAAACATAACGATGGTCATTATGGCCAAACAGTTCTATTTTTGTTTCATCAGACCAGAGGACATTTGTCCAAAAAGTACGATCTTTGTCCCCATGTGCAGGCAGTTGCAAACTGTAGTCTGGCTTTTTTTCATGTCGGTTTTGGAGCAGTGGCTTCTTTTTTGCTGAGCGGCCTTTCAGGTTATGTCGATATAGGAGTTGTTTTACTGTGGACATGGATACTTTCGTACCTGTTTCCTCCAGCATCTTCAAAGGGGCCTTTACTGCTGTTCTGGTATTGGTTTGCTCTTTTCACACCGAAGTACGTTCATCTCTAGGAGACAGAACGCATCTCCTTCCTGAGCGGTATGACAGCTGCGTGGTCCCATGGTGTTTATACTTGCATACTATTGTTTGTACAGATGAACGTGATACCTTCAGGTGTTTAGAAATTGCTCCCAAGGATGAACCAGACTTGTGGAAGCCTACAAGTTTTTTTTTCCTGAGGCCTTTGCTGATTTCTTTTGATTTTCCCATGATGTCAAGCAAAGAAGCACTGAGTTTGAAGGTAGGCCTTGAAATACATCCACAGGTACACCTCCAATTGACTCAAATGATGCCAATTAGCCTATCAGAAGCTTCTAAAGCCATGACATAATTTTCTGGAATTTTCCAAGCTGTTTAAAGGCACAGTCAAGTTAGTGTATGTAACTTCTGACCCACTGGAAATGTGATACAGTGAATTATAAGTGACATAATTTGTAAACAATTGTTGGAAAAAATACTTGTCATGCACAAAGTAGATCTAACTAACTTGCCAAAACTATAGTTTGTTAAGAAGACATTTGTGGAGAGGTTGAAAAACTAGTATTAATGACTTCAACCTAAGTGTATGTAAACTTTTGACTTCAACTCTATACTGAGATCATGTGACACTTAGATTACACACACTTAACTAATTATGTGACTTCTGAAGGTAATTGGTTGCACCAGATCTTTTTTAGGGGCTTCATAGCAATGGGGGTGAATACATATGCCCGCACCACTTTTACATTTTTTTAAACAAGTCATTTTTTTTATTTCACTTCACCAATTTGGACTATTTTGTGTCTGTCCATTACATGAAATCCAAATAAAAATCCATTTAAATTACAGGTTGTAACAGAACAGAAACGGCAAGGGGGATGAATACTTTTGCAAGGCACTGTGTGGGCACCCGGCCGCCCTACAGTGTGCAGTACCCCATTGACTTGTACAATTTGTAACACTCATCTCCCGTCCCGAATGCTTGAAAAAGTAAAGTAAGCCTTTAGGATATGCAACTAACAACAGGGATTGATGCAGAGGAGGGGGGGGGGGGGTCCATGTGCCCCACTTTGATCAAGTGGGCTTCAGTCACCCACTTGGCTTCAGTCATTCCCAAGATTGAAGCGGGACACAAATCCAGCTATGGCCTCTTCCTTATCAGGCCTCTCACACTGGGCAGACCGGTGTCCTGGGATGGACAGCTCACACAGCTTCCTCACATACGGCACTGGATCAAGGCTGACCTCATTGAAGAGGAGATCCAGGATCCTGTCTACGTAGCCTGTACTTTATTTTTTTTTGAAAAGGGAAATGTTTGTTAAATGGGTAGTGAATTTAATGTCCTTTTATTTACTGTTCTGAGTTATGAAGCTATCAATTCGTTTATGTAGTGATCTACTCATTCTACAATGTGTATTCTGGTATTTTTGAAGTACTCCGTTTGAAATATGCAATATTTAGTCATGCACTTGTTGCTGAAACGTTTCAATGTTTGTTTTTGGAATGTGTGTGCCTGAAATTCTCAATTGATTTGAAATGAATAACTATGACTTATAGTATGTTGGGTTGGTCTGTCTTTCACACCCCCCCTCTACTTTGGTCTTCACAGGCTTCACAGCATATACAGTCATACAGCACCCCCCTCTACTTTGGTCTATCTTCACAGGCTTCACAGCATATCCCCCCTCTACTTTGGTCTGTCTTCACAGGCTTCACAGCATATCCCCCTCTACTTTGGTCTGTCTTCACAGGCTTCACAGCATATCCCCCCTCTACTTTGGTCTGTCTTCACAGGCTTCACAGCATATCCCCCCCTTCTACTTTGGTCTGTCTTCACAGGCTTCACAGCATATCAAATCAAATTTTTATTTGTCACATACACATGGTTAGCAGATGTTAATGCGAGTGTAGCGAAAGTGTAGCCCCGAAAGCTTGTGGTGTAGCAAACGCTTGTATCCCACCCCCTCTACTTTGGTCTGTCTTCACAGGCTTCACAGCATATATCCCCCCCTCTACTTTGGTCTGTCTTCACAGGCTTCACAGCATATCCCCCCACCCTCTACTTTGATCTGTCTTCACAAGCTTCACAGCATATATCCCCCCTCTCTACTTTGGTCTGTCTTCACAGGCTTCACAGCATATCCCCCCCCTCTACTTTGATCTGTCTTCACAGGCTTCACAGCATATCCCCCCCCTCTACTTTAATCTGTCTCCACAGGCTTCACAGCATATATCTCCCCCCCCTCTACTTTGGTCTGTCTTCACAGGCTTCACAGCATATTCCCCCTCTCTACTTTGGTCTGTCTCCACAGGCTTCACAGCACCCCCCCCTCTACTTTGGTCTGTCTTCACAGGCTTCACAGCATATCCCCCCTCTACTTTGGTCTGTCTTCACAGGCTTCACAGCATATCCCCCCCTCTACTTTGGTCTGTCTTCACAGGCTTCACAGCATATCCCCTCTACTTTGGTCTGTCTTCACAGGCTTCACAGCATATCCCCCCCCTCTACTTTGGTCTGTCTTCACAGGCTTCACAGCATATCCCCCCCCTTTGGTCTGTCTACTTTGGTCTGTCTTCACAGGCTTCACAGCATATCCCCCCTCTACTTTGGTCTGTCTTCACAAGCTTCACAGCATATTCCCCCCTCTACTTTGGTCTGTCTTCACAGGCTTCACAGCATATCCCCCCTCTACTTTGGTCTGTCTTCACAGGCTTCACAGCATATCCCCCCTCTACTTTGGTCTGTCTTCACAGGCTTCACAGCATATCCCCCCTCTACTTTGGTCTGTCTTCACAGGCTTCACAGCATATCCCCCCCCTCTACTTTGGTCTGTCTTCACAGGCTTCACAGCATATCCCCCCTCTCTACTTTGGTCTGTCTTCACAGGCTTCACAGCATATCCCCCCCCCCTCTACTTTGGTCTGTCTCCACAGGCTTCACAGCATATCCCCCCCCTCTCTACTTTGGTCTGTCTTCACAGGCTTCACAGCATATCCCCCCTCTCTACTTTGGTCTGTCTTCACAGGCTTCACAGCATATCCCCCCTCTCTACTTTGGTCTGTCTTCACAGGCTTCACAGCATATCCCCCCTCTACTTTGGTCTGTCTTCACAGGCTTCACAGCATATCCCCCCATCTACTTTGGTCTGTCTTCACAGGCTTCACAGCATATCCCCCCCCCCTTTGGTCTGTCTACTTTGGTCTGTCTTACAGGTCTTCACAGCATATCCCCCCTCTACTTTGGTCTGTCTTCACAGGCTTCACAGCATATCCCCCCCTCTACTTTGGTCTGTCTTCACAGGCTTCACAGCATATCCCCCTCTCTACTTTGGTCTGTCTTCACAGGCTTCACAGCATATCCCCCCTCTACTTTGGTCTGTCTTCACAGGCTTCACAGCATATCCCCCCTCTACTTTGGTCTGTCTTCACAGGCTTCACAGCATATCCCCCCCCTCTACTTTGGTCTGTCTTCACAGGCTTCACAGCATATCCCCCCTCTACTTTGGTCTGTCTTCACAGGCTTCACAGCATATCCCCCCTCTACTTTGGTCTGTCTTCACAGGCTTCACAGCATATCCCCCCTCTACTTTGGTCTGTCTTCACAGGCTTCACAGCATATCTACTTTGGTCTGTCTTCACAGGCTTCACAGCATATCCCCCCTTCTACTTTGGTCTGTCTTCACAGGCTTCACAGCATATCCCCCCTCTACTTTGGTCTGTCTTCACAGGCTTCACAGCATATCCCCCCCCTCTACTTTGGTCTGTCTTCACAGGCTTCACAGCATATCCCCCTCTCTACTTTGGTCTGTCTTCACAGGCTTCACAGCATACCCCCCCCTCACTACTTTGGTCTGTCTTCACAGGCTTCACAGCATATCCCCCCCTCTACTTTGGTCTGTCTTCACAGGCTTCACAGCATATCCCCCCCCTCTACTTTGGTCTGTCTTCACAGGCTTCACAGCATATCCTCCCCATCTACTTTGGTCTGTCTTCACAGGCTTCACAGCATATCCCCCCTCTCTACTTTGGTCTGTCTTCACAGGCTTCACAGCATATCCCCCCTCTACTTTGGTCTGTCTTCACATGCTTCACAGCATATATCTACTTTGGTCTGTCCCCATCTACTTTGGTCTGTCTTCACAGGCTTCACAGGATATCCCCCCCCCCTCTACTTTGGTCTGTCTTCACAGGCTTCACAGGATATCCCCCTTCTTTGCCTTGGGGGATATGCTGTGAGTTTGTATCAACATGTGATTTTCAGGGGTAAATTACAAATACTATACACACTGCAGATCCTTATGCAGACAACGTTCCAATCACATTTGATTGACTAACCGTGAAATGCTTACTTATGAGAGGGGGGGGGACTCATGGAGGTACATTTGTGCCGTGGAACTGATGATTTAAAAAAAAAATTTTTTTCTTTTTTCCCAAAGGACTTCAAGAAGATTTTCAGTTGCCTTACTATGATATGGTGCCTTCAGATCCGTCTGTGGAGGACATGAGAAAGATTGTCTGTGACCAGAAACTGAGACCTAACATTCCCAACCAGTGGCAGAGCTGCGAGGTGAGATACGATTCTGACTGTAATAGGGTCGCTGAATTCCGGTTAAGTTCACCAAAATGTCCATGTTTTTCTAGTTGGAGGATTCCTGGAATCAGCAGTAAATCTGTGAATAATCCAACCGGGAAGCCTGGGAATTTAGGTGAAGCTACCTGAATTTTAAAACCCTAGACTGGAATGTTTTATTATTTTTTTGTGTTTTACCACTACAGTGCCATAAGGTAAATACTGTATGTTGACTTGGCTAGCATTTTAAATTATAACATTTACATTTACATTTAAGTCATTTAGCAGACGCTCTTATCCAGAGCGACTTACAAATTGGTGCATTCACCTTATGACATCCAGTAGAACAGTTACTTTACAATAGTGCATCTAAATCTTAAAGGGGGGGGGGTGAGAAGGATTACTTATCCTATCCTAGGTATTCCTTAAAGAGGTGGGGTTTCAGGTGTCTCCGGAAGGTGGTGATTGACTCCGCTGTCCTGGCGTCGTGAGGGAGTTTGTTCCACCATTGGGGGGCCAGAGCAGCGAACAGTTTTGACTGGGCTGAGCGGGAACTGTACTTCCTCAGTGGTAGGGAGGCGAGCAGGCCAGAGGTGGATGAACGCAGTGCCCTTGTTTGGGTGTAGGGCCTGATCAGAGCCTGGAGGTACTGAGGTGCCGTTCCCCTCACAGCTCCGTAGGCAAGCACCATGGTCTTGTAGCGGATGCGAGCTTCAACTGGAAGCCAGTGAAGAGAGCGGAGGAGCGGGGTGACGTGAGAGAACTTGGGAAGGTTGAACACCAGACGGGCTGCGGCATTCTGGATGAGTTGTAGGGGTTTAATGGCACAGGCAGGGAGCCCAGCCAACAGCGAGTTGCAGTAATCCAGACGGGAGATGACAAGTGCCTGGATTAGGACCTGCGCCGCTTCCTGTGTGAGGCAGGGTCGTACTCTGCGGATGTTGTAGAGCATGAACCTACAGGAATGGGCCACCGCCTTGATGTTAGTTGAGAACGACAGGGTGTTGTCCAGGATCACGCCAAGGTTCTTAGCGCTCTGGGAGGAGGACACAATGGAGTTGTCAACCGTGATGGCGAGATCATGGAACGGGCAGTCCTTCCCCGGGAGGAAGAGCAGCTCCGTCTTGCCGAGGTTCAGCTTGAGGTGGTGATCCGTCATCCACACTGATATGTCTGCCAGACATGCAGAGATGCGATTCGCCACCTGGTCATCAGAAGGGGGAAAGGAGAAGATTAATTGTGTGTCGTCTGCATAGCAATGATAGGAGAGACCATGTGAGGTTATGACAGAGCCAAGTGACTTGGTGTATAGCGAGAATAGCAGAGGGCCTAGAACAGAGCCCTGGGGGACACCAGTGGTGAGAGCGCGTGGTGAGGAGACAGATTCTCGCCACGCCACCTGGTAGGAGCGACCTGTCAGGTAGGATGTAATCCAAGCGTGGGCCGCGCCGGAGATGCCCAACTCGGAGAGGGTGGAGAGGAGGATCTGATGGTTCACAGTATCGAAGGCAGCCGATAGGTCTAGAAGGATGAGAGCAGAGGAGAGAGAGTTAGCTTTAGCAGTGCGGAGCGCCTCCGTGATACAGAGAAGAGCAGTCTCAGTTGAATGACTAGTCTTGAAACCTGACTGATTTGGATCAAGAAGGTCATTCAGAGAGAGATAGCGGGAGAGCTGGCCAAGGACGGCACGTTCAAGAGTTTTGGAGAGAAAAGAAAGAAGGGATACTGGTCTGTAGTTGTTGACATTGGAGGGATCGAGTGTAGGTTTTTTCAGAAGGGGTGCAACTCTCGCTCTCTTGAAGACGGAAGGGACGTAGCCAGCGGTCAGGGATGAGTTGATGAGCGAGGTGAGGTAAGGGAGAAGGTCTCCGGAAATGGTCTGGAGAAGAGAGGAGGGGATAGGGTCAAGCGGGCAGGTTGTTGGGTGACCGGCCGTCACAAGACGCGAGATTTCATCTGGAGAGAGAGGGGAGAAAGAGGTCAGAGCACAGGGTAGGGCAGTGTGAGCAGAACCAGCGGTGCCGTTTGACTTAGCAAACGAGGATCGGATGTCGTCGACCTTCTTTTCAAAATGGTTGACGAAGTCATCTGCAGAGAGGGAGGAGGGGGGGGGGAGGAGGATTCAGGAGGGAGGAGAAGGTGGCAAAGAGCTTCCTAGGGTTAGAGGCAGATGCTTGGAATTTAGAGTGGTAGAAAATGGCTTTAGCAGCAGAGACAGAGGAGGAAAATGTAGAGAGGAGGGAGTGAAAGGATGCCAGGTCCGCAGGGAGGCGAGTTTTCCTCCATTTCCGCTCGGCTGCCCGGAGCCCTATAAATTGAGCTGCTGTGTGTGAAAAGGTTTTTACTTGCGATGACTGTGATATGGGGTTGTGTTACCTACAGTGCCTTCGGAAAGTATTCAACCCCTTTTGTAATGGCAAGCCTAAGTAAGTTCAGGAGAGAACATTTGCTTAACAAGTCACATAATACGTTGCACGGACTCACTCTGTGTGCAATAAAGTGTTCAACATGGTTTTTGAATGACTACCTCATCTCTGCACCCAACACATAAAATTATCAGTAAGGTCCCTAATTCTATCATTAAGGACTTGGGAGTTTTTCAGGATAAAAACGAAACAGAATGGATCTAAGCACAGGCAAAATTCTAGAGGAAAAGCTGGTTCAGTCTGCTTTTCACCAGACATTGGGAGGTGAATTTACCTTTCAGCGGGACAATAACCTAAACAACAAGGGAAAACCTACACTGGAGTTGCTTACCAAGAAGACAGTGAATGTTACTGAATGACTGAGTTACAGTTTTGACTTAAATCTATTTAAAATATATATGGGCGAGACCTGAAATTGGTTGTCTAGCAATGATCAACAACCAATTTGACAGAGCTTGAATAATTTTGAAAAGAATAGTGGTCAAATGTTGCACAATCCAGGTGTGGAAACTCTTAGACTTACCCAGAAAGACTCATAGCTGTAATCGCTGCCAAAGGTGCTTCTACAAAGTATTGGCTCAGGGGTGTGAGTCCTTACGTAAATGAGATATTTCTGTATTTTCAATATATTTTCAAAATTGTTCCAAAATCACGTTTTCACTTTGTCATTAGGGCGTATTGTGTGTAGATTGGTGAGAACAAAAAATATTTCATTTTTTTTTTATTCGGGCTGAAACACAACAAAATGTGGAATAAGTCAATGGGTATGAATACTTTCAAAAGGCATTGTAGCTTAGTTGAATGCACTTACTGTAAGTCGCTCTGGATAAGAGCCTGTGTTAAATTACCGTAAAAGTCTGGTCAGACCATGTACAATCTGGGCCTGTTCATTGATAAAAATCCCTCTTGATTCGTTAGGCACTGCGGGTGATAGGCAAGCTGATGCGCGAGTGCTGGTACGCCAATGCTGCAGCTCGCCTCACCGCACTGAGGGTCAAGAAGACCGTCTCTCAGGTGACTGTACTCAAGGACATCAAAGATTAGCTTGGTAAGCTAGCCCACTGGCTGCTGCCCCCCCTGTCCAATGCATCCTCTGGACCACACTGAAACACTCAACTGGGTGTTATTCATTAGAAACCAAACAGAATAAAACAGACCGGAGCGAGGAGGGTTCTACCTGAATTTGTCAAATAAGAAACTGAAATATTATATATATATATTTTTGCTATGTTGCGCACTAATGAATACGACTCAGCAGTGTGCATTCTCAGCTTGTGATTCCAAAGGAGCCTACTGCTGCTACCCAGCAGGGAACACTCCTGTCCTGCCCTGCAGTGTGTGACTGGAACTGCATCACCCAATCAAGAAAGAACAGGAAATGAAACTGTGACCTTTTTAGATGACAATGGATGATTTATAATGTACAGATTTTGTCTCTGCTACCTCAGATGTTTTTAAGTGCCCAAAGCTTGAAGTTGCACATTGAATGCTTCATGCCATATAATAGTGTATGTACTGTAGTGCTAGGCAACATGCAAAAATGATTGTAAATGTTACTGAGTAATGCACTCACTGCTATGCCTGATTAGTAAAGGACACCCAAGGTATACATCCATAAAGATAACTGCTACTTCGGGTGCTGACCCCATCCCCGCCTTATTCTATTTCGTATCCATATATATCGTTGTATATGACTTGAAAAATAATGCCTATATCAACTATACTCCGTATTTAAGAAAAACAAAGTCTAAGATGTTGTATAACACAATATATTATTGTTAAAGGGGCAATCTGCAGTTCTAACAACAACAATGACAAAGTGGACACCCACTGCTATTTTGGTTAACAGCTGAGGGATGGGGGCTGGAGAAATGTAAGCTATAGATGCAAGGACTGACCATCCATGATATCAACATTATAGTATTAACCCTACAATTAGGAACTAGAATACTAATAGTTTAAATAAGTATAGTGATTTAATAGGATCTCTGGTTTTAACCATGCTTTGAGGATATACAGTATTTGTGTACAATGGCACTGTTTACAAACGATGGCGTAAAACAAGTTTATATTTTGGTTTTCGATGTGCTACGACAGTTTTACTTAGCTCGTTTACAAGTTCTATTCTTTAAGAATCAATAATGTAATAAAAGTGAAAAAACGGACGTCGCTATTGCAGATTGCCCCTTTTAACACATCCACACTCACATGTATTTTGCCTAACAATCACATCTTCTCTGTGAAGCACAACCTTTGTTATATTACAGAAGAGAGAAGTTTTAGAAAAAAACATTTAAATATATTTAATATATAGATAGAATTATGGAAATACTTTTATTCCATAGAAATATTGTTATATCCAAAGCCTTTAATTGAATGCTACAATATGTAGGGACACTATGAAATGCCAATGTGAAAACGTATACATACATTTTTTTTTTAAATACAGTATAAAATGTACTACATTGTTGGTATAATGTACACAAAGCAGTACACCCTTTACCCAATATAATATGCAAACACAAAAAAATGACCAAATTGTTCACCAAATATTTTTGTTTGTCTACTAAAGAGGGATTTTTTCAGTGAGCCGAGTTTGAACCGTGGCCGTGTTCCGACTGCTTATGTGAACACTAATGCCATTGTCAGACTTGGCTTGTAATCTCTTGCCATAACAGGCTTAGGAACGGGGACATAAGCTAAATCTGCTGTGGGTGTCTCCTGTACACAACGTGGCAGGCCTGGTGCTCTGTTTGTGTAGGCCTGCAGCAAATTCAATCAGAGGTATACGACGTGTATATCGCACAGACATTTTGCCAACGTATTTTTGGAAATTTGCAAATGTATTGCCTGTGGTGTCATTTTGCTTAAACAAAGCCTGCGATTTGAGATGGTTTAAGATGGGTGCTGTTTAGAAAAATACACTTGGCTTTTAATGACTTATGTAGATTTGTTCTTGTTTACTTTAATATTGTTTGCTTATGCAAATCAGGTCTCTATTGAGTTTGGATCGCTAAAGTTCAGAGTTACAGCGTGATTGAAATCTAAAGGCAATGTTCCCGCGTTAGCGAAGCCTGCATTCACGGTAAACACTGCATATGTCGGCTCAATCGGAAATGACCTTCTGATCTCACAACCTGGAACGCTTTGGCGATACAGATTGAATAGAGCCCTTAACTGTTTAACATCTTTGTAGTTCATGCAAGTTAGCCTCTGTCTGGGGGGTCAATGTACAGTAGCATGGGCAATGTATAATGGGCAATGTAGCATCTGCAGTTGCTTCATAGGTGTACATAGTGACAGGCTTGCTGCTCTGCTGCCCATATAGCTGTATCATTAAGTCAATGTTTCAATTATGTTTTGTACATAAAAACAATGACCGTTTCACTTTTAATATGTGTAATTATTTCCCAAACATTTCAACAGAATATATATTGACATTGCAGTATTTAGTGCTCTGCCTGTATCCTGTGGACAAGCAAGCTAATGTTAATTGTCTAATTGGAAATGAAGCTGTGCTTTTGTTGTCATGGCCTACAGCCGAGTCAGTTTCCCTGAGGAACTGAACAGTCTGATCAATGTTTGACGACTGCTCAAGAGGACGTGTGGGATTGTTTTGCTTCTACAGACCATCTGTCGTTCTGAAGAAAGGAGACTTATTCTGTCATTTCTGGTCAAATATCTGTTGAAAGTTGTGTATGACACAATTTGGAAGTGTTGCCTGCTCTGGGACTGTGGTATTCGTTTTCTAAAGAAGGTTTTGCGTTGAGAAATGTCATCCTCCAATGAATTTGCTTAATTCTTTCTGTTGACAAGAGCAACTATTTTGTGTTGTGAATTCAGATATGGGTCTCTTATGTCAATATGTCTTTCAGTCTTACACTATTTATTAAAAATATGTGACAACGGTGAGTCAATAAACTACATTTAATTTAAAATGACATTTTTCTTTGATATTTTTAATACATTATTTTCTTGTCATATGTAATTCCCCATTACAGATTATGATAGAATCAGGGCATGATTTGAACTTCCGGAATGAGAGCGTTTCCCTCTCATTTTCGGTCGTTTACCTGAAATGACAAGTTCTTATGTATGTCATCCGTTTATCCTCTGCGAGGATTCATAAATGTACTGTGGTTCAGAAGGCAAGACGGCTAACTTGACAACTACAGCAGATTTGTCCGTTTTAAATGGGGGAAGTAAGCCTTGTCACCTTGGCTGTTAGCAGCACTACTCAGATGAATCAGCCTCTCCCGAATGTGCTTCGGTTTAACCATATTCTCTGTTCAATTCTACAGCACTGTGACTGGGAACATGGACAATCATAACTTCACAGATGTGGCGATGTGGAATACATTTCTGAAACCAGGCTTGCCCCCCCCCCCCAATGGTGACGTAGAAGTATTCAAGGCCTGACAGTACAAATCAAATTAGTTTATGTTCTGCAGAGTTGAGGGAAAACTGTCATTAAACCACTTACAGTACCCGTACTTTACAAACTCCCCTGCTCTTTCCTCAGTGAATTTCCAACTAGGCAAGGCCTATCTGAACAACTGACTGTAAACATCCTACATTCACACAATTGGTCAATTAATATCCCAGCTACTTAAAGCTGAACAGCACAATGTAACATTTGAAACATTAGCGAGGAATGTTTTTGTCTTGATGAAATATTGCAATATGTTAAACGTGACAACCATCAGAATTACATTTCTAGTTGAGCCATTTGTTCCAAATGCCACCCTATTCCCTACATATTTCACAACTTGACCAGAGCCCGAAAGTGCATTCAAAAAGTATTCAGACCCCTTTTCCACATTTTGTTACGTTACAGTCTTATTCTAAAATGGATTCAATATAAATGTTTCCTCATCAATCTACACATAATATCCCATAATGACAAAGAAAAAACAGGTTTTTAGATTTAAAAATAATAATAATTTATTAAAAATATAAAAATTATACCTTTTAATTACATAAGTATTCAGACCCTTTGCTATGAGACTTGAAAGTTAGCTCAGGTGCATCCTGTTTCCATTGGTCATCCTTGAAATGTTTCTACTTCTTGATTTGGAGTCCACCTGTGGTAAATTCAATTGATTGGACATGATTTGGAAAGGCACACACCTGTCTATATAAGGTCCCACAGTTGACAGTGCATGTCAGAGCAAAAACCAAGCCATGAGTTCAAAGAAATTGTCCGTAGAGCTCCGAGACAGGATTGTGTTGAGGCACAGATATGGGGAAGGGTACCAAAACATTTCTGCAGCATTGAAGTTCCCCAAGAACACAGTGTCCTCCACCATTCTTAAATGGAAGTAGTTTGGAGCCACCTAGATTCTTCCTAGAATTCTTCAGAGCAATCGGTGGAGAAGGGCCTTGGTCAGGGGAGGTGACCAAGAGCCCGATAGTCACTCTGACAGAGCTTCAAAGTTCCTCTGTGGAGATGGGAGAACATTCCAGAAAGACAGCCATATTTGCAGCCCTCCACCAATCAGGCCTTTATGGTAGAGTGGCCAGATGGAAGCCACTCCTCAGTAAAAGGCACATGACAGCCTGCTTGGAGTTTGCCAAAAGGCAACTAAAGGACTCTCAGACCATGAGAAACAAGTTTCTCTGGTCTGATGAAACCAACATTGAACTCTTTGGCCTGAACGCCAAGCATCACGTCTGGAAGAACCCTGGCACCATCCCTACAGGGAAGCATGGTGGTGGCAGCATGCTGTGGGAATGTTTTTCAGCGGCAGGGACTGGGAGACTAGTCAGGATCGAGGGGAAAAGATGAACAGAGCACTATACAGAGAGATCCTTGATGAAAACTTGCTCCAGAGCTCTCAGGACCTGACTGGGGCAAAGGTTCTTCTTCCAACAGGACAACGACCCTAAGCACACAGCCAAGACAACACAGAAGTGGCTTCGGGACAAGTCTTTGAATGTCCTTGAGTGGCCCAGCCAGAGCCCTCACTTGACCCGATCGAACTGAGGCTGTAATCGCTGCCAAAGGTGCTTCAACAAAGTACCAAGTAAAGATCCTAAATACTTATGTAAATATGATATGTCTGTGTTTTTTTTTGTATACATTTTGCACAATTCTGGAGGCTTGTGTGTAGATTCATGAGTAAAATGTTTTATTTAATCCATTTTAGAATAAGGTTGTAACGTAACAAAATATGGAAAAGGTCAAGGGGTCTGAATACATTCCCGAATGCCACTGTATAGCGAATAGTGTGTCATTTGGTGCACATTCCTTGTCTGTACACAGTGTTACAGTGGAGGGGAAAATCTACTGGCCTGACAGTCCCGTGGAAGCTTGGTAGCTGGCTCTGCCATGGGTCACGCAGGTTCAATGGGCCAGATAGGATTAGAGTGAGGCAACACTGCCGTTAACCATTCTGTTTCGTGAGGGCTGGTCCCAAATGGCAACCTATAGGGCTCTGGTCAAAAGTGGTGCACTATATAGGGAATACAGTGCCATTTGGGACAGTGTCACAAAGACAGGCTTTAGGTGTGGGACATTCTGATGTTTCTATTTGACCAATTTTAATTGGTTTTGTATCCCAAACGCATCATACATTTTGGTGTATTTGAATGAATGCAACAGGAAAGGTACTGTATAATCATCTAAAACATATTGTTCTTTATCTTAGAAAATTAATTAGGAAAATAGTATTTTTTTATATGTCCTGTGAGAGTCTTCTTTAGCACATCCGACTTTGTTTTTATCCGTGACCATTGGCCTGTGTGTGATTTCCTCTTTGATCCAACCACCTCTGGTGGCTTCTAGCCATTGACCCATGCCGTGTGTTTGTAAAGCAAGTCTCTAGCCCCGAGCGAAAGCCTGCTTTTGTCTGTCCTCACAAGACAAAGCTCTTTGCTCGGTGGACCAGAGAGGCTCAGGTTGACTCGAACCCGTTCAGAAAACAGAAACTGGAGTAAGGGGAAGCAGGTGATGCTAGACACGACCATAGAGGTGGTAGTTTTTCATGCATTGCTGATTTCTGACAGACCATAAATCGAATCGCACAGACTGAACAAAGAAAAGGGGGATGTTTGAAAAGAAAAGAAAAACGTAAGCAGATTCCTTTTCCCGGCCGCAGCAGAGCAGACAAACAGTTCACAAGAAATATAAGGAAAAAAAGTGAGCACAGGGCTGTGATTGACGAACACAGGTTCGCCATAGTCACATGGTGTGGATTTCCGCTTTGACACATTTGCTTTCAGCAGCACAGCAGGGCAGGGACACACCACATACGACACATGCAGTGTTACTGTACGGAACTATCTGTAGCAGAGCTGCAATATGGTGCTGTGAAGAGAGAGCGCTCCACTCAACCATGCAATCCACCACGAACCTCAACAGGCTCCTGCGACAGAGCAGGCAGGACAGTTACATTATGGAGGGCTCTCTGAGGAAGAAGGGTCGTCTGTGGTATCAGCGCTCCCTGAAGGAACCCCATAACAAAACCAGTCAGAATGGGGGGGCTACTCCCGGGACTCTGCCAAGTGGCTGGCAACAGGTGAGTGAGAAACCTTGGAAAGAAACAGGAAAAGATGGAACAGTTTTACTGTGTATCATTTCAGTCATGTGACCTATAAGCTGCACACAGTTTGTTATTCTTAGAGGTCATTGATGTTTGTAGATAGTATATGAAACCGTTTCAGTGGCATCCGAGAGGAATACATGAAGACTTACCAAAACAAAACGGAGCCCTTACAAAGACAAAAAGCTGTTTGACAATTGTAATATTTTTGTTTTACATGAGACAGACTAGTTCACTCGCAGAAAAAGTGTACCTGGAAACACACTGTGTTTAAGATAAATTAACATATTTTGTCACATTATTTACCAAGAATATGAAGAGACTGGTCTAAATATTGTTTATTTTACATGAAATGAATTTATAATCAGAATAGTTATTTTCACTGTTGTGAAATCGCCAGGTCGCAATTGTAAATGAGAACTTGTTCTCAACTTGCCTACCTGGTTAAATAAAGGTGAATTTTTAAAAAAATGTATGAAAATGTATACAAATATATTTTTGACTTTCCAGTCCAACAGAGCCCGCTCAAACTCCTTAGTGGATTACACTGACCCTCAGAGGTAAATACAAGCCCTTTGTCATTTTTATAGTGCACTGTTTGCCTGCTCTTTGGGGTTTTAGGCTGGGTTGCTGTAAAGCTGATGTAAGAAGGGCTTTATAAATACATTTGATTGAAATTTTATTGACTGTTAATACTATGATACAAACACAATTATGTTTAATGACTCAAGTTATGACAAGTGTGTAACTGAATTCTGCCTGCACATAGGACTACCATTATGTTGCAAAAGCAAGACAATGAGACTTTTGGATTTGAAATTCAGGTAAGACATTTAATCAGTTTTTTACAAGGAATGCAAAATACATTTTCAATAAATATTTATCTGCGCTATCAGTACTGCCTAGTGACAGAAGTATGATTCCTCTTGTTCTAGACGTATGGCATGCAGCTGAAGAAAAGCATGGCGGTGGAGATGTGCACGTTTGTGTGCAAGGTGCAGGAGGACAGCTCAGCTGAGAGTGCAGGTCTGACCGCCGGTGAGACACCCACCTCCTACTTCCTCTGTGGCCCAAACTCAGCGCTTTATTCAAACAGATCTGCTTTAGCTGACATCCGCATACAGTGTGGGGAAAAAAGTATTCAATCCCCTGCTGATTTTGTACGTTTTCCCACTGACAAAGAAATGATCCGTCTATAATTTTAATGGTAGGTTTATTTGAACTGTGAGAGACAGAATAACAACAAAAAAATCCAGAAAAACGCATGTCAAAAATGTTATAAATTGATTTGCATTTTAATGAGGGAAATAAGTATTTGACCCCTCTGCAAAACATGACTTAGCACTTGGTGGCAAAATCCTTGTTGGCAAAACCCTTGTTGGCAATCACAGAGGTCAGACGTTTCTTGTAGTTGGCCACCAGGTTTGCACACATCTCTGGAGGGATTTTGTCCCACTCCTCTTTGCAGATCTTCTCCAAGTCATTAAGGTTTTGAGGCTGAAGTTTGGTAACTCGAACCTTCAGCTCCCTCCACAGATTTTCCATGGGATTAAGGTCTGGAGACTGGCTAGGCCACTCCAGGACCTTAATGTGCTTCTTCTTGAGCCACACCTCTGTTGCCTGGGCCGTGTGTTTTGGGTCATTGTCACCTTCTCACCAAGCTGCATGGCGATGGTCTTGTAGCCCATTCCAGCCTTGTGTAGGTCTACAATCTTGCCCCTGACATCCTTGGAGAGCTCTTTGGTCTTGGCCATGGTGGAGAGTTTGGAATCTGATTGATTGCTTCTGTGGACAGGTGTCTTTTATACAGGTAACAAACTGAGATTAGGAGCACTCCCTTTAAGAGTGTGCTCCTAATCTCAGCTCATTACCCTTATAAAAGACACCTGGGAGACAGAAATCTTTCTGATTGAGAGGGGGTCAAACACTTATTTCCCTCATTAAAATGCAAATCAATTTATAACATTTTTGACATGCGTTTTTCTGGATATTTTTGGTGTTATTTTGTCTCTCACTGTTCAAAAAAGTTTACCATTAAAATTATAGACTGATCATTTCTTTTTCAGTGGGCAAACGTACAAAATCAGCAGGGGATCAAATACTTTTTTCCCCTCACTGTAGCGTTTGTTCTGGTGGTGTCGGGCTGTCAAATCCACAAGCGGTTCCTGTCATTATACTTAAAGTGGACATTGCCATTGGCTGCACGGGGTCGCATTATGAGAAATCCCATGCAGCCTTGTTTACAAGTTCGAACACTGAAATGTGAGATGTGATCTACAGTACACCTCGATTAGGCTGGTAGAAATTAATAGTTTTATGATTTTTCAATTTGAGCGTCATTATTATTTAGCCAACACTTTCTCGTTCTGGACTTCTAATGCGAGTGGGATGGGTGTGGCTTCGTGACAATGATCAAGAGCAGCTGCTCACCGATTTGACAGCTCCAACGCAGTTACACCTCTGCCACTGCCACAATATCAGCTATGCGGGTGATTAACGATTGATCTGATTGAATCAGAGAGATGTCCACGTTACACCCATTACAATACATGGAACTTTCACACAGAGAAAGGCCAACAACGCAAAGGCCTGACTTCTCTTTCTCTCTCTGTCTATCTCTCATATGCTCTTCTCTCTGTCTCTCTTTCTCTCTCTATCTCTCTCTCTCTCTTGCTCACTCTGTCCCTCTTCCCCTTGCTCTGTTCACATAGGTGATGTTATCGTCACCATCAATGGGGTCAGCATTGAGGGGTCAAGCCATCAGGGCATCGTTGACCTGATTCGAGAATCCAACAACCTATTACGGTGAGTAAGACCTGCAATGAGACCCAAGCCAAAGGGTTACTGTCTAACTCTAAAGAATGAGAAAAACATTGAGCATAGAAACATTCTGATGAACCTTGATATTGTATCACGGTGTCAGAATTATTTGTGACATTTGTTTGGGAGCATCTCAAATGGCACCCTATTCCCAATATTGTGCACAACTTTTGAACAGAGCTCTATGGGCCCTGGTCAAAGTAGTGCACTATAAAGTGCCCTATGGGACATGGTCAGAATTAGCGCACCTTATAGAAACTATGGCTGCTTGTGCTCATTTAGTCCCTGTGTAATCTCAGGATGGAGACGGTGTGTGGGACAGTGGTGAAGAGGATTGAACTGAAGAAGAAGATGAGCTTGCTCAAGGTGTGTCTCTCTTACAGGGCGAATGTTTGGCTTCAATAACACACCCTAGTTGAATAAGACCTTACAGTGGAAAATATGGGTGGTGTGCTCTGTGCTGTAGCCAACCACATAACCCCACCCAGCACAGCACAACTAAGCACACATGACAGAACAACGGTAGCACAGTATTGAAACAGGTTCAGTATAGATATATGTATGCTCAACACAATTTCATCACTGACCCTACATAGATGAATTGGGTCACAGGGTAACACGTCATTATACAGGTCATGTTAAGTACTGTATGGCTGACCTCCGAGTCAACCGAGTCTAATCGTCATTCTACGTCTTTGTCCACACAGCAAAGCCTGAGAGAGAAAAGGGTGGAGTTGCAAGCGCTCACATTACAGGAAAAATGTCTTACGCGAGGTGAGGGGTTTTGCCCAGCTTTGAAACCCGCAGAACTTCCTTTCTCATTAGCTGATGTGAAAATGACGAGTCGCTGATCTGTCTATTAATGAGCTTTGTTGAACATCATTATGAGAAATGAACTGGGGAGAAAAATCCTGTCTATCAACCACATCCTTTATAATGCACATGAATACTGTGATTGAATAAGTTCACACTGTCAACTAACTACTCTTCTCTTGTCTCAAGGTAACCTGAATGACAGTTCTCTACACCCCTCTATGGACTCCCTGATGTCTCCAATGTCTCTGTCAGGACACAGTGGCCACCGCGGCCACCGCTTCTCCAGTGACAGTAGCTGCCAGAGTGGGATGACGGAGGACAGTGACCTGGCCAGTGTGTTTGGCGACCTGGGCTCCCCGAGCCCCTGCAGTGTGGCCAGTCCAGACGATAGTTGCTTCTTCTCCAGTGACTTCACCGAGGAGGGGCCCCTCAGGCCCCCAGCCAGCCTCAGCCGTACCCGCAGCGGTAGCCTGTCCAGCCGCAGTAGTTCCCTCTCCTCCCCCTCCCCCACATGGGATGCCTCCAGAGTCTCCTCCCTGTTTGGGACTCTCCCCAGGAAGGCCAGAAGAGCCAGCGTCCGCAAACACATCCTGAAGTTCATCCCTGGATTCAACCACTCAGTGGAGGAGGAGGACACCTGAACTGAGCTATGAACGAACACTACAGTACGTCTTTGTGTGATTTGACGTTCAATACAAACATTTCTCGCTGAGACAGTCCTAATATGGATACCATACCTGGACTCGGGAAGAGACACGTACTATATGAGCATTATGGACATGAGAAGCATTAGGAGGAAGCAAGCATTCTCCCTTTGGAAAAAAAGCCTTCAGTTATCTACTGATACTGTGTGCATGATGGACTTGCTTTGGTGTTGCACTTTCACACAACCGTTTTCAGAGGATTTGTTCTTGACCAAAATCCTAGAGGAAACAGCGTCAATTCTTAAAATTGTAACACTTCTTTGTAATAAAGAATGCAGTTATTTGTAATAAGGAACGCAAGAACTCAGTTCATGTGTGTGCAGCCAATGAAACAAAGATTGTGCTTGCCATTTCTAAAATTGTGACCATTGGATGTAGGGTGATAACTAAAAGAGACTATGAATGAAAAGGCTCGATCTTCCTCAATTAAACATTTTGCTTGTATATAACTTAAGACATGTATGCGTTGCATATTTACATGTGATCAAACAAGTTATTGGACAGCATGTCTGGCAGTTTTGTCACGTAAAAAAGTGTGAGTTCTTAGCTACGTGGTTAACTGCACAGTTCAAAACAGGATGTGGGCAGAGAAGGTGCTACGTTCTTCACTATTTCTGTTCCCATTGCCACATTTGGCTTGCTTATGTATCTACAACTTTCTGTCTTGATAAACTACACGTCTGAAGTTTCCTGTAATTCAGGACATTTTTCAGTAACTTGGAGTGTCGTGTAATGTAATTTGTTTTATGCTTGCTGTCTTCATATTGCTGCTTTTATTAAGGTTCAAAGCAAATATGTTTTGAAATTCTCTGAACACAAGTGACCTGTAAAAAATGCACAAATAAACTGTCACTCGTTACATATTCTCTATCTCATACTCTCATATTGCCTACTTCTGTTGCTTAAATGAAAGGTTAGGTAGCATAAAAGTAACTTACATGAAAGGTTAGGTAGCATAAAAGTAACTTACATGAAAGGTTAGGTAGCATAAAAGTAACTTAAATGAAAGGGTAGGTAGCATAAAAATAACTTACATGAAAGGGTAGGCAGCATAAAAGTAACTTACATGAAAGGGTAGGCAGCATAAACGTAACTTAAATGAAAGGGTAGGCAGCATAAACGTAACTTAAATGAAAGGGTAGGCAGCATAAACGTAACTTAAATGAAAGGGTAGGCAGCATAAACATAACTTAAATTAAAGAATAGGCAGCACAAACGTCACATGACTTTGACCCACGTCTGACTTGAGACTCAAATGGATATAAATTTTTTTAAAACTTGAATTAGAACCTCAAGACTGGGGACTCCGCAGCAAGAGACAACATTGCACTCACAGGAGGTTGGTGGCACCTAAATTGGGGAGGACGGGCTCATGATAATGGCTGGAGCAATATACAGTGCATTCGTAAAGTATTCATAGCCCTTGAATTTTTTCACATTTAGTTACTTTCCAGCCTTATTCTAAAATGGATGAAATAGTTTTCTCCCCCTCATCAGTCTACACATAATACCCTCTAATGACAAAGCAAAAACGTTTTTTTTTTAATGTTTGCACATTAACAAAAAACTGCACATTATATATACATTTACATAAGTATTCAGAGCCTTTACTCAATACTTTGTTGAAGCACTTTTGGCAGCGATTACAGCCTCAATCTTCTTGGGTTTGACGCTACAAGATTGGCACACCTGTATTTCGGGCGTTACTCTCATTCTTTTCTGCGGATCCTCTCAAGCTCTGTCAGGTTGGATGGGGAGCGTCGCTGCACAGCTATTTTCAGGTCTCTCCAGAGATGTTTGATTGGGTTCAAGTTTGGGCTCTGGCTGGGCCACTCAAGAACATTCAGAGACTTAGCCCGAAGCCACTCCTGCGTTGTCTGGGCTGTGTGCTTAGGTCCATTGTCCTGTTGGAAGGTGAAACTTCGCTCCAGTCTGGGGTCCTGAGTGCTCTGGAGCAGGTTTTCATCAAGGACCTCTCTGTACATTGCTCTGTTCATCTTTCCCTCAATCCTGACTACTCTCCCATCATGTTACCATTGGTGTATTAAAACCAGTTGAGCTGACAGCTGATTTGCACTGTTTCGATAAGGGTCTTTCTTAATTTTATACTATTTATTATTATATTATATATCACAAAGTTGTAAGGACGTAATTGTCTAGAATGTCATTGTATGCTGTAGCATTAAGATTTTCCTTCACTGGAATTAAGGGCCTAGCCCAAACAAGGAAAAACAGCCCCAGACCATTATTCCTCCTCCACCAAACTTTACAGTTAGCAATATGCATTGGAGCAGGTAGTGTTCTCCTGGCATCCCCCAAACCCAGATTTGTTCCTCGGACTGCCAGATGACGAAGCGTGATTCATCACCTCATAGAACACGTTTCCACTGCTGCGTAGTCCAATGTCAGCGAGCTTTACAAAATTCCAGCCGACTCTTGGCATTGCACATGGTGATTGTAGGTTTGTGTGCGGCTGCTCGGCCATGGAAACCCATTTCATGAAGCTCATGACAAACAGTTCTTGTGCTGATGTTGCTTCCAGAAACAATTTGGAACTACAATAGGTAATGAGTGTTGCAACTGAAGACAGACCATTTTACGCAAGCTAAAAAAACTGTCTCGTGTGGCCTACTACGTTGTTGCTAATAGATATTTCCACTTCACAATAACGTTACTTACAGTTGACCGGGGTAGCTCGAGCAGGGCAGAAATTTGACGAACTGACTTGTTGGAAAGGTGGCTCTTCAGTCAATGAGCTCAATGAGCTCTTCAGTAAGGCCATTCTACTGTCAATGTTTGTCTATGCAGATTGCATGGCTGTGTACTCGATTTGAAAAATCTGTCAGCAACGGATTTGGCTGAAATAGCCAAATACACTCATTAGAAAGGGTGTCCACATTCTTGGACACCCTTTCAGTATCAGTCAGGAGTTTGGACACACCTACTCATTCAAGGGTTTTTCTTTATTTATACTATTTTCTACATTGTAGAATAGTGAAGACATCAAAAATATGAAATAACACATGGAATCATGTAGTAACCAAAAAAGTGTTAAACAAATGTAAATATATTTTATATTTGAGACTCTTCGAAGTAGCTACCCTTTGCCTTGATGACAGCTTTGCACACTCTTTGCATTCTGAGGTTGGGATATACTGTGAACATTATAGTGTAAGAGCTGTTTGAAAAGACTGCCTGAAATGTCAGCCTATTTTGGTGGGAGGGAGTCACAATAGACCAATAAGGAAGGGAGTTACAAACCTCTCTGCCAATGATAACTAATTTTCCCCTTCCCACTCAGACCACACAGACAGTCCAAGCAAAATTGCTATTTTCTAAGATGCTATTTAAAAAAAAAAAATTGGACAAATTTAATTGAAAACAATTACATTACGGTACTCCGCTCTCTCCACTGGCTTCCAGTTGAAGCTCGCATCCGCTACAAGACCATGGTGCTTGCCTACGGAGCTGTGAGGGGAACGGCACCTCAGTACCTCCAGGCTCTGATCAGGCCCTACACCCAAACAAGGGCACTGCGTTCATCCACCTCTGGCCTGCTCGCCTCCCTACCACTGAGGAAGTACAGTTCCCGCTCAGGCCAGTCAAAACTGTTCGCTGCTCTGGCTCCCCAATGGTGGAACAAACTCCCTCACGACGCCAGGACAGCGGAGTCAATCACCACCTTCTGGAGACACCTGAAACCCCACCTCTTTAAGGAATACTTAGGATAGGATAAAGTAATCCTTCTCACCCCCCCTCCCTTAAAATATTTAGATGCACTATTGTAAAGTGGCTGTTCCACTGGATGTCATAAGGTGAATGCACCAATTTGTAAGTCGCTCTGGATAAGAGCGTCTGCTAAATGACTTAAATGTAAATGTAAATGTACTTCATTGTTACCCAGAAACTATTTGACTTTGAGATAAAAACGGCTGCATTGGACTTTTAAACATGCAACATGTGGATGGGGTCTCTATAGGAATAAACTCTACTCTGTAGCTTACCCTGCTTTTTGACTATATCAACAGTAGAATGTCAATCTAGCCTCAGAATGTCACAGGGAGAAGGTGGTCACTCAGGAGGGTTTAAACTGAAGCATCGTTACAATCAGTTCACTTGTTCAAGCCGCGCAGACAGAGGCATTTATTGGCCACACACTCGAAGAACTACAAGCACACAAGCATAAAAAAGACAAACTGGCATCGTATCATTGATTCAAATGCAGGATGGTAAATCTCTCTTACAATCAAACAGGATAACGTGGACCGAGAATGAGCGTTTCCAAAAAAACTATTTTGAACAAACAAACAAAAACATGGTCGACACAGAGGAGATCATTGCTCCTCCACTGGGCCTGGAAGTGGATGGGGTGGAGGGGAATGCCCAACAGCCCAACAGCCCAACAGTGAGAGTCGGGATGAGGTGGAGGACAGACAAAGGTTCCCAAGATTCCCTGGCCTGTCAAGGTAACAGTTCCCAGTCTTCATGAGGACAGAAGTCTGGCCGAACCCCTCATAAGAAATTCTCCAACTACAACATCAGCTCCAAATATAGCATTGTCTCCTACAGGAAGACACGCAAAAGGTAACACTCGCCAAAAGATTGACGAGTTTGAGTCCATGATGAAGAATCTAGAACATTCTATTTGTCTGTTTCCTTGAAGTAGGCTATACTGCAGCTTTACTTCAACTACAAGGAGCTGGATGTGGACTGAGGGGCATGCTAAACCAGTCACTATGCAAACTGGCATAACGATCACCTATTGTTGGGGGGTTGTTAATCTGTCTAATACACAATCTTAAAAGACTGTGTATTATATCTCAAATGTTGACGTTTTACTGTAATGCTATGTCCCTACTCAAGCCAAATGAATGTTTGACATGTAAAAAGTCTAAGTTCCCACCGACTTGGAATGACCACTGATAAGAGCTCAATATGCACAGAAGTATGGTAATAATATAATCCCCAGAATTAAGTCACTTCAATTGAAAATAACAGTGGGAAACATGTAATTATGTAAGGCAGGTATTTGATTAGTAGATCAAAAACAAATAAGAGGCTTGGGGACATAATAATCCTACAAGCAGATTTACAGTGCCTTCGGAAAAGTATTCAGACCTCTTGGCTTTTTCCACATTTTGTTACGTTATAGTCTCATTCTAAAATGTATTACCATTTTTTTTACACTCATGAATCTTCACACAATAACCCATAGTGATAAAGATTTTTTTTTTTGAAATATTTGCTAATTTATTCAAAATAAAAACCTGAAATATGACATTTACATAAGTATTCAGACCCTTCACTCAGTACTTTGTTGAAGCACCTTTGGCAGCGATTACAGCCTTGAGTCTTCTTGGGTATGACGCTACAGGCTTTGCACACCTGTATTTGGGGAGTTTATCCCATTCTTCTCTGCAGATCCTCTCAAGCTCTGTCAGGTTGGATGGGGTGCGTCGCTGCACAGCTATTTTCAGGTCTCTCCAGAGATGTTCGATCAGGTTCAAGTCCGTGCTCTGGCTGGGCCACTCAAGGACATTCAAAGACTTGTCCCAAAGCCACTCCTGCGTTGTCTTGGCTGTGTGCTTAGGGTCATTGTCCTGTTGGAAGTGAGTGACTTCCTGTCTGGCCACTCTACCATAAAGGCCTGATTGCTGGAGTGCTTCAGAGATTGTTGTCCTTCTGGAATTCTCCCATCTCCACAGAGGAAGTCTAGAGCTCTGTCAGTGACCATCGGGTTTTTGGTTACCTCCCTGACCAAGGCCCTTCTCTCCCGATTGCTCAGTTTGGCCGGGCAGCCAGCTCTAGGAAGAGTCTGGTTGGTTCCAAACTTCTTCCATTTATGAAAGCCACTGTGTTCTTGGGGACCTTCAATGCTGCATAAATATTTTGGTACCCTTCCCCAGATACAATCCTGTATTGGAGTTCTACAGATAATTTCTTCGACCTCATGGCTTGGTTTTTGTGGGACCTTATATAGACAGGTGTGTGCCTTTCCAAATCATGTCCAATCAATTGACTTTACCACAGGTGGACTCCAATCAAGTTGTAGACACATCAAGGAAACACCATAGCTTAATTTCAAGTCTCATAGCAAAGGGTCTGAATAGGTTTGTAATTAAGGTGCTTTAAAAAAAAAAAATGTGCAACCATTTCTAAAAACCTGTTTTCGCTTTGTCATTATGGGGTAATTGTAACGTAACAAAATGCGGAAAAAGTCAAGCGGTCTGAATACTTTCCCAAGGAACCTGGCCTGTATAGATTTCAATTCAGTTTGGTAAGCACTGGAAGTATGAATGTAAGCATCTTAAAACCCACCGCAATTTTTATTTTAAGGTGATCAACCCAAGAAGTTCTGCTATTTAAATGTATATAGTTCCCGTTAGGCCATAAGATCAACTACTAAAGTTAACCCCTAAAGCTCTCTGTAACAGCCATACCGTTCCATGCCATAATATTTCCATAAGAACAGTGAAAAAGTGTAGGCCTATAGGTTCTCGTGAAATATTTGTTGAAAAAATTGGAAATAGAAACCCACATTAAATGATCATTTTTAATATCTATTCAGAAAAAGGAGAAAGAATATCATTTTATCAACAACAGTCCCCTCTAGTGTTAGAGAAAGATACATACAGTATGTACCAAACCTATAACCATATAGTAATAAAGAAGCAGCTCTTATTATCTTAAGTGAGACATAAGGTGTAGGGTGAAGTGGCCCGTAGACACCTATCTTGGGTCAGTTTTGCATTTCCCCCCACTAATCGTTGAGGTTAGGATTGGGGGAAGGGAAGTTGAACCTAGATTGGTACCTTATGGGAAACGTCAACCCGGAGCTGAGTCATAACCTCACATAATACAATGCAATTCTTTATAATCTCATAAAAATAAATGTCTTTAGCAAAGCTATCTGTGATATGTAATGTCTACACAGGCTCATGCACACTGCATGAATTTCAATTTGTACATAAAATGGTATTTCAAACAGTGAAAATGATACATGGACAGAAAATATGTATTTACATGAATAATGGAAAAGTGGCATAATATATCCAGCCATTTGGCACTGAAACAGTAAGAAATATTGTAAATTGTGTGGTCAAACCGAGAGCTACAATATAGAGAACATCTGTAGAAAAATAGTCGATATGCAACGGCTCTTTAGAGAACATTTGTTTTTGCAAAGCTGATGAACATACAGTGTAAAACCAAAGAGCTCAATAAAAAGTGCAACTCCAGTAAACAATGCATCCGAAAACACTGATTACATTGTCTAATAGCTGCCCTTTCAAATCATTTCCGGGGCCTCATAAGTCATGCAAAATTCAAAAGTTGATCATGATTTAAAAAACATTGCACATCCCAACACCACCCTCAAACCAACACCATGCGTATTCCTATTGCAACAGACCACATCCAAAACACACACAGCACAGTCAAGTACTGGAGTGTTGATCACTAATGCATGAATAGTGCTGTAGCCCTGTACTCCCGTCATTCAGCATGGTAGTGTGTGAACTGCCACTTCTGGTAGGGACTGGTAGGCTCACACCTCTTCATCTGCATGCGGTCACCCAGAGCCCCAGCCTCAAGACACAAACGCTGGGAAGCAAGCTCCGTAACGAGGTGCTCCACCTGAACAAAGACGACACAGGGAAATAGTACAATAAGCACCACGATGCACATAAATGTTAACTTTCAATCAGCAAAGGAGCACTGCTGCTACCTCGCTCTCCAACCAAGGTGTTGCGAATTGAGGTGCAAACCCTGACGAGGCTAAGGACCAAAAATGCGATGGTTTTAACAATAAAGAAGCAATTTAAAATCAACATCCACTATCCTCCAAGAGTTGCTGAAATTCCTCTTCACTCCAACCTTCAAGCACACTGTACATCTTATGTATGCTAGTTGCTGACAGTAGCTTGGCATAAGAATAACAACTATTCGTCACAAAAATCGATATCCAGAGAACTCTAGTAGAGGAGGTAAAGGCCCACTGTAAAGCGAACCTACCAGAGCAGAGTTGGAGGCCTTGTGGAGCCAGCGTAGCTGTGGCTTGGTGTTGTCGCACGGCTGCATAGCCAGGCTGCTACCTTTGTCCTGAGCAGTGAGACAGACATCTTTCTGGCGAACGTGCCTCATCCAGGTGTAATTGAAGTGCTGATTCTGAGGTTTAGGGACAGAGGGGATAGTTAAGATGTGTCCCAAATGGCACCATTACCTATATAGTGCACTGCTTTTGACCGAGACCCATAGGGTAGCGCAATATCTAGGGAATATGGTGCAATTTGTGATGCCAGACATACAGTATCAGTCAAAAGTTTGAAGACACCTACTCATTCAAGGGTTTTTCTTTATTTTTTACATTGTTGAATAGCGAAGACATCAAAACTATGAAACATGAGGAATCATGTAGTAACCGAAAATGTTAAACAAATCCAAATATATTTTATATTTCAGATTCTGCAAAGTAGTCACCCTTTGCCTTGACAGCTTTGCACACTCTTGGCATTCTCTCAACCAGCTTCATGAGGAATGTTTTTCCAACAGTCTTGAAGAAGATCCCACATATGCTGAGCACTTGCTGGCTGCTTTTCCTTCACTGCGGTCCAACTCATCCCAAACCATCTCAATTGGGTTGAGGTTGGGTGATTGTGGAGGCCAGGTCATCTGATGCAGCACTCCATCACTCTCCTTCTTGGTCAAATAGCCCTTACACAGCCTACCGTTCACCTACTCTGCATCTCACAAAGACACAGCGGTTGGAAGAAAAAATCTCAAATTTGGACTCATCAGACCAAAGGACAGATTTCTACTGGTCTAATGTCCATTGTTTGTGTATCTTGGCCAAAGAAAGTCTCTTCTTATTATTGGTGTCCTTTAGTAGTGGTTTCTTTGCAGCAATTTGACCATGAAGGCCTGATTCTTCTCTGAACAATTGATGTTGAGATGTGTCTGTTACTTAAACTTAGTGAAGCTTTTATTTTGGCTGCAGTTTCTGAACCTGGTAACTAATGAACTTATCTTCTGCAGCAGAGGTAACTCTCGGTCTTTCCTGTGGCGGTCCTCATGAGAGCCAGTTTCATCACAACGCTTGATGGTGTTTGTGATTGCACTTGAAGAAACGTTAACATTTTTTTAAATTTCCCCAGATTGACTGACCTTCATGTCTTGAAGTAATGATGGACTGTCGTTTCTCTTCTCTTATTTGAGCTGTTCGTGCCACAATATGGAATTGGTATTTTACCAAATAGGTCTATCTTCTGTATACCACCACTACCTTGTCACAACACAGCTGATTGGCTCAAACACATTAAGGAAAAAAAATTCCACAAATTAACAAGGCACACCCGTTAATTGAAATGCAGTCCAGGTGACTACCTCATGAAGCTGGTTGAGGGAATGCCAAGAGTGTGCAAGGCAAATGGTGGCTACTTTGAATGCAAAATATATTTGGATACTATATGATTCCATATGTGTTCACTATTATTCTACAATGTAGAAAACAGTAAAAATAAAGAAAAACCCTTGAATGAGTAGATGTGTCCAAACTTTTAACTGGCACTGTATAATTAGGCTTCATGATAACAATGGGGTTTTCAATGCCGCTTGGGTGTGTGTTGAACTCAACAGGGATTCCATAGTGGGTTATAGTCATAAGACAGCCGTTCATTTCAAATGGGGAATTTAGGAGTATTTACCAGCTTGCTGAGATCACATATCTCAAAGGCAAGGGAGCCTTTCTGCAGAGCGAGGCATTTTCTTACTCCACGATTGAAAACCTAGCAAAGGAGGATCACAGGTATAACATTTCATGTCATTGCGTTGAGCAGTCATACCAGTAGTTTACGTAGGCATCGTCACTGCACTATTGACAGTAGAAAAGCATTTCATTTCTTTCCATTCTGAGCCTTCAACAGATCCTGACAGACAACTGTCACAATCCAGTCACTATTTTGTTCAGATAAGAGGACAATTGGAATCTCTGTGTTGCAGAGGTATTGAGAGCAGACAAGTAAACATCCCCCTCTCATAAAAAAAGTACAATTGTCTGTCAGCATCGAGATGCGGGATAAGTTAACGGGAAAATAAACTAAGAGTAACAATTGTTTGCCAGAAAAATAGCACCAAAATGCAATATATTCTAAGATAAACAGCCTAAAAGCAAAAACTGGATTCCTACTAATTCAGTAGAGACAATGATTTTAAGAATTTCAAATAAATTTATAAACCACAGGAATAAACTGCATAAAGGTTTTGAGCATCTGGAAAAGTGCTATAAATATCAAATCAATTATTTTTATAATAAAAAGTACACCTACTAGCCCCTCAGCTTTGACCAATGGAGCAACCATGTCTGGGTACACATTATCCAGGTACCATTTGAAGCTCTTGCACTTGAGCTTCTTCCGGAGCTCGATCTGGTCTGTGAGGTTGCCAATGTCGATGACACTCCTATCCAGCAGATGGTAGTATCCATGGCCGTAGAACAGGTCCTTGTACTCATCCAGCCACACCTCTGCCACCCTGGCCAGGTTACGCTCGACCGTCTTCTGCCTGTCCTTGGGGAACTTGTATGGGTTGGCGCCTCGGAAAATATGGCCCACTCTGGAACATGGGATGATCTCGATCTCACCTCCACACATCCAAATCTGCAAAAACAACACAAGTAGGATGTGATCAGAACATTTGATCGAAGTCACACGCGGCACCCTATTGCTCATCGGGCTCTGGTCAAAAGTAGTGCACTACATAGGGTATAGGGTAGCTAGCTACTTAGCTAGCTACATAGCCGTCCTTGTATCAAAGATAATTGTGTAGTCTAGAGCGATTTTCTAGGTTCGCTAGCCATCTATTGTCGTTCTTTTAACGCAACGTAACGTAAACAACACTGCTAGCTAGCCTGCTAGCCCCCGAATAGCAACACTGCAGAAACTATTACACTCAACGGAATGACTTGATTAGTGTAGTGTCAACAACGCACCCACTGCCAGCTGGCCTACTTCAGCAGTACTGTATCATTTTAATCATTTTAGTCAATAAGATTCTTGCTACGTAGCTTAACTTTCTGAACATTCGAGACGTGTAGTCCACTTGTCATTCAATCTCCTTTGCATTAGCGTAGCCTCTTCTGTAGCCTGTCAACTATGTGTCTGTTTATCCCTGTTCTCTCCTCTCTGCACAGACCATACAAACGCTCCTCACCGCGTGGCCGCGGCCACCCTACTCTGGTGGTCCCAGCGCGCACGACCCACGTGGAGTTCCAGGTCTCCGGTAGCCTCTGGAACTGCCAATCTGCGGTCAACAAGGCAGAGTTCATCTCAGCCTATGCCTCCCTCCAGTCCCTCGACTTCTTGGCACTGACGGAAACATGGATCACCACAGACAACACTGCTACTCCGACTGCTCTCTCTTCGTCCGCCCACGTGTTCTCGCACACCCCGAGAGCATCTGGTCAGCGGGGTGGTGGCACCGGGATCCTCATCTCTCCCAAGTGGTCATTCTCTCTTTCTCCCCTTACCCATCTGTCTATCGCCTCCTTTGAATTCCATGCTGTCACAGTTACTAGCCCTTTCAAGCTTAACATCCTTATCATTTATCGCCCTCCAGGTTCCCTCGGAGAGTTCATCAATGAGCTTGATGCCTTGATAAGCTCCTTTCCTGAGGACGGCTCACCTCTCACAGTTCTGGGCGACTTTAACCTCCCCACGTCTACCTTTGACTCTTTCCTCTCTGCCTCCTTCTTTCCACTCCTCTCCTCTTTTGACCTCACCCTCTCACCTTCCCCCTACTCACAAGGCAGGCAATACGCTCGACCTCATCTTTACTAGATGCTGTTCTTCCACTAACCTCACTGCAACTCCCCTCCAAGTCTCCGACCACTGCCTTGTATCCTTTTCCCTCTCGCTCTCATCCAACACCTCCCACACTGCCCCTACTCGGATGGTATCGCGCCGTCCCAACCTTCGCTCTCTCTCCCCCGCTACTCTCTCCTCTTCCATCCTATCATCTCTTCCCTCCGCTCAAACCTTCTCCCACCTGTCTCCTGATTCTGCCTCCTCAACCCTCCTCTCCTCCCTCTCTGCATCCCTTGACTCTCTATGTCCCCTATCCTCCAGGCCGGCTCGGTCCTCCCCTCCCGCTCCGTGGCTCGATGACTCATTGCGAGCTCACAGAACAGGGCTCCGGGCAGCCGAGCGGAAATGGAGGAAAACTCGCCTCCCTGCGGACCTGGCATCCTTTCACTCCCTCCTCTCTACATTTTCCTCCTCTGTCTCTGCTGCTAAAGCCACTTTCTACCACGCTAAATTCCAAGCATCTGCCTCTAACCCTAGGAAGCTCTTTGCCACCTTCTCCTCCCTCCTGAATCCTCCGCCCCCTCCCCCCTCCTCCCTCTCTGCAGATGACTTCGTCAACCATTTTGAAAAGAAGGTCGACGACATCCGATCCTCGTTTGCTAAGTCAAACGACACCGCTGGTTCTGCTCACACTGCCCTACCCTGTGCTCTGACCTCTTTTCCCCTCTCTCTCCAGATGAAATCTCGCGTCTTGTGACGGCCGGCCGCCCAACAACCTGCCCGCTTGACCCTATCCCCTCCTCTCTTCTCCAGACCATTTCCGGAGACCTTCTCCCTTACCTCACCTCGCTCATCAACTCATCCCTGACCGTTGGCTACGTCCCTTCCGTCTTCAAGAGAGCGAGAGTTGCACCCCTTCTGAAAAAACCTACACTCGATCCCTCCGATGTCAACAATTACAGACCAGTATCCCTTCTTTCTTTTCTCTCCAAAACTCTTGAACGTGCCGTCCTTGGCCAGCTCTCCCGCTATCTCTCTCTGAATGACCTTCTTGATCCAAATCAGTCAGGTTTCAAGACTAGTCATTCAACTGAGACTGCTCTCCTCTGTATCACGGAGGCGCTCCGCACTGCTAAAGCTAACTCTCTCTCCTCTGCTCTCATCCTTCTAGATCTATCGGCTGCCTTCGATACTGTGAACCATCAGATCCTCCTCTCCACCCTCTCCGAGTTGGGCATCTCCGGCGCGGCCCACGCTTGGATTGCGTCCTACCTGACAGGTCGCTCCTACCAGGTGGCGTGGCGAGAATCTGTCTCCTCACCACGCGCTCTCACCACTGGTGTCCCCCAGGGCTCTGTTCTTGGCCCTCTCCTATTCTCGCTATACACCAAGTCACTTGGCTCTGTCATAACCTCACATGGTCTCTCTTATCATTGCTATGCAGACGACACACAATTAATCTTCTCCTTTCCCCCTTCTGATGACCAGGTGATCGCATCTCTGCATGTCTGGCTGACATATCAGTGTGGATGACGGATCACCACCTCAAGCTGAACCTCGGCAAGACGGAGCTGCTCTTCCTCCCGGGGAAGGACTGCCCGTTCCATGATCTCGCCATCACGGTCGACAACTCCATTGTGTCCTCCTCCCAGAGCGCCAAGAACCTTGGCGTGATCCTGGACAACACCCTGTCGTTCTCAACTAACATCAAAGGTTCATGCTCTACAACATCCGCAGAGTACGACCCTGCCTCACACAGGAAGCGGCGCAGGTCCTAATCCAGGCACTTGTCATCTCCCGTCTGGATTACTGCAACTCGCTGTTGGCTGGGCTCCCTGCCTGTGCCATTAAACCCCTTCAACTCATCCAGAACGCCGCAGCCCGTCTGGTGTTCAACCTTCCCAAGTTCTCTCACGTCACCCCGCTCCTCCGTTCTCTCCACTGGCTTCCAGTTGAAGCTCGCATCCGCTACAAGACCATGGTGCTTGCCTACGGAGCTGTGAGGGGAACGGCACCTCAGTACCTCCAGGCTCTGATCAGGCCCTACACCCAAACAAGGGCACTGCGTTCATCCACCTCTGGCCTGCTCGCCTCCCTACCACTGAGGAAGTACAGCTCCCGCTCAGCCCAGTCAAAACTGTTCGCTGCCCTGGCCCCCCAATGGTGGAACAAACTCCCTCACGACGCCAGGACAGCGGAGTCAATCACCACCTTCCGGAGACACCTGAAACCCCACCTCTTTAAGGAATACCTAGGATAGGTTAAGTAATCCCTCTCACCCCACCCCCCCTAAGTTTTAGATGCACTATTGTTAAGTGACTGTCCCACTGGATGTCATAAGGTGAATGCACCAATTTGTAAGTCGCTCTGGATAAGAGCGTCTGCTAAATGACTTAAATGTAAATGTAAATGTAAATGTAAATTTAAGAGGTGGCCTTGATCATGAGCGTAGTTAAGTGTGTATTCCTGGAACAGGTTGAAGAATAACAAAACCTGCAAATAGTTCAATCTCTATAAATAAATAAATAAATAAAACCCAGAAGAAATGAGTCACTGACCTTAAAAGAGATCTCCATGTTCTCTCCACCCCATACATCCAAGCCAGGATCATAAGAGCCCAGTTCATAGAAGTACTTCTTATCGATGGAGAAAAGTCCTCCTGCCATGATGGGACACCTGAGAAACAAAGTACACAGTCATACACAAGGGAGGGAGTAACCTGAACTTATGCAATAAGTACCATTTGTTTTGCTGCGAAACCTTTTCTGTTGAGATTTCCTGGAGATTGAATTACTCAGTTTCTCTCAAAACACAACATTCCTCCTTGGTCTTATTAACTTAAGAGTAATTCGGATGAGTCAAAACTTGGCCCTGTTGGAATACTTCCATCCTGCATCCTTCCTTCCTCCTTTCCTTGAAGCAGTCGCTGACCTCAACTGATTGGTGAAAGTAATTAGGTTGGCGTAAACTAGCATTGACCTATCCAATCGTGTATAGATCGATGATTAACTGGAGGAAACGAGGAATGAAGGATGAATTTCCAAAGTATTAGAAGAGGGCCTCAATACTTATGTACTTGAACTAATCCGCAACTGTTACTACAAAACAAATTATCCAGTGTTAAATCAACACTAGCTAGGTTTCATGCAAATATTCCCAAAAATCTGCATAAAAACAATATGCTCATTTTCCCACCACAGATGCGTTTCCATCAAATTGACTTGCAGATAAAGGCTGTGCGTGATGGCGTAGTGCACATAAAAAAATACCTCTTGCGGTTAAAATTCCCATGTACCAAATTAAAAAAATATATATATGGTTGGCTAGAGAGCACATATGAGAGAGATTATTATGGGCAAAAGAGACAGATTCAATTTATTAGTCAAATGGCAGCCAAGCATCGATCATCATGTCACCACAATAACACCCTCAATATTTACTGGAAAGGAGCATCAAGCTCATCACCTTGCACTGTGAAGTTAATCTGTAGTTAAATAACTTGCATGCTTTCCCAATGAGTCATAGTGGGAGGACCACACAACATTGTCATCACATGACTCCATGTTTACTTCAATATTATGGTTATTATAACAATATTTGCACATAAAAGCGTTTCCAACGACATCTCCCATCATTCCTTTTACAAATACATAGAGAGCCTACCTTGTCTAGCGTATTTTTCCAACATTTACCCAAAAATGTTGTTTCCATCAGGCCTGGCATGACATTTGTTTATCCATCATGCACTTTACACACAAACAGTTTGGATGGAAACCTGGTTAGTGACAATGTTAAGTTTGCAGAGTTTCAAAGAAAAAGCCATAACTCAGACTGGCCAATAAAAATAAAAGATTAAGATGGGCAAAAGAACAGACATTGGAACTCTGCCAAGAAGGCCAGCATCCCGGAGTCGCCTCTTCACTGTTGACTTTGAGACGGATGTTTGCGGGTACCATTTAATGAAGCTGCCAGTTAAGGACTTGTGAGGCGTCTGTTTCTCAAACGAGTCACGCTAATGTACATGTCTTCTTGCTCAGTTGTGCACCAGGGCCTCCCACTTCTCTTTCTATTCTGATTAGAGCCAGATTGCCTGTTCTGTGAATGGAGTAGTACACAGCGTTGTACGAGATCCTCAGTTTCTTGGCAATTTCTCACATGGAATAGCCTTCATTTCTCAGAACAAGAATAGACTGACGGGTTTCAGAAGAAAGGTCTTTGTTTCTGGCCATTTTGAGCCTGTAATCGAACTCACAAATGCTGATGCTCCAGATACTCAACTACTCTAAAGGCAGACAGTTTTATTGCTTCTTTAAATCAGCACAACAGTTTTGAGCTGTGCTAACATAATAGCAAAATGGTTTTCTAATGATCAATTAGCCGTTTAAAATTATTAACTTGGATTAGCTAACACAACATGCCATTGGAACACAGGAGTAATGGGTCTCTGTATGCCTATGTAGATATTCCATAATAAAAAAAAAAAATGAAAATGCCATTTCCAGCTGCAATATTAACAATGTTTACACTATATTTCTGATCAATTTGATGTTATTTTAAATGGAAAAAAAAGGGCTTTTCTTTCAAAAACAAGTACATTTCTAAGTGACCGCAAACCTTTGAACGGTAGTGTATATTCCGGACTATGACATCGCTCGTTCTGATATTTTTTTATTTTTGGATTGTTGTGCGTATTCTTGTGTACCTATTAGGCACAAGAGTGAAAGCCCTGTCTAGTTTAGTTAAAGTGAGAGTAACTTGGTGAATTAGAAGGGAAGTGGAGGGGGTGAAAGATAAAGGGAGGAAGAGGGAGCACTGTTGAAGCTAGAAACTTATCTGCGTATGTGACCAATACATTTAGATTTTTTTTAATTAGCCAGTTTTCAATCCTGGGGACTTCACCAAGTGAGTTCCTACCGTTCCTCCTATGTTATCATGCAACTGTTTATGACAATACATGACATATATCATAACCCACTGGGCGTAGAAGTCAATTCAACTTCAATTCCATGTTGGTTCAACGTAGTTTCATTGAAATGATGTGGAAATAACATTGATTCAACCAGTGTGTGCCCAGTGAAAATTACTTACTTTGAAAGCCATGTTTTACCCTAACAGTGGTGTTAGGAACCTCCTGCTTTACAGGCCAGCAAATCCCATTACGTTGGCTTGCAGAGTGATGTGTAATTCTCACTCTTAGAGTTAATTTAACACCCTGAATCAACACTAGAAATGCTACACTGAAGGAAAAATAAACACTAGCCAATTTGCCGTGTTTGTAAACATACAGTAATGAGGGACCTAATGAAATCCAGAACTACCTGATGGGATCTGAAGCCTTCATGTGATTCTTCTTAATGACGTCCTCTGATAACCTGCGCCACCAAAACACCAAGGGCCATTTGAATACCCCTCTTTGGAAGTTGTCAACCAACGCATAGCTGTAAACAGAATATCATTAAACAAATATTACATTCCTGGATTAACAATGCGTGAGGTAATGAAATGTGCGAAACTCAAGATAGCGCCGACGAATCACATATAATCAACAACATCCAGTAAACAGGATGTTGCATCAAACCTGGCTGCATAAAAACAAGTTGATACAATTCTGGTCGTCGGGGTTTCTTTTCACAGCAATGTATACAGGTAAGTCCAACATGAACCCTAGAAGTCAGAAGGCCGTTGACTCAAATATTCAGAAAATGTATCAGATGGATAGCTGTGAATGTAATATTTCTAATGATGTAGGATTTGTAGGTAACACATAAAGCTTCCATTGCCGCAATGTTATCAGACATTTTGCAACTCTAGGGATATAGTCAGATAAGTAAGCAGTGTCCGAGCCAGAACGGCCCAGTCTAGGTAAATAAAGAGACATTGTGCCCCCAGAAGATACTGACAGACCAAATTTGGGGGGTCTAACTCCTTGACAATAAGGTTGAATAATAACTCTGAAATTAGAGCTGGGGCGATAAACCAAAATGTAACACCGACCGAAATAATCACTTCTTGAGAAAATGTTACTGATAAGTCCGATAAAGTAGCCTACACTAGAGAAATGTGAAGTTTGAAATGAAATAAGTACGCTAATATGGGCGATTGCTAACAGGACAATTGATAGCTACAGCTTTTAAAGTAGTAGTAGTTTAGTAGTAGTGCAAATTTATACAAAATAATAACAGGTATACCTTATCTACATACAGTACCGGTCAAATGTTTTAGAACACCTATACATTAAAGGGTTTTTCTTTATTTTCTACATTGTAGAATAATAGTGAAGAAATCAAAAGTTTGAAATAACACTTCTCAAGCCAAAGGGTGGCTATATATAAAATATATTTTGATTTGTTTAACACCTTCTGGGTTATTACATGATTCCATATGTGTTTTTTCATAGTTGATGTCTTCACTATTATTCTACAATGTAGAAAATAGTCAAAATGAAATAAAAACCCTTGAATGAGTAGGTGTTCTCTTGACCGGTAGTGTAAGTATTCAGACCCGTTTCTAAGAGACTCAAAAATGAGCTCAGGTCCATCTCGTTTCCATTGATCATCCTTGAGATGTTTCTACAACTTGATTGAAGTCCACCTGTGGTAAATTCAATTGATTGGCCATGATTTGGAAAGGCACACACACCTGTCTATATAAAGTCAAATGGGTCTGAATACTTTTCAAATGGACAGTATACAGGAAATGTACCATTTGAGACGCAAGCATTTAGTATTATGGTAATGATACATTACCTCATGTCCTTGTCACTGATGACGTCGATGACTGGGCAGGCCACTTTCCTCCTGTCTATGTACACTCTCTCCAGCAGAGGTTCCAACCAGCCCACGTTGCATTCAATATGCGAGTCAAGAAAAGTCAAAACATCACCTGAAGGGAAATGCAAACAAACCACTGAAGACAGACAAACCCTTTGACTGCCACATGTACGGGAGGACAAGACTGAGATTTCTTTGCATTTAATATTTAGTTTAAACAGCATATAATGTATGCGAGAGTGGTCATAAGACATAGCAGGATGTGGTTGGTTACCTTTGGCAATGGCGGCTCCTGCCAGCCTAGCTCGGATCAGGCCCTGCCTCTCCTTCAGACGGACGATCCGCACTTTGGGAAACTGGGACATGTACACATCCAGGTGGTTCTTGAGATATTCTGAAAGAGTAGATGTGTTTAGGGCCCCAGGTTCATTCAGACTATGTGACCTGCCCAAGAAAAACTCCAGGCCCTATTTATAAAGCTATCGTTGCTGTCTGTAGATCTCCAAATCTGTAACTTTACGGTATATTGCAAAAAAAAAATCCATATTCTACAATTAAGAATATACATTTACAAAACTTCAGTAGCTAGTTTGAACACATTTTCTTGGTCCTAGAGTCATGAAATTGTCTTCCGTTGGGCCCAGAATTTCCCTGGACACAACAGACGGCAGGGAAAAACTCTGAACCCATCCTCTACTGTTTACCAGGAAAGCTCCTCCTCCCTCTTACCTTTGGAACTAAAGTCATCCACCAGGATGATCTCTTTGAGAAGGTGTGGTGGAGAGCGATTGAGGACACTGTGGACGGACCGGAGCAAAGTGGACCATACCTCATCCACAAAGCAGAAGATCACACTGGTGGTGGGCAAGTCATCATGGACCACACTCTCAGAACACCTGGAGAACAACACAGTAACAAGAGAGGTTATCTAATGCTAACTGTACTATATCACTATATGGGGGTCTGTATGAGGAATACAAGTGTGGGAATACGTGACTATGCATGATGTGGTCAAGGCCAGAGTGTGACTCACGTCTGCGGTCTGGTGTCTGGGATGGCTCGGTCCACAGGGATCTGGTCACTCAGGTACACGTTGAAATGGCCCTCATTCCACCGGTTCCTCACCTCCTGCTCTTTGTCACTGGGCACCATGGCTGCTTTCCCAAATTGCCCAATTGCGTCGGCATCTCTGGGGGCTTCGGTCATGTCTAATGCCAGCACTTTGTGAACGCCTGTGTCTCGAATGTCTGTGGAGTTTGTGGGAACTCCTGGTTGACGTTTAAACTTTGCTCTAGGAAGTACGGTCTCCTTTAAGGCATACGGCTTACCTTTATCAACGACATTGATCCGTTTGTCCTTATTATTGACGACCACCTCCTTTCCTTTCAGTACATCCTTTTTGACAGATTTAACTGTGCGGTCCACGGCAACTTTGTATTTTATAAAGCTTTCTTGTATGCCAGGCTCCAGTGGATCTCGGACTCTCGTATTCTTCTTTTGGTACATTTTTGCTTTGGCTTTTTGCATTAGGTCTATATTTTCCTCTGCTTTCTCTGTCTTTTTTGAGGTCAATGTTTCCACATGTTTTCCTTCTTGAACACCAGGTGGCACTTTGGTGAAGTTCGAAAGCACTGCCACTTTCTCATCCTCGGACTTCACCACATTTAGCATCAAGTCCACTGCCTTTTTTGACAGGTCTTTGACAGGCAAAGGATCTTTGACGGGCGTTTTCGTATTCAAAGGCACACTCAACTGTCCTGTGACAAGATTCACCGTTTCGATTTGGTTAGGCATAAAAATGACATAATTTCCTTGTTCTGACTTTGGTTGGGCATTCCCCCCTGGTTGCTCATGTGAATTGACTTTGTCCTTCAACTGTGGGGCCTTTTTGGCAGCAGGTCCTCGCTTTCTGCCCACTTCAAGGACTTTCTTTTCATTCTGGAGTGGACCTTTACCTGCCTCGTCCAGGTCTAAGTCTAACTGTGTACGCTCCGTGGCCTGCGGTGTGACAGTCAGCCTTTCCTTCGCTACACTTTCTTTCAGAAGTTGGCTGTTAACATCATTCATTGACATGCGAAGTGCTACCATATCAAACAGTAGCCAAATGACAGATGCTATGAAAACAAATGCAAGTGCCCTCCCACTACCCCTAAAGTATTTCCTTACAGCCTTCATTTTCAGTACGTCTGGAAATACAAGGTCACAGTATCTTATTAATGCATGCACGAGTCATACTTCTCCCCCTCCCCGTTCAACTTCTCTTTACTTTGGGGCAGTTTTAGTAGGCTATTGCCTGCGTGGCATTCCACACGGTTTTGGCCAAACAACAGTTTGTTGAACTATTTTGATTTTTTTTAGCGAAACGCAATGCATGTATCAATAAAACTTACCTCCGCGTTGCCCATTTACTTCCCTGATCGGTACAATGTGTATCATGCGCTGCCCACTAATATGGAAGTACACAGGCAATTATCTTGCAATTTGTTGTTCACTTACTTGCCTTCACCTAATGTCTTTGAATGAGAAAGGAAAATATCATATTCCATTGAGGAGAATGCAAAACCACAGACATCCATTTGAGTTCTTTGACACATTTGCGCCCTGTTCTGTCGTGGAGGTAGCGCCCATCAACGACATATTTCAACGTTGAACGCACACACAGTGACTGGATAGACAGCTTCATTTTATGCAAACCGTTTTAGGGTACGTCGAAGGTGGCGTGAAAGTGGATGTGGCCTGTCTAATGTAAACAAAAGAAGGCATGATGCGTCGCACAGTGTAGGCCTGAACAAAAACTGATTTTTCTTTTTTTTTTCTTTCCCCCGACAGTTTTTTGGGGTCAGTAATGGACCTTTGCACATCCGTTTTTTAAACTTTGAAATTATAGCAAAGTGTGACGTGTCAATATGGTGATAATAGGGTAAATCAAGCATAACCGGTGTAACCAGTACAGGTGTGTCGCTTACTTTGGTGTCTGCAATGCGTACATTCACAATTGAGGTAAAACGTTCAACTGAGTGTTTGTCACTCAGTGACACACACACACACACACACACACACACACACACACACACACACACACACACACACACACACACACACACACACACACACACACACACACACACACACACACACACACACACACACACACACACACACACACACACACACACACACACACGAGCGTCATAAAAGCTGTATTGCAATAGCCATTAGCCAGTGATTAAGAGAGGACACAACAGGTTTTCACTTCATCAGCAGTCATCTCTTGGGAGCCCTGTTGGCTCCATCCAGACCATTAAGTGCCCCCCAACACTTAGAGAGAGCGAGAGTGGGAGGCAGGCAGGCGGGGTGGATGTTGTGTTGTCTCTCCTGGTGGCTGCCCTTAGCCACAGTACATGGGCTTTCATTAGTGGCTTGGCTAAATGATTGGCCTCAGGAAAGCCCTGAAGCCTCACAATGCATGTGTCAGTTTATATATCCTATTCATTGGACAAGTTATTCATGTATTCAATATCATTTATCTATTGTGGCACCCACAAACATGCAGCGCTTATTGAGTGGATAGATCAGCTTTTTGGTTTAAGGTGAATAAATCTACATCATATGTTGTGTTATAGGGATAGGTACTGAATTCTCAATATGCTGTATATTGTCCTTGTTTACCGGTAGCCATTTTCTTTTGAAATTGAGAGGGATTATGAAAAAAAAACATGACTGACAATTGAAGCTCTTAATTTGACACGGGCACGTGTAAAATGGACAACATGTAGTTGTAGGATATCTTTAGGACATGCTAATCAGACCTTGGAATTAAAATGACAACATTCGGTCTCTGTCATTTACATAAGAGGTCATGTTTTGCTAATATGTCTCTCTTTGGAACCGACAGCCAGCAAGAATGGTGGTTAAGTCTGACCCACTGACATTTTCAGTGCCAAATTATGCACAATGTGTGAATTAAATTAATTACGGAATTCATTAAGAAATATGGCTGGCGGAAATGAGTGTAATATTTAGTTATGTGATGTAATTTTCTTTAATTCTTAAAGCTAATTTGTTTCATAACATTTCCTGCGGTAGTTTCTCCCAGTGTTAACTATGATGTATGTAATTTGTTAGCCATTTAATTAATTACGATTAGATTTGCTGAATGTACAGCTTGTTTTGACAGATGGTACCCATCAGGGAGACCTTTGCACAATTAATTTGAAATCAATTACTTCCCTTTTTTCTTTTTGGAACATATTTTCCATTTGTGTGAAAAATATCCATGGCACATGCATCAACTGGGTTTTTACTTCAGCTTAATTTAATGGTCTATTATCTACAATTCCCCTAACAATGTACAAGTCAGATAAATGAGCCAGACTCAATTAAAGTTTTCAGTTTAGCTCTTAACTAAGCACTGATAGTTCACTCAATGGCTGTAAACTCAATATATTGTAAATCTCCTGCATACTATGTTTACACATACAGAGGTTGTCTAGCTTTAATCAGCAATTAAGCATTTCATATAACATAGCAATATAGTCCTGCTACTCAATTGTCATGGAGCATCCCTAGATCTCTAGTCCATCAAATCTCTGTAAGGGACACTATGTCTGTGTCTCAAATGGCATCCTATTCCCTTTACAGCATTCACTTTAGTTTTTGACCAGGGCACATAGGGCTCTGGTCAAAAGTAGTGCACTATATAGGTAATAGGGTGCCGTTTGAGACACACCCTGTGTCATAGACCCTCTCATCTATGGACATCTCAATCACCAAAGGTACCATAATGATGAAACTAGGCCTTCAACCAGGTAGAATATTGTCTGCCATATCATTCACAAGACAAGGGTCCACTACATATGATATATTGTTTGCTCCCCAGGGGATATTTAATTCCCACTTAATTTGTCTCATTAATTTGCTATTCAGTATCATTGTATTTGTTTCCCCCAAAACCGTATCATTGGTTTGAATGATATTTCAAACCAATATGTTTTCTGGTACTCCATCTCACAGATTCTTGATATTAACCAATGTCTTGCCTGCATCTAGTATTTGTTACCTTATTGAATTCTAATGGTTATATTATGAGAGGTTTACTATAGTATAGTATAGTATAGTATAGTATAGTATAGTATAGTATAGTATAGTATAGTATAGTATAGTATAGTATAGTATAGTATAGTATAGCACAGTGCTGTAGTGTAGAGTACCTAGGAATGTATTTGCTTGTTCTGAAGTTCCATTTCCTTTCACACCACAAGATGGAGCTTTTGTTCTCTTCATGTCCTTTCCTTTGGTCTAGTAGTCCAAAATCAAACCCCTACCATTCATTGGACATTTCCTAAGATTGAAAGAGAATAAGTTCCAAACATGATTTGATACATTTAAAGCATAATCTCATTGTTACCCACAGAAATACTCAAACAATTTTTTTCTTCTTCAAATAGATCTGTCTCATTCTCTCATCTCAGGCATTTCTCTTGATGTGAATAGTTTGACTCATTTCATAATCTGGAATAGAATAGTCCAAAACTATTCGTTATCATTATGCTTCAATTAAGATGTAGTTAAAGATCAGATAGAATATGCTGTCAGGGGTGAAACAATGAAATGTATTCTTATTGATTCACTCTTTCTTCTGTCTCTTTTTCATTTCTTCTCAGCATTTGTGGGGACAGAACAGCACAGGGAACATCGCTGCATTCTACCCAGGTAAAGTTGAGCAACTTGTCAGTCATATATATTTTTTTAAATATTTGTGTGGAATATTTAGTTGCCTTCTATCAAAGATTAGTAACTATACAAGATAGGTAAATTATGATGATGAACTTTATTAACAGACACTATGGGGTTTGTCACATAACAATAGGCATTTACCACTCTTAGGGTCGGCTTCCCAACACCGATAAAGCCTAATCCTTCATTTTCAATGAAGATTCTCTACTGAGGTTGCTTTGTAGTCCATGACTAGATTTTCTCTGTGTCTGGGAAACCACACCATAGAGGTTGAATGTTTTGTTGACTCTCTACCAGAACTTTATGAACACCATGCATGACCCATGGATGTGTATATGAGGATGAGAGGGTAACATAATTATTCTGCATTGGTGAACAAAACCTCACGCACATCATCCAGCAAGAAGGAAGCAAGGAGCATAAACACCATGGTCAAATCCATATCCCTTCACCAGTTGATATGAAGGTGATACAGATTTGGCTCCCACTGGACGTGAGTTAATGTGTGACATAAAAAAATAACTACATCATTTGTCTCAATCCAGTGGGCTGACTTGGCATGGGCAGCGAGTCCTAAATGTCAGGCTGTAATGAGTTCTGGCCAAAGGTACACAGTTAGGAGATGGAGCCCGCTGGCACCTGGGATGACACTGGCCAGGCAGCCACATACCCCTCAGCCATTTGGACTACACATGCATCCAAATAAAGTTTTAGTCAATTTCATTATGATTTCGCGGTCTGGCTTTGGTGAAGTTTATTTGAACATCTTGGTACATATGCAGAAACACATAGTGTTATGTCATGCGATATAAAACGCAGGTGAAAAGATATGATCTGCTTGAATATATGGACAGTGCACCATCAATACTGTTATTAATGATGTGTATCGTATAAGGTTGTGTAGACTGGGTTTCCATCAGTGAGAGAGTTAATTGAAGGTACACATTGTGCGGGATTGACTTTTACGTAAATCCCGCACTGATGTCAATTAGAGATTGGTTCTTGTCCGTGATCACACAACAACGTTTTCAAAAAATGTCACAAAGTCACAGTACTTTAGAAATGAATGCGGGCCGATCTGGTTTTGAGGAACTTGACTCTTTCTGTTCCATTTCTACCAGACCTTTTGGCAAACACGCTTCTTTATTATCTCACAATGGCAAAGAGGATGAGGGAACATTGTATCTAAATGAGCTTTTTCTATTTCCCGGTAAATGAAATCAATTCTATCCTTTATGTTACTTTTCATCTGCCTTTTGTCTTGCTGCGGAATCTTCTCTCTTCTCCCTCGTTCATCTGTTTTGCCCTTTCCTTGATCTGATAGCATTAAACATATAATTAAGTCATAAAGGAGGGAACTGATGAGTGTAGCAGATGGTAATTGCGTCCTACATTTGAATGAAATGATATGCATTGCTACAATTTACAGCCTTCACCTCATATTTTATTCAGCAACCTTTTATCTCTTTTCCTGCAGAATTATTCTGCAATACATTTAGACATCTTATCAATAGCTGGAGTGATAGTGGGAGAAACATGGGCAAAAAAACTGAGCCTCCCACATTTTACACTGTTTAAAATGAATTTCCATAATAAAAGACTTATCAGCCGTGCTCTATCACAGTGGAGGGGCGGATAGTCTTATTTCTAGAAGTCTCCCTTTCGTTTGTGGACAAGCTGTCATTCTTCTCATGGTATTCAGAGGAAATGGCCAAAACTGAAACTAGTTTCGGGTTGACTTTAACACGACACACTGGAGGTGAAAGGGTTTCATTTCCATGGACCTAGACAGTCATAAAGGGGTTACAGTCAGTATCGAGAACATTGGACTTATTCCAAAGGGTTGAATAATTAGACCCGCAGCTCTTCTCGAGCATCAGGCAAATGCACCTTCTGTGCGGTCACGTCAACTAAACGTGTCATTTCCTGTGGTTTAGTCTGTATCTCTGTTTACGGTATCTGGATCTGTCTTTAAGCTCATTCAGGCATTTAAGGTCATGATCACAAAGAATAGCCTAATGGAATTTCATAAGAATGTCAACTGAATCGTGTTTTTTACTCTATGAATTTCCTCTTCAACCTCTGAGTTTTACTAGTACTGTATGAATGACTTTGATACTTCTGATATTTGGGTTTAATGGCTTCTGTTTGTTTAGAAGGGAAGGGAATGAATGCATTTCTGGGCCGTGAGCCATGGTTGTACTGAAAGGGGGGCTGGGGAACACCCAATAGTTGAGAAGGCTGCTTTAGTGGGGTTACAGTACGACATCACGCTTCTCCCTGTCTGGTCAGTGTAATAGACCTGGCAGTGGTTCAACTCTAGCAGTTCAGGATGTTAGTATTGAAATTATGAAATGGGAAAACCTGTTAGTGACAGGAATTATGGGGAGTAGCTGTCCCCCCCCCCTCCTCCTATTTTGGAGAAACCAAAACCTGTCCTGCCTTGTGCCTTTCCCACAACTGTACCCGTAGTCATCCCGTTGGTCCACAAATTAGTGCACAAATATGAGTTGTGGTCCGATGCTTACATCTATGTAATCCATCTTTGACAAATGCCTGTGAAGGATGAAAACTTTCTTCTGAAAACTTTTTTTTTCTTGAAGCTCTGTGAGGATGAGCTGGTTGTTTATGCCGTTTGACATGCTTTCCTCCTGCTAGTCCCCTGTGAAGTGCTGGACTCCGCTGATATTTGAGAACTGGTAGCTGGTGCGATATAGGTTTAATTCTCATGTTCCCCCCAACCTGCCAAGCACAGCAGCATGCCAGCTGGAAGGCTTACACAAGGGGGGGGGGGAGTTAGATATTAGCAGGGGCAAAAAGAGACAAACAAATACAAGTGTCTGCTAGCAGACCTTGGAGGTGCCACAAAGCTCCGTCCTGTATCTTACCTCAGGCACTTAACGTTTAGTCACGATACAGGTCCATTACCTTTTAAGTACAAGTGCTTAGGTTTGGTCTACTGTTTTTACAGGCCTCTGGCTGCATAGAGAATCTATCCTGGGTGACCCGGCTGTATTTATTGATGCCTCTTGAGTTTCCACTTGCTGGTAATAGACTGAAGAGAAGAAAAAAAACAGATAATGTGTTTGATCGATCAGCGTGAACCAATTTAATTGGTTGGGATCAATAACAGTTTACGGTTGACAGAGCCAAAGAACGACATTTATTTGAGCTTTTTGATTGAAGGTGCCTCACTTACAGAGAGGCGGCTATGTGAAGCAATCCTGGCTGTGGTTTGTGTACCAGACAGGGACCCCTCTGCTGTGTCATTGCCAGCAATCTGTATTTAAAACTAATATCAGTGTGTGCTGCATCGCTGCGGGCGAAAGGCGCCAAACCAATCTGATATATGTGTTTCTTTTGGGTTCCTTGTGATGTGAATTAGAATGTGAAAAAGAACAACCCCCCCCCACATTCCCCTCACTGGCTATCCATTTTTCCGTTTGAGGGTAATGATTAGATTTTGTGAGCAAAATAATGATTTGTACGATGTTGCCAATGTGGCCAAAGCGTAATAGAAAAGTGATGTGGAACAAAAAGGAAAGGAAATTAACTGACGTGCCCGGAGAAATATGGGTCCCGTGCTCAACCTTTTACCGTCTGCTCCATGTTTCTGCATTTCCATGATCATGCTCGGTGAAACGCCCCGAAGACATGAGAGCCCTTGCTCTGTGTCATACGGTCATCAGCCGCCCCTTTACCTTCAGCACAGAGACCAAACAGCATGAGATGGAAAGTCTACATGGATAAACATTTACAGTGGAAGGTAATGCTCCGGGCAAACGCAATTCAGAGGGAATGTACTGTGTATAAACCTGTATTATGGCACCAGCACTCTGTGCTATATCTGTTTCGTTATTACCAGCTAAATGTGGTACTGTACAATACTTAGCCCACCACAGCGTGAGAGTGCTGTGCTTGCAAGTGTGCATTCCATTAGTAGTATATTATAGGCTACCACATTAACGTGAAAAATAACGTTGCACTCAATACTTATTCAATCCTGCTCATAACATTGTCTGATGTAAGCAAATCCACCTAGAACCTTTTATCGAAAGTGTAAAAACGGGCACCATGTATCGTTCTGTATCAGTGTGATTGCATGGGTTGGTTTCATTCGGAGGGAAAGACTAGAACATGTATGGAGGACATCTGCGAAACAGATTGCTGGTCCTCATTCATGTCTTGTGTTTGGCACAGGTTAGGGAAAGGCCTGAGATGCATATTGTTTGTGTTCATTTGAATAAGGACAAATGTCAGATTTCCATGGCTGCAGGCAGCGTGCATGTTAGATGATCAACTCTTTGGGGCCCCTGGATGTGGGGTCATCAGTACTCTTTCCAGGTCAGTGTCACTGCATGGCGGTTTGGGGCCATAATTGACCTTTTGACAGAGCGCAGGGAGACAGCCCTTCTCCCAGGGCAGGAATAATCACGTTAGATTCTCTGGGAGCCGTGCTCATCCAAGGCAATGAAAATGTTTTGTCACAGATTGGGTTGAAAATAAGAACGATTTCAAAAATCATTTAGAATTTCTCATCCGAATGAATTATAACACAAGCTCTGTTTCTATGTTAAAACTGCATCCTTCAACAGATAATGGTCTGTAAAGGAACAGAATGTTTGATATTTCATGTGGAGAGCAGGAGAGCATGCCATGTTCAAAGTCAAATACCTGTATTCAAGTTACAGAACGTCATCTATTTTCACACGCTGTCTTAACGCCTTGTCTGTATCGTTTTGTACTCGTAGGGTGACTGCATATTTTCCCATTATCACACGTGCATTGATAAGAGGATATGAAATGAGTCATTCCTTCAGCAGTAAAACAAGTCACATCAGTTGTGGGTCTGGAGAAAGAGAGAGAAAGGTTGAATGCACCCCATCTCCCAAAACCCCAGGGTTCCCCCGGAGCTCCTTCCCGGGTCAGCTTCTCCACACGAGCGTGCTTTTTCACCCTTCACTGTGCTTGTTATTCCTCAAATCTTGGCACCCACAGCCAAGTCTCTGTGGTAATAGCCTCAAACAGGAAGTTAGTCACACCATGTAGTACATGGCATGTACTGTACTTAGGCCTTTTGTCCTCCACCACCCTTATTTTTCTTGCTTTAAAAAAAAAATCCTTCCTTGAGGTCCTTCCATTATTCTTGTTCTTCTTCTGCTCCTTCTACTTCTTCTTCTCGCCCTCCTCTTCCTCCCCCGGAACATTTCCATGGGCTTTGCCGCTGAATGCCTGCATATTGTTCGACAAATGTACCTTTTTGCATTTTCATTCATCGCCGTTGTTGGTTTACAGGCTAACACAATTTGTTGTTAAAGAAACGACTTCCGGTTTGCTGATACGTCTTTTAGTCACAAAAGAGTCGGGGCACAAGGTGTTAAAATGTGGATCACATACAATTTGCATGAGGGAGAATGTGCTTCCTGGCATATTTTTTTGCTTTCTTCAAAGTGTTTACAAGAAGAAGGAAAAAAAGAACAGGCAGCTCAGAACACCACAGACCTAGCCATTGAGAAAAGGGTATCACATGATTAATTAAAATACAAGTCGCCCTGTAGCCCATGGGTATACATTGTGGCACACATGATTGAATCAGGTAGTGGCAGCCTAGGCCTTTTTGTATTTTGCGCTTGAAGGGAGGAGAGAAATTTGAGCTTAGCTGTATTACTTCAAATGATAAGAAGAAAAAAATGTTTTCAGAAAAGCATTGTAAGCGGTCGTGTGAAGTAGCAGAGTTAAAACGCTGTTGGATTCTCCATCAGGAATAAGATTGGTCCCATGGATGTACATCCCATTTCACTTTATGTACAGTTGTAGGATTGTTGACTAGAATTGTATGTCATGTAGGGATTTATACAATCCCACTGCTGCGGTTTTGCCCTATGCTCTATTCTTTAACTGCTAACCTTATAGTGTGCTTTGGTATTATCATTGTTCTGGCCACCGATTTTATGAGACAATAGATCTTGAGCTATCTATTTATTATTGATACTATTTTTTTAAATGAACTGGAAAATATTGTACATGGCATATGTGTCTCTATTGCATATTTTCAATCAGAGGGGGTGAGACTGCAGAGGGAGCTGTTGTATCTGGGCTACAGTCCGTTTTAACGTCCCCTGCCGGTCACCACACTGCATACTGGCTCTGACCTCACACTCACACTCACACTCAAAGTTTTACTTTCACTGGTCTTTTGAAATCGTTGAGCTTGAACACTAAGCCGAATTTTGAGGATTAGCCCTTGACCACTTTGAGTGAGTAGCATGTACCCACCCTACTCTAAATAATTCTGTGTATCATTTGTACAGGGCAGGTGAACATTTTCGAAAACATTCTCAACCTTTTATTTATCGGTATTCACAATGTTTTCAGACCCTCAGTTTTCTCGTTGTGCCAGACTTGTAGCCTTCTCATAAACGTTGGCTTTGACTCGGGGAAGAGGGGAGCTGTTTCCCTGTCTCCACTCCCCCAGCTCATTATTGCCCATACTTTATGTCATAAAAAGGGGACAGAAGAAACTCTATTAGTCTCCCTTCAACCTCATTAAAGCGCTGTCCTACAGAGGTGTGCATATGTAATGTTCCAATACGGACTGTGGCAGGATGAAGGTGCTTCTAATGGTTTTAATGCGGGGGAGGGAGAGGTAATAGAACACAATACTGGACAAAGGTGTCCGTAATGAGGCCGCTATGCGTCCTGTGTCTCCTAAATCTCTCCCGATGCTGCCGTCACAGGGGTGCGACTAGTGAGAGAGGGAGGAGGGTATCTTCAACATTCTTTCTTTGGTTGTTCTTTCTTTCTTTCTTTCATTTGTTTGTTCTTTCTTTCTCTTTTATTTCTACATGCTGTTTACAAACCATACTGCATACAATTTCAAGCATACTGTTTGGTAAAACGAATACGGTAGGCAAGAAATATCAACATACTAGGCTCCACCATCCTGAGAATGTGTCATCTCTTGTTTAATTGCGTTGATCCCTGCCAGAGGCGTCATGCCCATAAGAGGCACAGGGGCACGTGCCCCCTCAGATTTGTCCTGTAAAATAAAACATGTTTGTTGTTGTTGTTTCTCTGTAATGCTACTAGCCACCTAGCAATTTTATGAAGTAAGCTTTAGCTAGCCCAGATTGGTTCCCAGTCTCCCGACCTCATAACGAGATACAAAGAAGCCATTTCAGGATATCAATCAAGTTAGAGGAGCTAGCTTGTCTAACTATGTGTAACTGCCAAAATAAGGGAAACACCGATAGGGTGTTGGGCCACCGAGCCAGAACAGCTTCAATGCACCTTGGCATGGATTCTACAAGTGTATGGAACTCTATTGAAGGGATGCGGCATCATTCATCCACGAGAAATTCCAACATTGACGGTGGAGGGAAACGCTGTCTCAGGCGCCACTCCAGAATCTCCCATAAGTGTTCAAATGGGTTGAGATCTGGTGACTGAAACTGCCCAGGCTTACATCGTTTTCATGTTCATCAAACCATTCAGTGACCACTCGTGTCCTGTGGATGGGGGCATTGGCATCCTATGGGGGAATATTCATGGTAGCCAAAACAACACATGACCCTAAGCATGATGGGATGTTAATTGCTTAATTAACTCAGCACCTGCTTTCAATATACTTTGTATCCCTCATTTACTCAAGTGTTTCCATCATTTTGGCAGGTAACAGTATCTTAGCTGGCATGCCTGCTGGCAAGGTTGACTTTAGAAAAGCAAGGAATGACTAAATGTACTGAATAAGACTCACGTTCCATCTTTCCCCCAGGTTTTAGCAGAGATGCAGAGAAGCATATTAAGATTCTTAAAATAAAATAACCACCAGTCAGGAGGATGCAGACAGCTCAAGAGGTATGCTTATGCAGAAAAAATATATATATTTTTGTGTCACCTTTTCTCATTATCAGCTGATTATCAGTTGTTGTCAAACACGCCGTTCCTACAAGATGAAAATCAAATTAGCATAGCATCCTGGCATTTAAAGCATCCTCGATTTTCTAAATTTCACAGACTATAAAATAAATATTTTCGCATACCTAAAATGTCTACTATTTAGAATGCAAGTATGGATATTCGGACACGGGCCTCTGTCTTTCTGTCTTTCGTTTCTTTTGTTCCTTCATTTTTTCTTTCTCCCATCCCTTCTCCTCTGATTCCCATTGACCTCTAGTCTAGGTCTGTTAGACATAGTCCAGGTCATAGCAGACGAACAGCTGAAATATCAAAGCCTGCCCAAGGCCTTTACATTTGCTCTTCTGCTCCAAGTAGTCGGAGTGGGGAGATCAGCCGAGGTAGTGACGAAGGGAGGGATGGTCTTCTTCTTCATGGCCTGTCCCCCCCCCCCCCCCCCCTCTATAGGGCTGAATTCAGACGCTCCATTTCTGCTGTCACAAGCAAATCGCAGGGTTAATTAGGTCTTAATCCAGAGTAGCTATCAATATATAGAACGGCACATTCTCTAATGGGATTTAATTAATTGAAATAGTGTTCAGTCAGATAATATGCGAGCCGAAGGAAGCCCAGAGCTTAGGCACGGGCCTGGCCAATCCATTTGAAACAGATAACAAAAAAAAATGAATCCATCTGGAAGGAAAGGATCTGTCAGTGAAGATGCCCAATTGTGTGAGATCATGGCTGGCTGTTCAGCATGCGAGGTTCTGAAGTGTATCGAGAGGCACAGCTGAATGACTGGAATAGTCTGTGTTGTATTGATAACTAGCAGCCTGTTTTAAAACCCTGGCAGAACAATGAAACCAAGGCCTGCTGTGCTCCGCTGAGTAACAATACCTGTTTTCACTAGAGGGTTCAAACGTAAAGATGAAAAACAACAAAAACAACAACAACAAAAGCGCTCTTTTCTTTTTATTCTGGCATGTTTGGATAGTCATATTTTGTCAAAATAAATATATATATATATATATTCCCAAATGTTGTACCTGCTTAAAACTGTCAAGCCTGTATTGGCTACAGTGCCTTCAGAAAGTATTCATACCCCTTGACTTATTCCACAATTTGTTGTTACAGCCTGTATTTTAAATGTTCTTTAAAAATGTATTTATTTTCTCACCCATCTACATACAATAGTGAAAACATGTTTTTTTTGCTAATTTATTGAAAATGAACTACAGAAATATCTCATTTACGTAGGTACTCACACCCCTGAGTCAATACTTTGTAGAAGCACCTTTGGCAGCGATTACAGATATGAGTCTTTCTGGGTAAGTCACTAAGAGCTTTCCACACCTGGATTGTGAAACATTTGCCCATTTATTATTTTCAAAATTATTCAAGCTCTGTCAAATTGGTTGTTGATCATCGATAGACCATTTTCAGGTCTTGCCATAGATATTCAAGTTGATTCAAGTCAAAACTGTAACTCGTCCACTCAGGAATAATCACTGTCCTCTTGGTAAGCAACCCCAGTGTAGATTTGGCCTTGTGTTTTAGGTCACTGTCCTGCTGAAAGGTGAAACCAGACTGAACCCGTTTTTATTCTAGGATTTTGCCTGTGCTCAGCTCCATTCCATTTATTTTTATCCTGAAAAACTCCCCTGTCCTTAACAATTACAATAATACCCATAACATGATGCATAACATAACACTTTGTATTCAGGCCAAAAATATTTTACTCCTGAACTTATTTAGGCTTGCCTTTAAAAAAGGGGTTGAATACATTTTGACTCAAGACATTTCAGCTTTTTCATTTTTTATTAACTTGTAAAAATGCCTAAAAACATCATTCCACTTTGACATTATGGGGTATTGTGTATGACAAAAATGGTGACAAAAATCTAAATTGAATCAATTTTAAATTCAGACTGTAACACCACAAAATGTGAAAAAAACAATCGATCCCAAGACAATAGCAAAAGCTTTGAATAACAATATGAAAATCACATTGTGCTTGACAACACACTCAGGGCTCTCCTTCCCTCCTACCCTCCCTTCCTCCTTCACCCTCTGCCTCTCTCTAGCTGTTTGTGTGTTGTTTGGGGAACGGGAAAGCAGCCGTAGCATGGAGCAGAAGGAGACAGTAGCTCAGAGCAATGGTGGAGTGTAAGTTGTGTTGATGTGGATGGCCTCTGGTCAGGAGCCAGGGCCTGGCTGTAAAAAGGCTTGGTCTTTTGTGCGTCAGAGCCATGCTTGCCAGTCCCAGTCCTCCCTGTCGCTGGGGGTAGGGAAGCATTTACCCACCACATGCATTCATTCCAATGGCATGGCTTGATGTGGGGCTAAATGGCATTGTTACAACGCACCTCCGAGAAGTGTTGACAGGTCCATATGCTAATTTTAATGAATACAACAGGGCTGTGGTTTAATTTACCTTAACTCGGCCGCAGAATGTCTCTCTGTACCCAGACTAGCCAATATAATTGCAGCAAACTCAAATTAGCTCATTAGGAAATGTATTGAATTTACACGTTATTTCCAGTAGTTAAGCTGAATTATTTTCCCAGAGGACCCAATTACACACTCATTTGTCACTCAGGTATATGCTGTTCCTGTTGACTTCCACAATGGCGAAACGGAAGCCACTGAATAATTTGTAAGAAAGATGTAGTACAGGCACATCTATTGACATTCATTTGTGTAGAAAAATGCCTAATAAAAGAACAGAAGATGAGAACCAATTTGCTTTTGTTCTCATATTCAGTTAGTTTGGTTTACACCGGCAGTAAGACGTTGTAATATCTGAACATATATCTTTGTTTTGTTTCGTTATTATGTTTCTTTGTTCACAACCAAAATGTTTAGCGTTTTTGTAAAGCCTTAATCACGTGGCAGTTTGATTATCTGCGGCGATGTTAGCTAGTTTCACGTTGAAAGCCTGGTTGCGAGCCATTTTCAGGCAATGAAAAGGACAAAAAAAAAGCAAAGAGAACAAAAAACACCACAACACAGAGCAGGAAACGTGAGTCATGGCTCAATATCAGTGATTATGCCGGCCTACTGGAGTCTGAAATGAAAGTGAACATTCATGGACTGAGTCACTTGTTGAACCATGTCATCCTGTGTCACAATGAGAAGATTGTTAAGAGGAGGGACATGGTGTGGAAACTATGTGAGAGAAAGGAGTGTCCAAAATTCACAAAATCTGTGTTCGTCCTGTTCGAAGATTGACCAATTTGCTGGAAAACAACTAGGAATTTTGGAGGGGTAAGCAGATGGGTATTCAGCCTCTTTCACTACTGTTTCACAAAGCTCTGCATATTCTTGTGGTAGATGACCTAAAATGACACTGGTCATTGGTTGTGTTCCAGTAGGCAAACTGAGGCACTGCTTCACTGACTTTTAATATAGTTCAGCATTTGATCTTGACATTTTGTTTGTTATGGTCCCTATCCGGGCTGTGATTGGTTAGGCCATTTATCAGTCTGGAATGAGCTTACAATATCTTGGATAATGCATATTTATTATTTTATTTTGGGGTAAAATGATGCTTTTCTTTCTCAAGCCACTTTAGGCACTTCCCACGAGTTAACAAAGCAAACAAGTATGTCCTGCATCCATACAATGGTATGTGTATTTGCACGTCTGTGCGTCACCCTAACAATGTCATTTTAACATTGTAACATAATTAACAATATCTTTATTTCTTGGCCCTGATAAAGAGCCTTCTAGGTAATAGATGTGCTGTAGGATGTGGCGGATGGAGGGTGTCCTGGCCCATGGAGTGCCTATAGGGAACTGGGAGCAGGCCCAGTCCAGTCTGCATGCTGAGGTCTAAACATACATCCTCCTCTGCATTGGACTGTAAATGCCAGTGGCAGCTAGTGGCACACAAGTTACTCGTGCTTAACAAATGATTGGCCTACATGAACAAACAGCTTCAGCCATAGTTACTTGCCACTTAGGCTATATTGTACCATATCGTACCATCAAGACAAGGCAAAAGATCATTTATTTAGTGCTATAGACAGTAAGGTCGTTTGTCAGTCTAGATTTGAACACAGGAACTGCAGTGCCCCTGTCCAGTAGAGCCCCCAGAGTAGGCAGAAACACCCCTTAAATGATGTTGTGGCCTTCTCAAAGATTTGGATCAGGAAAATGTAGACATTCTCAGTTCTACAGTAGGAGTCAAGAAGTGTTCAAATCACATTATATTTGTCACATGCACCGAATACAAGATGTAGACCTTACTGTGAAATGCTTACTTACAAGCCCTTAACCAACAATGTAGTGTTATAAAAAGATAGTTAAGAACATTTTCTACTAAATAAACTAAAGTAAAACAAAGTTAGACAATAAAATAACAATAACGAGGCTATATACAGGGGGACTGGTACCGAGTCAATGTGCGGGGGTAAAGGTTAGTTGAGGTAATTTGTACATGTAGGACTGAAGTGATAGATAATAAACAGCGAGTAGCAGCAGTGCAAAAACAAAGGGGGGGGGGGTCAATGCAAATAATCCAGATAGTCATTTGATTAATTGTTCAGCAGTCTTATGGCTTGGTGTTAGAAGCTGTTAAGGAGCCTTTTGGGCCTGGACTTGGCGCTCAGGTACCGCTTGCAGTGTGATAGCAGAGAGTCTATGAGAGTCTATGACTTCGGTGACTGGAGTCGTTGACAATTTCTCAGGCCTTCCTCTGACACCGCCTAGTAGAGGTCCTGGTTGGCAGGAAGCTTGGCTCCAGTGATGTACAGGGCACTGTTGACCTGGAGGCGTGTTTTGAAACTGCATTTGACAACATTTTTGCCCGAATTTTCACTCAACAAAACTGAAATGTTATTGTTTTTTTTTCTCAGCATACTGATGTAATTACTTCTATGTTTGGCATGACCTACTTCCTGCTCGTGATCTGTCCTGTAGAGTCAACACAGGTTAGAATAGTAAAACGTTCAGTAAGTCTCAGAGATATAAACATGTTTTTGATCAACACATATACAGTTCATAGTCAGCGTCTCACACGTAGGAGCTCCGAAAGCCCGCCCTGGTGTTCATAGTATCAAGCATAATGACATTCAGTGTAGCCCAGATCACATTTATGATAGTATATTTGATACAGTTGTAAACCAGCAAAGAATAAGCATACCTAAGAGAATAAACTTTTTTTTCAGTTTAAACAAAATCTATTTTCCACTGTAAATCACTTGTCACTCTTTTGCAAATGTAACTGTTACAATCTGAAAGAGAAGAGGGGGAGAAAGAGAGAGAGAGAGTACAGATGATCTTTTCGACCATTTCCCTGGCACCGGTGCATGACAGAGACTGACAGGTCTTTCAGTTGACTGACAGGTGTCCTTTGAAATACCGCTGAACCAGCTTCTGTTCAGACTGTTGAAATGCATATTTGGAGCTCTTATCATAAAGCCACGGATGGCCCAGATAGGTGCCGTTAACATTGCAAATGGCTCCGGAATTATTCATTGTCGGCGTGGCTGGGAAGAATAGGAGGGTGAAGTTTGATTATTCTGCTCACACAATGGCAGGGTACTTAATGATTCCTCTCCACCTTGGCAGCGCTGTGTGCCGACTTCAGGCAGCTAGCGACGGGTGACACAGGTCTGGCCAAGTGTTAGAGCAAGATCATACGTCCGGGCCCCATTTTAATTTCTAATACATTAATCTTTCCCGTGCAGATCCTCCATGAATATTCCGCGGCTCCTTGTTTGTCGGGGAGGCCTGTCTCGCTTTCATCTATTCGGGTGGTTTCATTCACTGTGAAAGGCAGCTAAATGGACCCGATCAGTCAGTGACAACTGTGGCACAATAGAGCCCAGTAACACGTCCCTTTTCTCCTTTCAGCCTTCTGATAGACAACACTGACACCTGGTCCTCGGGGACTCCCGCAGCCAAGTCACTGTGCCGTCGCTCCTTGAGAGACTTCCCTTACTTTATCGGCCCATAAAGGGTTGTCACAGGTGAATGTATCAGCAGTGCTGGGGAGCTGCACCCCCTGAACTGCTCGGCGCCACTCCGGGTCGGGCTCGGCATCACAAATGGATTAAGGTGGCTTAAACGCTGTCCATACAAGCAGGCTCAGCGCCATGAACTTAAAAAAAGAAAAAAAGAAGTAAAACCATTGCCTTCATTCTCGTACGTTAATTAGCGTTGTCTTAAGTTCATTATAGCAGGGCTCGTGTTGTTTCTAATGAGGCGGCATGGCCCACCTACAACGTCCTGGGCTTTGTAGCGTCTGACCTAACACTGCCTCTGTCTTAGCATTCCCGTTCACAGTGAAATGACACACACCGAGGAACGCTGCAACCTGCAGGAGTTTTCACAGTCGGCCCTTTTACACTCATTGATTTGGAAAGCGCTGCATTTTTTTCAAGTTGCGTTATTAGGTCTGCATTGATTAATGGAACATGTGTTGTGTTGTTTGTGGCGTTATAGCTACTGAAGGATGTTCTCTTATACAGACTCTGTAGTGTTTGACTGTATTTGAAAAAGCTGTCCGCTACTCGGGTGGCTTCCAAGTGTGGTAGGTAAGTTTCTTCTCTTTTCTTGGGATATTTCAGGACAATGTGGTTGTGCTTAATCCAAATGAGGCTATCACTCATAGCACTCTGTTCTACGGTTAAATGAGGCTATCACTCATAGCACTCTGTTCTACGGTTAAATGAGGCTATCACTCATAGCACTCTGTTCTACGGTTAAATGAGGCTATCACTCATAGCACTCTGTTCTACGGTTAAATGAGGCTATCACTCATAGCACTCTGTTCTACGGTTAAATGAGGCTATCACTCATAGCACTCTGTTCTACGGTTAAATGAGGCTATCACTCATAGCACTCTGTTCTACGGTTAAATGAGGCTATCACTCATAGCACTCTGTTCTACGGTTAAATGAGGCTATCACTCATAGCACTCTGTTCTACGGTTAAATGAGGCTATCACTCATAGCACTCTGTTCTACGGTTAAATGAGGCTCACAGGAGCTTGTTGTATTCCGCGATGGCTCAACCGGATACTATAACTCAGCAGAGAGAACACCTTTACGGGTGGAACTTAAATGTGCAATGGCATGCAGTATATGGATATTACAAGTGTCAAACGTAGGGATGTAGATGTGGTGACGTTCATAATTATCATTTCTGATTTGGACTCAAAAGCTCAAGAGCTCTACAGGGAGAGGCGAGGGGAGAGCACTGATGTTTTAATGCAGAGGACAGCCCACTCCCTCAAGGAACATCTCAAGTGACATTGGCTGCTAGAGAATTGGGATTTATACTTCCTGTTTTCGATTAACATGGAGATGAATACAGGTGTCCTGTGTCGTAAAATTAGTTCAGCTCTCACAAATTGCAATTACAAGTGTTGAGGAGGGGAATTGATCTCCGTGCAGATTCCCAGGCAGCGAGAGTTGTGAAAATGAGAAAAATATCCGGAATTCAAATGGAACATAATAATGTATCATTCGGTCCTCTACCCCTTCAGCTCTGTTTGGCAGCCATACCTGTTTGTTATGGTGGAGGGGGGAAGCAGACTTGCACGCTTCGACACACCAGTCAGCCACAGAAAATGCACAACAAATAAGCTGTGAAGCATCGTCCTCTTCAAGGGCAAAAACTTGGGAAGGGCTTCAAGCCCTAGGAAGTCATCCAAAATCCCCCAGTCTGTCTGTCCTCCTAAGGGGCTTGCGGGAGGCATTATGGCGATGGGGGTGGAGAATTCTGAATTCTCCATTCTGAATGTAGCAGCAAGGTGAGGTAAGGCTGGAGTACTAGGGCTTGGGTGACAGCCTGGATGGGCTTACCCTGCTTGGCTGAGACTGGCTGAACGCTCCGCCTGGACAGTTTGCTCCCAGTCACTTCCTTTCCACTAAAGATCAAAAGATGGAGAGTGGAGCTGAGAGGCCAGTATAGACCTTGAGTTAACATGGCCCTGTTTGGGAGAGTAAGTTGCAGCACTAAGACACACTGAATGTTGGACATGCCTGTCCACCCACCGTCTCTCGATAACCTCTCTACCCGATCAGCATCTCTGTGAGTGTTGATATATCACTCACTGCCATGTCTGAAGAGTTTCCTTGTGACTTATAAAGTCATCTGAAATAAGTGAGTCACAAACCCAATTGGGATACAGCAGGCAATGTGTTAAACATGATATTAAAGAAGAGCACCTCTTCCTACTGTTCCTCAGGGATGTCCTCGGGCGGGAATAAATAGTCAATGGTAAATGTTCACAGCTATAGTACTCTCTGCCTATCAAGTTTTGAGATTTCTCCTTAAAGATTTATGCGTCGTCCACTGCGAGCCCCAGTGAGCAAAGCTCGTTGAAAAGATGTCATTTGAACCAGTTTTGCAGTGAAACAAAGTCTTTCCGGAGAAAAAATAAGACACCCCTTCAGTACCATTTACCTTGCAGTGGGGCATGATGCAGCTCTCACATTCTCAGCACAGCCAGTAACCGAGAGGCTCTTGTATCAAGGCGATGCATTAATTCACTGTGTCAACTTGTCCCCCTGGAATATTTATGATGCTAAATACATTTAATTAGGAGCTGGAGCTCTGATGGGAGAAAGTGCATTGTCAGTAAAAAAAATATATAAAAAAATGATGTTGGTTACCTTTTGATGCTTGCAGGCTGGTGCGCTCGCTTACTCACTCAGAATGACATGTCAACTAAACATAACGCAGAGAGAATTTGAATCATTTTGTTTGTGGTCTGGGTACTATTAAAGTATCATAGATGGAGAAAGTGGCAGGACAGGTGGAATCATCCGAGGCTTCTTAGTAACACGTATGTTGGTCACCGTAGAACGTTTTGAATTATCTCTCGAAAGAGAATCGCTATGATACCGTTTGCCTCTTACTGGTAGGAAATAACCAGGTCTGAGATATCTGAGACTTAGTTTACGAACATCTGAGCATGTATTGTTCACTAGTAATTTTCTTTGAGCACTTTAGTGTCACGACTGAAATTGCCCTCTGTGTTAGTAACAAATTAGGAAACCTTGTTTATAGTTCACCGATAAACAAATAACAAAATCACCTTGTAGATGTGAAATGGGAATAGAGGGAGAGACTCAAGGCACCCTAAGGCTGGCTGGAGTAAAGTGAGACATCATGTCTGGCTCTGATAAAAAAAAAGAAACAGCCTAAATAATAGCCATCTTGACATCTGTCATCTTGCTGGAAATGGATGGGGAAATGACCAGCTCTCTATCGCCCTAGCACGCGGACACCCGACCATGTATCAGCAACTGAATGATGCAAATAAAAGATAATATCTGGCTTTGCTGAATTACATTACACCAAATCTAATGTCATTAAAAGAGTGGGTATAAGCAGTCCTTTGGAGGTGGTGTGGACAGCCTGGGCTTGACTGACACACAGATGAAGTGCACTGACAGGGCGCACAATAAAGTCATCAGAAAATGTGACATGTCATTTAGAGGGACGGAAGGATGAATTGTCACTCTGTCAGAGCGGATACATTTTCTTATCCCTGATGTCCCATACACCACCGTGGGAAAATGGGGCAGCATATGCTTTTCATCCAAGTATTCCGATAGAGGACAAGTATTCTCCTTCACTCACTCACGTTTTGTCAGCTACACATTTGCTGTGTTCTCACCTGACGAGGAGCAAAGGATGCATCCAATGAGTGCTTGGCAGGCTATTTGTGTTTATACAAACCCTGCAGTAAAAGCGACTGTTTAACAGGTTATATGGTAGGTTGAGGTGAAGAATATGAGCATTTGTTATGATATGTTCAATACATACATTTTGAGAATTTGACTTGTTATTCAGTTCTACAAGACAATTAACAATAGTCGTATTGCACACAAGCCTCCATCTTACAGTGTTGTCTTTGATGTGTGAAATTAAATTGGAACGGGAGTATGTTTATATGTAACCTATTGTAGTATTTCGAAAAATATATACCGGTATGTACTGTATATTTTATGAAGATTTTATTTGATCAGAAACTATTTTTTGTCTTCTCAGTTTATGTTTTTTACAAGAGACATAAATTAGTATTAACAAATAGACTAAACAAATATACCCAAACAGTGTATTTGTTCCATTTATCCCTTAACAAAAGCATTCCCCAGACATCTGTGTGGATGTAAGCATCATCTCCACCAGTATACCTGGGAGCCTAGATTACAGCGGCTGGCCAAAAGATGGCAATGTTGCAGTGCTGAATTCCAAATGAGCCATCTACTGCTTGACCCTCCACTGTACCCTGATAGACTGGCCACAGATTTCCCCAGCAGCACACACTTCTCCAAACTGGCCCAGAAATCTGCCATACAGACAGGATTACAACAACTGCACTAGAGACATAGCATGACAGTCAACCGTCAAAGTAACTCGATTTAGGAATAGCTTTTAAAGACAAAATAAAAATCCATCACTACATATGTGCCTCCTAAAAGAGAATAGTGGCAAAATGTGTTAAAAAATATTTTCTGAACAGATTAGAAATATATCTGATTGGATGAATTTGTCAATATTGTCTGATATCAATTTGAAGTTACAAAAGCTTGCTTTGCCAAAGTAAATGATAGGGGAAATGTTAACAATACGTGTGAGAAACTATACTGAAATGACATAATAAGTAGATCTGTTCGCTTCCAATACTTTCCAAATTTGTTTTTTTTTTTACTACATTTTTGGCAGTAAATATAGTCAAGTAAAGTAAAGAAATGACTCTTCAAACTATTGACATAATTTGGATCAATGCACCACTATTTAAATTCTTCTTTTCCCATGATGTTAGAAACAGGTCTTTATCCATATAAAACGTATTCCTTTCTCTCCTGAGTGTTCCTGGGTAATTACAGCTAGGAGAAAGGCATTGCGATGATATTTTTTTTAGAGTAGCCAAATGGACACTCAGCAGGCTAGCAATTCGGTAGCTATTATAGGACTAAAATACCTGGAAATGTGCTCATCTTAATGGATTAAGGAGACATATCCTACAGTGAAAGGGTTAACAGAACCGGGTCTGCCAAAGATAAATTGCCACTCTCAACTAAATTACATCCTTCTGAGATGCTTGCAGAGGTGATCGAGAGAAACCCCAAAACTGAAAAGACTTCACGTTTCCATTAATAATAAGGGGAGTTCACCCCCCCCCCCCCACATAAAAGAAAAGAAAAATGACATCACCTAAGCTTCGGGCCCCCCCTTTCGATGGAACCAGAGTACCAGAGTGACACCCCACTAAACACAGACGTCAATTCCACGTCTGTTCCACGTTGGTCCAACCTACGTTCATTGAGGTGACGTGAAAACAACGTTGATTCGACCAGTGTGTGCCCAGTGGGACTTGTTGGCTCCGCCGTTTTTCAAAAGTACCAGGAATAGAACACACTCCCTTCCCCAACGCCATTTTACTTTGCTGTGTTATTTCGGGCCACATCAAGCTTATTGCCTCTAAACTGTCACCACTCAGACGGACCCATGGTGGATCTCCCATGGGATTCTCCTCGGGGACATAGAGAGCTTGCCTGACGCTGGCACGGACTCTCACCACTCTGTTGCATGTGCAGTCTGCGCCGGTATGTTTACACAGCACTCTGACAAGGATCATTCACACTTACACACGTTTCAACCTCTACCATGTCTCCACCAGCCACTGATCTGTGTTGTGCAGGATTGTGTAAAAAGAAGACGTTTTCTTCTTCTTCTTCTTCTCTGCATTTGCTGTACGTCTAGAATCAGACATTCATCTGACTAGAAGGTTCCCTCAGAGTTGAACTGGTGTGACCGGCACTGTTTTGAACTGTTCCTCAGGGGTATAAATTGCAATGTACAATAGGCTGTGGACGTTTTACCGCATAAGGTCAAATGCATATGAAGAACACAAGAGCTGAACGCAGGCAGGCTGAACCACAGTCAGGTAGCCAGCCTCTCAGCCTCAGGCAACTATTGTTGTGTATCGGTTGCAGGTATTAGAAGGAGACTAGCGCCACGCAGGCAGATATTCAAATAAAACCCTGTACAGGAAAAGATACAGTGGTATAAATATTTCTCTGGGAGAAAACGTATATTGAATTGCATGTGGGACATCATGCATCATCATGTTCACCACTAGAGTCTAGTATTGCTTCTGAGGGCATAAACATGCAGTACATTGCTCGTTTGTACAGTATTTGTATTTTTTTGTTACAAACATTGTTGTGTTTTTTTTTTGTATTGTGAGAGAAGAGAAAAATCCATATCAATTGTTTATAGATGTTGCCTTTTTGTAGAGGTATCTAATTTCTTAGAACATAAAGTCATATGGAGCATTTACTTGATTCTAGAAATCCAGAGATTTAGTAGGAAGCTCTGATTTTCTGCTCCTGAACCTAATCCAACTGTTCTCCCACCTCTTCTCCCTTATGCCAGTCACATTTTCTAATTAGGTTTCCCCGTGGAGGAAGAAGATGGATTATATTTTAATATCTGGGGGCCTAAAATTAGTTTATATTTTAGCGAGTTAGCACTTCTTACCAGTTGATTTACTCTTGAAGCTGTAAAACCTGTGAGCTTGCAATGAATCATGCTCTCTGCTCTTCTTCTCAGGGAAGAAGAAGAGGGTTAGGGAGAGGTAAGCCTCACCCTAAATCATGCTCTCTGCTCTTCTTCTCAGGGAAGAAGAAGAGAGTGCTTCAGTATCTCTAGCTTGATCACAATAGGTAAACACGTAATCATTTACACTATTTAGAAATCCCCACGCCAGTGTTGCACATCACTTGACACGCTTTCCCTCCATTGTTCTCCCCTCTCACTTATTAACTACGCTACACTTTGAACAAAGCGACATCGTCAATGACTAATCATCGACGCAGCGAGACTCCCCTTTCTTGAATTACTTGGCTCTATACTGGGCTGTGTTCATTCAAGGGCTACAGTACATGGCAACACAGTGTTTTTCCACATGGTCTAGAAGTCAGTTTACTGTTATCCGATTATGGGCGTCCTAAGAGGCTTTTCACAGTCCCATCCATCACGCCTAAGGGCCTGTGGGAGAGCTTGGACATGGCTGGCACAATGATGTAAAGCACTGGGGACCTCCACACTGTACATGCAGAGCAGACCAACACCATATATTAAGTGACTACACGTAGTACACCGTTCCCTTATGTTCTCCATTTTGCACGGGCACACTCTATGAAGGGACCGGATGACTTTTGACCCTTAAACTGTAGAAACACGCCCACTGTGTTCCTTTATACAACGGGTGGATATAATCCGGACTGCTGATTAGTTAAAACCGCAGTCCAGCCGTTGTCTATTCCACATATGACTAATGTACAGCTGTAGACGAAACCACGGCACAGCGTATGTTGGTCTCACAGACAGAATGTGACGGTAACGTGCCCTGCTCATATTTCATAGCCCCGTTATGATAAAATACACCACATACACATTAACCATACATGAAGATCTTGCAGCGATCTGAACACATGATCACGATTGATAATGATGGACTGCAGGAATGTGGTGTCAGGCAGGTGTGGTTATGTTGGTCTACTGTGTAGTGTGTAGCCCTCCCCTCCAGCAGCAGCCACACAGTGAGTGGAGTAGATCAGTAGGAGCCTATACAGTACGCCTGTTTGGTGGCTTGGACTGTGTTTGGACTGTGCTAGGGGATCATCAGTGGCCCTATCTCCCTGAGGGAGACGAGCGTGCAGGGCCAATTTGATATGCGGGCCTTGGCCCCTGGGTCTGGGTGGAGGTGGGCTGGGTCCACCCAGTATTCCAGCTTCATTAATCATCCCGCCAAGGCTTACCGGCAAACCCCCTCTCCGCCCTCTCTCCCCCTCTCCTAGACAACCCCTCGGATTATACAGAGCCGTCGAAATGTCAGCCCAAATCTGAGTCTTGATGCAGATAATCATTTCAATAATATTTCTCCATTTGTGCCCTGGATACCAGGGGAATAGAGCTTTTCCACTGTCAGGTAGCGAAAGACTGCAGTTGGTGGGAATACTTGACTCTGAGCCACATAGCTTAGCCGTGCTTTCAGCATATGTTCAACAAGCAGGCCTGTGCCGAGCACACGTCACAGTTTTATTAATTTCAACCAGCGAGGGATGCATATATATTTAGCTGACGCCTTCCCCTTCTATGTTCCCTATGGGAAAGGCTACGTACGTAGCGATATAAAGGAAACCACTGACAAGGGAAGAAACCCAGTCTTCTTAGTGGATCTCTGACTGCAGTCACACGAGACAGATTAAAGTGAATTAGTTGTAAACCAATCGGCAAGTTGCGTTATCCAACATGTCACCAACATTTCCAGGAACCCCCTCTCATAGTTACTAGGCCTGATTTGCTTAATAGAGACACATGAATGAACAATGTGAACTGTGATGGATTCCCTTCCCCAAAATTGTAGATGTTGGATATGCATAATTTAGCCATGCATAATTTAGCTGGCATAATGTAACTAATTATGGCATTAGTTTTTATGTAACAAATGACCCCACCACAGATGCATGAAGTGCAGTGATGGTGAACAGGGGGTCCAACACAGAAGAAACACTCCTGCAATCTGAGGGAAAACGTGGTCATTATCTCAGAGTTGAACTTCCTTATAACAGCTTTCTGGTTCCCCGACAATCCTGGGACTCCTTCTTCTCATCTCGTGACTTATGGGGTTGTGGGGGAGGGGAGGGGAGGGGAGGGGAGGGAGCGCTGCCGAAAATGTCAATAGAAATAGTAAGTCTGAGAGAGGGAAGGCTTGCCTAATTAGTGCCCATTTAGATTTTATGATGGCACAGAGATCTGCCTTTCCTGACAGAGAGCACTGTAGTTACAAATTGTACTAGCCCGAGGCAACCATAGGAGTATCACGATTTATTGAACCTATCCTACCAGCATATTTCATTTGCCATTATGAGATGCCATCTCCCAATGATGCCAGATTATTTATTACAGGTTAAATTGTACGACCTGGGTGGTTGAGAAAGATTTCAGCGTATCGTTTCTCTTAATGACGTCTTCATTATCTAACTGAGGCTGACTATGTTCAGAACAGAAGCCCCTTTCGCAACCTGCTCTCAGAGCATTTCGTGCGCTCCATTTAGTATGATATGTTGCATTTTGTATGGTACGTATTAGTCTGTGGATGTCCGTCACCCATTTCTTATGATATGTTACGAATTACAATTTGTATGATTTGTTATGAATTTGTAAACGTACAATATGTTACGAATGTGCAAAACGCACAATATGTTTATGAATTTGCAGACATATGATATGTTACAGATTCTAACTAGCTGGCAAAAATTACCTAAACTATGGTTTAGGGGTTAGGGATTAGGGTTAAGTTTAGGAGTTAGGTTAAAGGGTTAACGTTAGGGTTAGGTGACGGGTTAGCTAAAAGGGCTAACATGCTAAGTAGTTGCAAAGTAGCAAAAAAGTTGTAAATAGCTGAAAAATTCCTAATTAGCTAAAATGCTAAAGTTGTTCGTGATGAGATTTGAACACACATCCTTTGGGTTGCTCGACAATCAGATTATATGCCTACCAAATCCACCCCACCAACTAACCCTCCTTTCGTTTTTGCCTTAAGTAACCATCTGTCTTATGTAACCATACGAAACGTAACATATCACACTAAATGGAATGTCCCGATTTACGTACAGAATAATATGGAATGCTCTGAGACCAGGTTGCCTATCGGAATTTTTTTTTTTTTAAATCCACTTTTTCACCCAATGCACTAAGATTCCTAACCAGACTCTTTGCTAGTGTCAGTACACCCTATCCTTTTAAAGAGAGTGTATTTGCAGGTCTTTATTTGAACTGTCAACTGCTTTTGTGCACAGCCCCATGTTTTCGGGTATGTTTTATTGCAAGGTATAAACCATCCTATGTTAATCTACTACAGTTAAAACATATTTGTGATTTTATAGAGTTGCATGATCCAGCTTGATGCTGGAATGTAACCTGCAGTTGTGTTAGAAATATTTAAAAAAATGTTGTGTTTATCATAACTCAGACAGCACCTTAAATTACTTCATGCAAGTTTGAAAGAACTCTCAGGAGGGACACTATGCATGGCCAGATGTACGTGCTTGGATTTACAAAGAGATCCTGTACTTTGGTCCCCTAGCTATCCCTAATCCAGCAAAGTCATAGGAGAGATGGAAAATGCCAGAGGAGAGGTGAATTGCCTTCTTTTTTTTTATCCGACTGCCTCAATGTTATGAAAACCAATAAGGTTCATAAAATACATTGCAATGTCCATGTATGTTAGGATATGCTTTGGGATCATAACGTACACAGTCTAAAACAGAAAGAAACACAATTTGGTGAATGTACAACGTGAAAGATCCTCATTCTTATTACCTGATATTATTAAGATGAATATTCAAATACATATTTGAATATAGAGCGTTGTATTTCGTTCCCATGTTCATGTGGCTCTTTTAAGATAAGCATTTAGCTCATTGGGTTTCATAATCTTCATATAAGCCTTGGGATGGCGTTGTGATGTGAGGCAGTCCTACCTCTGGCCTGCTTGAGACGCCGCGGACGCTCCAGAGGTTTTATGTCTGTTATGTATTAGGTCATGTTTATTTACTATATCCCTTAAACCCTTGGATGTTGGTATTTATCCCATTTACACATCAATATTACCTCTCTATGAAGGCCATGAGAGTGGCATTTAAGTAGTTGTGTAGGGGGTGATATTAAAATGCACTTCATACTACGAGGGGAGCACGTGTGGGAATAGCCCGGCCCTGGACTCCCATTACCCAGTATAAAAGTGTCAGACACTTTAATTACATTCATGCCTTCCCTCCTCAGTCCTCCCCTTTCACTGCATCCATTCGCAATTGCATTTCATGCACAGCTCAACCTCCCATTGCAGCCGTTTAGGCAAATTCGGGATGTGCTAGCGTTGTGCCAGTTCTCTAGCTCTCTTTTCTTCTTCCATAGGGTTTTTTTGTCTTCTAATATTATTGATTTCTTCTGGATAATTATTTGTTACATTTCCACTGAAAACCCCTGAAAATGCCAGGCCAATTTGACGTGCGTCGCCGTCCTACTTTCTTTCTCACAAGATCCTTCTGCGACTGTTTAGCCGTAATGTCAACAATACTCGATAGTAGAGATCCACATGAAGCCAAACAGTGGTACTATGAATGTGAAGCTAGATATATACAGGTAACTGCCAAAATAAAGGAAACACCAACATAAAGTGTCTTAGTAGGGCATTGGGCCACCACAAGCCAGAACAGCTTCAATGCACCTGGGCATAGACTCTAAGAGTGTCTGGAACTCTACTGGAGGGATGCGACATCATTCCACCACGAGAAATTCCATCATTTGTTGTTTTGTTGATGGTGGTGGAAAACACTCTCTCAGGTGCGACTCCAGAATCACGCTCCAGAATCTCCATACGTTTTTCAATTGGTTGGAAATCTGAGACGGCTGTTGCATATGGTTTACTTCGTTTTCATGCTCATCAAATCATTCAGTGACCATTCGTGCCCTGTGGATGGGGGCATTGACATCCTATAGGGGCATAGACATGGTAGCCAAATTATGACCAAAATATTGGCCCGGCCCAGCATTTTTACACATTACCATAATCATCCTGGGATTTTAATTGCTTAAATAACTCAGGAATCACACCTGTGTGGAAGCACCTGCTTTTAATATACTTTGTATCCCTTATTTACTCAAGTGTTTCCATTATTTTGGCAGTTACCTACACATTTCTTTTGCTGGTGGGAGGATAGCCAGCAGATCTGACCTGCTTGTGTTATACCCTTGAAAGGGAGAAACTGTCACGCCCTGGTCGAGGTATTTTGTGTTTATCTTCATTTATTTGGTCAGGCCAGGGTGTGGCATGGGGTTTTTGTATGTGGTGTGTTGGTATTGGGATTGTAGCTTAGTGGGGTGTTCTAGTTAAGTCTATGGCTGTCTGAAGTGGTTCTCAATCAGAGGCAGGTGTTTATCGTTGTCTCTGATTGGGAACCATATTTAGGCAGCCATATTCTTTGCGTGTTTCGTGGGTGATTGTCCTTAGTGTCTTGATGTCCTTGTTATGTGTGTATGTGCACCAGTATTAGGCTGTTTCGGTTTTCGTTACGTTTATTGTTTTGTAGTGTTTGTATTTAGATTCGTGTTACGTTAGTTGAATAAACATGGATCGCAATCTACATGCTGCATTTTGGTCCAACTCTCCTTCACCACAAGAGAACCGTTACAGAAACATAGATATAAATTACACAGAGATGTAGATTTGGCTTTAAGTCACTTGTAATGAGTGCTTTTTAAAATAAATTCTTCAAGCATTTACAGATGTACAAAATATAATGTTTCACAAAGGCACAAAATATCTTCTCTCAAATTACAAAGCTCTTACAATTGTTCAATAAACCAGTATTGTCTTATTTATACATTACAATGGCTCAATTAATCCTTCTTTATAATCCCTGTTTTTAAATGGACATGTTGAAATGCAACGACAAACATTTTAACCTTTTTTTAAAAATGCGTCAAGTATCCCACTATTTATTATCACCATCAATTATCCTTGTATATACTGTTCTTATATTTATTACATACACTATATATAGAAAATTATGGCTATTTCAGCCACACCTGTTGCTGACAGGTGTATAAAATCGAGCACACAGCCATGCAATCTCCATAGACAAATATTTGCAGATGAATGACCTTACTGAAGAGCTCAGTGACTTTTAACGTGGCACTGTCATACTGTAGGATGCCACTTTTCCAACAAGTCAGTTCGCCAAATTTCTGCCCTGTTAGAGCTGACCCGGTCAACTGTAAGTGCTGTTATTGTGAAGTGGAAATGTCTAGGTGCAAAGTGGTAGGCCACACAAGCTCACAGAACAGGACCGGCGAGTGCTGAAGCACGTAAAAAATAGTCTGTTCTCGGTTGCAACTCACTACCGGGAGCTTCATGAAATGGGTTTCCATGGCCGAGCAGCTGCACACAACCTCAGATCACCATGCGCAATGCCAAGCGTCGGCTGGACTGGTGTAAATCTTGCCGCCATTGGAATCTGGAGCAGTGGAAACGCGTTCTCTGGAGTGATGAATCATGCTTCACCATCTGGCAGCCCGACGGACGACTCTGGGTTTGGTGGATGCCAGGAGAACACTACCTGCCCGAAAGCATAGTGCCAACTGCAAAGTTTGGTGGAGAAGGAATAATGGTCTGGGGCTGTTTTTCATGGTTCGGGCTAGGCCCCTTAGTTCCAATGAAGGGAAATATGAACTCTACAGCATACAATGACATTCTAGACAGTTATATGAACTGTAATTATTTTTAATTGTTGTGTGTTGCGTTTATATTTTTGTTATGTATGTTAAGGCACTTTTTACTCTGTCACACTTGCTTACAGCTGCACTAGGGTCAGACAGCATCCTTGTGTAGATTTTTCTGAGCCCTGTCTTATGCCTGCTCCGTAGTGTCTTAATCTACACAGGAATTCTGTCTGACCCTAGTACAGCTGTAAGCAAACGGGTCGGATCTGCTAGCTAGTGGGGCATTGACAATAAGAGGGTAATGGATATTCAATAACACGCTGGATGCATCCCACAGACTTTGTATGTGCCTGACTCCTTAAATGTGAATTTGAGTGTCTGTCCTCTGTTGTGCTGATGAAGTGCCACCGAATATCAGTACACCCCAGAGAAGGGAGAAGGGAGAGGACACAGGCCACCACAGAGAAGGGAGAGGACACAGGCCACCACAGGGAAGGGAGAAGGGAGAGGACACAGGCTACCACAGGGAAGGGAGAAGGGAGAGGACACAGGCCACCACAGGGAAGGGAGAAGGGAGAGGACACAGGCCACCACAGAGAAGGGAGAAGGGAGAGGACACAGGCCACCACAGAGAAGGGAGAAGGGAGAGGACACAGGCAACCACAGAGAAGGGAGAAGGGAGAGGACACAGGCCACCACAGAGAAGGGAGAAGGGAGAGGACACAGGCCACCACAGAGAAGGGAGAAGGGAGAGGACACAGGCAACCACAGGGAAGGGAGAGGACACAGGCCACCACAGAGAAGGGAGAAGGGAGAGGACACAGGCCACCACAGAGAAGGGAGAAGGGAGAGGACACAGGCCACCACAGGGAAGGGAGAAGGGAGAGGACACAGGCCACCACAGGGAAGGGAGAGGACACAGGCCACCACAGGGAAGGGAGAGGACACAGGCCACCACAGGGAAGGGAGAAGGGAGAGGACACAGGCCACCACAGAGAAGGGAGAAGGGAGAGGACACAGGCCACCACAGGGAAGGGAGAAGGGAGAGGACACAGGCCACCACAGGGAAGGGAGAAGGGAGAGGACACAGGCCACCACAGGGAAGGGAGAAGGGAGAGGACACAGGCCACCACAGGGAAGGGAGAAGGGAGAGGACACAGGCCACCACAGGGAAGGGAGAAGGGAGAGGACACAGGCCACCACAGGGAAGGCCACCCGGGCTTACACAAAGGGAGGGGGGGGGCTGGTGCTGGGGCTTGCGGGGTCAACTCCAGTCGGTCACTCTGTTAGCGTCTCAGGCACAGGCAGTGTCACTTACTGTTTCACGGAGAAGCTGCGTGACCTTCTGGGAGTGAAAGTGCGATCCCTCTCCTGTTTATACTCGGCCATGGATCAGTGGCTGGAATATGTCTACATCATCTCAACCAATTTCACACAGGGGAGGAGGGCGTGGGCGGGCGGCAGGCGGCGGACACAAGCCGCTGCTTCCACTGGCCGATGAGGCCCATCCCTCACAGCCGTCCTCTCTGACTGAAGCTGGAGTACATCTTCACAGGCAGTCACTATACGGGTCCAGGGCTGTTCTAGCATTGCTCCACTGGGCCACACAACTAGCTCTTCCCCTGGGAGGGATCCAGCCTGGATGATAATGACATGAAAATGGTTGGGTCCCACTTTCAGATCCTGTTGTATTTGAGGCTTTGTTGAAATAATGTTGCATGTGGATCTTGTTTGTCGTAAAATTCTTTCAACTTTCAAAATTGATGCAAAGTGTCTATCATGGAGTTATATTCTAGTGACATAAAATATGGGAAATGTACCCAGCTGAAAAAAAATCCACGGTGGAAATGATCTTGGAGCGGAACCCTGCTTAAAGTAATTGATTCGTACAGTGAGGAGACGTAAAGCACTCAGGTGACTTATCAGAGAAGTAATTAATTACCGTTAATGGTTTGATCATGACAACCACGTTTGCTATAAACGCTATTTATGACGCACATTAAGGTCAAGCTTTTCTTAATGCTGATATCGTCATTTCAAAATAAACACAAACAGTTCTGGGGACCTCTAATTAGAAAATAAGGGATTTTCTACAGAGTGGTCCATCCAATTCTGCATTAACAATCAAATTGTAATCAAACCCGACTCACTGATCCCACTTCAGACCTGCACACTACACTCCTCCTGGAGGAGGCCACTTCACTTCATGCCCAATTGATCTAATTACACTGGGAGAATTCTCTCTCTCTCTCTCTGTCTCTGTGTAGAGTTGCAGTCACAATTCTCTGTTTTAATCACAGTTATAGAACGAAGGCCATGCGGTGTCCTTCTCGTCTTTCAAGACAACGCTCATCAAATGCTTTGTCTCTCTTCCTTTCCTAAATCACCAGAGCTCTATAGAACTTCCTCCCGCCTGGATCGTGTAGCTGTGCTCTCGGCTCACAATCAGCGACCCCTGTTCCCCAATTATTGGGGCGTGAATTTGGGCTCATGGGGTGACCTTCTCCGAGTGCTCCTATCACTGACCCTTCAAGAACATCTCAGCCTCTTCTCCGCTGCTTTGTGTGTTGCATCGCATTTTTCATTTTGTGGGATCTTTATGAAGGATAAAATGAAAGGGACTGGGTCGCCCCGCGTGGTGTTCTGGGGTCTCTCCACTTCAGAGGCATTGCAGAATAGCGGCCCTGTGTTTGCTTTGATTCAGTGTAGGGCACCAGCAAGTTCAAAGGTCGGAGGAGAGAAAGCATCACTCTCATGTAGTAGGCAATCACATCCAGCTTCATGCTCCCTGTACCCTAAGACACCCAGGATGGCAGCTGAACGGCTGGAGTCTTGTTTCAGGAGATATACACCACACCAAGGCAACATATCCCTGCTTCTGATGTACACAATCCAGATCATCTGTTCTTCTCTAGTCTGCCAGGGATCCATGTCTTTTTGTCCCCCCCCCCCCCAATTTTTTATGGTATCCAAATGGTAGTTACAGTCTTGTCTAATCGCTGCGACTCCCGTACAGACTCGGGAGAGGCGAAGGTTGAGAGCCGTGCGTCCTCCGAAACACGACCCAACTAAGCTGCACTGCTTCTTGACACAATGCCCACCGGATCCGGAAGCCAGCCCCACCAACGTGTCGGAGGAAACACTGTACACCTGGCGACCGTGTCAGCCTGCACTAAGCCAGGCCCGCCACAGGAGTCGCTAGTGCGCGATGGGACAAGGATATCCCTTCCGGCCAAACCCTCCCCTAACGCTGGACCAATTGTGCGCCGCCCCGCGGGTCTCCCGGTCGCGGCTGGCTGCGACAGGGCCTTGTCTCGAACCCAGAATCTCTAGTGGCACAGCTAGCACTGCGATGCAGTGCCTTAGACCACTGCGCCACTCGTGGTCTAAGGTGTTTTCAGCAGCAAAATGGTTTCAACCCTTCAACTCCTTATCAAACTTCCTCTTTAACTCCAGGTTGGAGCATATTGGACATATTACCTAGTGCAGGGGTGATAGAAGGTGATCCAACAATTACGCCTATTTACGGAATCATCTATCTTCCAGACCAGTTTCATATCTTGGCATATGTTAACTTTGAGCCGGAATTTAAAGAGTGATTGCTCAGAACAAGGAAGTTAAAGAGGCAATTACATAATGAAATGGGCCATCAATTCTCTTCTCTGCCTTTTTCTGTTGGAGCAGAAATGGCAGCAGATGAACCTGGTTTGGATGACCCTGTGAAAGTAAAACAGTTTGCATTGTAACTCCGCTTTATCAAGTGACCCTCAGAGGCTGCATGGGGTCTGCCTTGCAATTTCCATCCCATAATTCAGTTATTAATTATATTTGGTCTCGGCGCCGCTACAGCACTGGCCATTGTATTTACTGCGTTGTCGTGGTGATTTCAGCCCATTTATTTGGTTTGTGTGAGCATTAGGACCTGCATTCAAATAGAGTCACTCTAAATATAGCAGTGGCTCATAACTCGTGGGGATTATTATTGGAAATAAAATAGCTCTTCAACCGACAACACTAGATGGAGGAATATTCATATTTTGCACCACATTGCGGAGGTGTGATATATGTATTGCTTTGCTTACTCGACTGTCTCTGAGGTAAAGTAATTATCACGTTTTTTTGTCACTCTGAACCTGTTAAAAAAAAAACTGTAATTTGCTTTTTGTTTTGCCACTACACTTCACTACGCTCCCACATCTTATAAAATACAAAATTATTCCATCTGAACCTGTCAATAGTTTCAACTCCAGTTATTTTATCAGTTTCATAAACTCAACAGGAGCAGTTTTTTCCTCATAAACCCAGTTTCTCCTTTGTATCTCAGCCCTAAACCTACTTTGTCCTTCTCCTGATGAGAGTCAGAGACAGTGGCTCCTTGGCGAAACAGGGCCCACGCCTTCTGTCACAGCCTCTAGCCCTGGGCCTACGGCAACCTGCTGCCAGGGCAACGCGCTGCCAGTTGTAGTTTTTTAATTGGCCATCTGGGGAAAGCTGGATCTAGTGGCTGGATATTAATCAGTAAATTAACCCAGCCATAATACAGCTCTCCCAGTGGAGGCCCGGCAGCTGTGGGCAGACAGAGCACAGAAAGCACGCCTGGGCCGCAGTCGCCTGGGCCGCCATGCTGCTGGAGGACCTGCACTGGGACTGGGAGCCCTCGAATGGGGACGGCCCCTGATTGAACATCTCTTCGGTGTCCCCTGCCGCTCCCCTGTGTCGGCACGCCAGTGACCCCCAATTTGTCTGACAATCACATGCATGGAAGATTATCTCAAACATGTCAGCGCACACAAAAAAACGAGGGTTCCTTAAGGGTTCTTTGGGAAGGGTGATGGTTTATTTGTGGTATCATGCTGACCCAATGAACCATTTGAGTCCTTCAATGGTTCTTTGCAGTTCAAAAAAGTGTTCTTTCCTCTTTTAGTGATAATTGAAATCTAGGGGCAGCAGCTCATTAGAATATTTTGTGGCCATTTTTTGCTCACAGCTCTTTTTGTACAACCATAAGTAAGAGTTTCATTCCAGTTGATCTAATCTGTTGTGTTATGCTATTACATGTTATATATAACTATGGCCAGTGACGCTGTCATGTGAAAGACTCACACACGGCCTTGTGGCAATTGAGAACAGTTGACTAAGTCAGTACAATAAAACCTATGGAATTTTAACAATATAATATGGCTATTAAACCAGGATAAAGAACCTTTGAGATTGACCATAACCATGGCAGAACCCTATTTTGGTGCTTTATAGAACCTTTTTTTATGGAACCTTAGGAAAGGATTCTTTATAGCACCATACAGATTCCATTTAGAACCTCATGAGCATGGTTCTTTATAGACCCTTCAAAAAATGGTTCCATATAACACCAAAAAAGGTTCTGCTATGGTTACAAATCAAAGAACCCTGATTTGGCATTATATAGAACCATTTTTCTTTCTGCAGATGTCACTGGTATTCCCGTTATTTAAGGACAAAGCTAGTCATTATGTGGAAAACTCCCTCACTTTGGCAAAGACGAACAGTTGTACTCAAAGCTGGAACTAACTGGTATAAACTCTTTATAATCTACACTCTTAGAAGTAGGGGTGACTCGAGGAACCCTGGAGATTCTCAAGGCACCCTGAAGTTCCTCAAGGTACTATTGCAGTCAATGGGTTCTTGGAGGAACCTTTAATGTTTCAATGTAGCAAAGGGTTCCTGGAGGAACCCTGGACTGGAGGTGTGGCTTAGTAGGGTCGTGGCTTTCAGATAGACATTTTTTGGCCAATCTGTTAATCTGTTCTGTTGTATTGTCATCACATGTTAAGGTTGGACACTCAGTTTTGTAGGTACAATGAGTCTTACAGAGGTGTATGAGTTCCATTTACTTTCAGAAATGGCCAAAGATAACTATCTGAAAGCCCTGTCTCCAATAAGCTATGCTTCCAATATTCTGACAGTCTGTTGCCGCTACAATATTTTGTTAAAAAGGTAAAAAGAAAATGTACCACTCCGATCACTAAAAGCTTTTTGACCTGAAAAGGTTCCCCTGTGTGGCAATCTTTTGAACCGCACAAGGTTCTTTGAGGCTCTTTTACTTCTAAAGGTGTTAGCATTCCTCAGTTTGGCTGGCGACTAGCCGAACCAGACAGGAGTGCTTGCATACTCCCTTAAAAGACATTCGCTTGAAAACGAGAAATAGTACCGTTTGTCCATTTTGAGACGCCCTAGCCAGTATACATTTCCTCAAAATAGACTGAAGTCATTTAAGATAACTCAAGAAGTGTGCTGTTAGTTTTGACGTTTTTGCAGAGATCTTCAACACAATTTTACGTTTAACTAAGATATTTTGTGCAGTATTTCTCAATAAAAAAAAGATTGCATTAAAAAAAGAGCTGTCTCTCGTTGAATGACAACAAAGACTTTATTGAAGAATATGTTGACCAATCACCAACGAATGGGCGTAGATTTCAGCTCCGAACTTCCCTCACAGAAAGTCCAAAAGGAACAAAAACATCACAAAATGTCATAATATCTGCACAAACTCTTTCCCGAACTGTTTTGGCTGGGAAGCATGCGAATGCCTTTAGAGTTTAAGTTTAAGAAGTAGTGAGTTAAGCTCTTCACCATTTAAAATGTTCCTCTGTGTGTATCCTCGGTATACCATTCAGTGTGTTGGTGTGTTTGACTGACTGGAATCACTAAGCGAACCAATTAAATGCCCTAATGAATATACAACAGCTTATTGGGATCAATTAACAGCCCAAACAACAGACAGCGGTGGCTTTACATTCACTACATTCACTACGCTTAAAATAGAAGGCTATACACCCACATATTTACATATGACATAGCGTACCACACTATAACTGCTCATGTTCTAAAGATAAAATTGATAGGTGAAATCAACATGCAGTTGATCAGCAGATCAAAGACAAACAAGATGGTGGGTGGTGCTTGTGCTGTATTGTCAGAGTGATCTCTTTGAGGGTGACCCATTGGCCCAAGCAGGTTTTCAGAAAGTGCTTCATTCGAGTGATGCTTTTAAAAAAAAGCTTTGAAGACCACCTTCAGTGACACATGTCCTGTAGTCCAACAGATTTTCTTCTATTGAAATGTCCAAAAAAAAATGGACTTAGTCTATGAAAGCAAATCTCCTCATTGGTGAGGTCGTTCAAACTTTAATTATACGACATACAATGTCACCGGGACACATTGTGCCGATACACCAGTTCAGTTTTGTAGGTCTACAAAGCTGAGTTGCAATGACAGGAGTTGCCCTCGACAATGGAATTATTGAAACAGACAAACAATGGCAACAATTAAAACCCTACACCGCTCTCTGCTCATGAATAACAAACACAAAAGCTTGGATGCCCGCTGCTTATGCCAGCTGACCCCGTGACAGCGTTTTATGAAGTCATCACGCTCCACCATCACCATTTCTACCTGGATGCCAATACATTTTTTTTGAGGGGGCCTCATCTCCATAGGCACACGTCTCTATTTCCCACACGCGCTGACGACGGACATGAAATAATTACCATGCAAGGAGTTGCACGTTTTCCCTTCTAATTTTAAGGGTCAACAGCATTTTAATACCGTTTTAAACACACACCCAACGTTTTTTTGTTATATATTTTTTTATGGGGCATGTACAAGCGGCTTTTGATAGCTCAACCAGCCAAGCGTGGTTAAAGAGAGGCCCGGTTGCAGCTGCCTCCAAGCCCCGCTTCATTTAGCCTTGTGACCCCGTCTCACCTGAGACGGCATGGAAATCACCATGCAGTTCAACTGTGAAACAAAAAATGATATATTGTGTATTTACCCTAAATATTTATGCAGGACCTACTAGCAGTGATGCTTGCTCCTAATAAAAGGGACAACTTCGCCTTGCATCTTGGGTAACGCTAGGTTGCAGCCACATAGCCCCGGGCCGTTGTTTTCAACATTATCATTTTGATTGGATGTTTTTGTGAGAGTTTACATGTATACCGTTTTATAGTACGCAGAAGTTCAAATTGTTGAGAGAGCCATTTTGAATGAATAGCCTACTGTATATTCAAAGCTTACTTTGGAATTTATGAATGTATGTGTCAATAAACAAATCTCAGCCCACACAGATACGGTGTAATGCAGGAAACATTGTGCTTGGTGTGGTGCCTCTACTGTAATACATTGACATATTATGACACCCTGGAAAAGACAGGATACGTAGAGTTATACTGTTATTTCTACACAGACGGTCTACTATTGGCCAACACAGGATGGCCAGGATATAACAAGGTGCTATAGATTTGAAAAACTGTATCTAGATCCTTATTTCTATTTGATTTATTTTTTTATTTTTTTTGTGGTTGACACATAGTGACAGCTGCGTTGGGGGTCCAACGTGTCTATTGCGCAACATCCGAAGAAGTCACGTGATACCTAAGGGTTGAAAAGCCAAGCGGAGGACACAATACGGGAAACGTACTCACTGTACGTCAGAAACACACTCACCACAATCAGACTTCCTAAGTAAACATTTTAAGAAATGTGTCAATAAGGATTTGTCTCTTGACAAGGAGATCATGTGAACCCTTAAGCAGCGACGAATCACAATCGCCGACTCAGAGGCTCGCCAGCTTCTGTCTTTACACTGCAGAAGGTATGCTACTGTATGTCGCTTGGCGCATCTCTCATACTCGCCTTTAAGATGACTGTATAGAGAGTCAAGCAGAGAGGGTGTCTCATCAGCACAGCTTACAGGGTATCTGGTCAGGTCATTAGCTCTCCTCTTATTGAAATTCCTCCAGCCAAATAGACCAAATTAAGCTAAATTAAGCTGTAGATGGCCAGGATGGCTAATACAACCCATTAAGATGCTGCCATGCCAACACGTTCTCTGTTA